>NW_026000051.1:14915267-14968190 GCF_001458135.2 Marmota marmota marmota
CCTCCTCCTCCTTCTTTTTCTCTCCCTTTTCCTCTCTCTCTCATCCTCTCTTTTTCTTCCCTCCTCCCTTCCTTCTCTCCTCTCCTCTCTCTCTTAGAGCAAAAAAAATTATGAATTAATTAATGAATCTAATTAAAAGGGTGGACATTTAGTATTGGCTCTGAAAAAAATTCAAATGAAAACCTAGTATTGGTTTCCATGATTAATGGAACATCCCATCCCTGAAAATGTAATCAGATTTCCAGCCCCTCAAACACTTATTGAAATGCCAAACACCTCTGGATCCAGAGTAAATGGAATGAATTCTTTTACTTTTCTTTCTTTCTTTTTTTTTTTTTTTTTTTGGATACTGAGGATTGAACTCAGAGGCACTCGACCACTAAACCACATCCCTAGGCTTATTTTGTGTTTTATTCAGAGACAGGGTCTCACTGAGTTGCTTAGCACCTCGCTTTGGCAGAGGCTGGCTTTGAACTCTTATTCCTCCTGCCTCAGCCTTCCAAGCCACTGAGATTACAGGCATGCACCACTGCACCTGGCTAGAATTCATTTTTCTGGCTTTGCACCTTTGAGTATTTACGGATGTTACAACAGATGACAGAAAAAAGAATGGAGAATCTATGGACATGATTCTAGTTTTATGGTTTTCTCACTGAGTGGCTTTAGGCATATTCATTTTACCCTCTGGCCTCAATTTCTCTCTTAAGGAAACAGGAAACCTCTTACAACAGGAAACCTCTTAGAATACTAACTTTGTTGACAGTGATGCTCCTTGTAGACTGCAGGCCTCCATGAAGCAAGGAAAGCCGTCTTAGTTATGCTAAAATTTCTAGTTAACACAGGTGGGATCATGTGATGGAGGAGAAGAGTACTGCTCCCAGACTTTGGTTTTCAGGAAATTGTAACCACTGATTTGTTTTCTCTTTTCTAAGGGAGTAAAAAGAACTCCAGGTGAGACCAGTGAAAATGAGCCAGGTAAGTTGGATCCACAGTTCTTTCATGTTTCCAGGAGGAAAAAGAAAACCAGAAAATGCAAACACTACAAAGCTGTGCTTGGGAACTTCTCTCTTGCAAGACTCAAAGACATAGGGTAAAGATAGAGTGACTCCTTCGAGGATCAAGGAACAATAGATAGCAGACAGATAATGCAGGGAAGGTGAGAGCTAGAAAATCCTTCTTCGTAGCAGCCTTTCAGGATGTCCAGCTTCACTTCATTCCATTCTCAATAAGTGATACATCATACCCATCAGCTGGGAGCAGAAAAATCCTACTCATTCCTACAGTACATTCTCTTGGATGTGTTTCTCCATATAGTACCTGACTTGAAGAAACAAGGTTTGACTTGGACAACCACTCTTATTCTCAGGGTAGGGCTCCAGACAGGTTACTGCACTATACTATTCTGCCTGGATCTACATTGTGTAAAACTGATGCTGGATCCTTCAGAGCTCGGGTTGAGTAAGACATGACTCTACACTCGTGGGAGAAATAGAGAAAATAAAAAGTACAAATGGCAAAAGGGAAACTGTAATGAAATGAGCACACAGTGCAGAGAAGCATAATGTATGGGCACCTGGAAGAGACAACTTGGGAATGTTCTTATGGAAGACTACCTGGTGAAGCTAGTGTGGATCCCCAAAGCACAAAAGTATTAGCCAGAGAAAAAGTGGGAAGCACCTATGAGTGATGAATGGGTAGAAGTAAAGTGAAGGTTCAGTCTGGTTGAAATAGTCTCATTGCTTGGAATAGGGTGTAAATGAGTCCAATGACTGATGAGACTAGACATGATTGTCAAATCACAAAGAATTTTTTTGTATGAATTTTGTATGATTTTTTTCTAGGCCAATGAGACCATTGAAATGGTTTCCATATTGGGGAGAACGGAGGTGTTATGATCAAAATTTCATGTTACAAAGAACATACATTGGTAAAGAATAGACTTGGTGGGACCGATATCAACACAAAAGGTGGTTAGAAGGCTGGCAGTAATGTGGATTAGAGATGATTGGCTTGGTCTGGGATAGATGCAGTGCAAATGGATTGATGGGATCTGAAGTAGGGAGAACCTACAAGAACTAAACCCTGGGCGGACGTAGGGTTTCCAAGGAAAAGCATTCTGTGCGCTGGATAACTACGTGAATAATAGACTTTATACTGACAGGTTCCCAGGAAAACACTAGAGGCGGAAAACGAACGGGATGCTAGAAGAGATAAAGCCTGTTTTGGCTATGTTGAACTTGAAATGTCTGTGGGGTAGCACAGTAGTGATGTCAGTTAAGTAGGTAGATGTGTCTCAAATTATAATTCAAAACAATTCAAAAAAACAGCCAAAGGAAAATATTTGGGGAATCATTAAATTGTAGCTATTCTTAAATCTCAGCTTTAATAAAATGAAGATAGCCATGTTTATCCATTTCACAAAATAGAAATGTGAACTCCAGGAGAGAGTGAACGTGAAGATGCTTGATAAGGTGCATGTTGCCATAGAACTGCAAAGTGTTTCTTATTAACCCCAGAGACCAGGGAAATCATGATTTGATCAAATTCATTTCTTTGAAAGAAGGATTCCCATTGACGACCTTGGTTAAAGAATCTCTTTGGAACTCAGTTGGGGTGAGCAAACAGAGTCACACAAAAGGAACTGTGTAAAGGGGAGGGGAGGAAATAAAAATGAAGACCAAAATGAATACCAAAAGCCAAAATGAATACCAAAAATGAATACCAAAAGCCACACCTAGGGAGATATGGAGCAATTGGTATCTGAAAGCGATTTGCTGCTCCTCTGTAGGTATTCTATTTGCTTTGTCAAACAGACCCTAATGAATTGAAAGGACACTGATGCCTTACTTGCAGCCCAAATATATTCCTCTCACTCTTCGTCACCAAAAGCAAGCCTCAGTCATCCAGGTCGGCTACACATGGACTGGTATTTTCCTTCGCAGTTGCTAGGTGCAGGATTCCCCTGGAATTCGCTTAGGGAGAATAACCATAATTCCAACACCACTACCACCCTCAAATGGAGTGAGACTGCTCAATAAACACCTTTCCTCTGCATACTCATAACATTCTGATGAGAAGGAGGGGGTGACTCAGCCATAGACTAAGAGGTGAATAAGTATCACCAGCCCCACTCAATTATGGGGCCAGAGGGAAAGGCAGAGTCTGCCAAAGTCAAAACAGATTTTTGAAACCGTTTTTCTTCCAGCCTCTGCAAAACCTGCTCATTCAATTCCTTTTCTGTTGATGACTTTGGCTTCTGAGACAGGGCCTTTCTCTGGCGGCCCAAAGCTCTGACAATTCCCCAAATGTCAGGGGCTTGGACAGCTCCTTGGGGTTAGGTGTCCAAAAGGACAAAGCTCCCAAGCCTCAGAATCTTTGCTGAGCTCCGGAGTTTCCAAAGCTGCCGTCTCCTTCAGAGACACTGAGCTGCAAATGTGCGCTTCTGGAACTCCTGAACCTTCACCTCCTGGGTGTCCCTCAGCTTGGGCCCCTTCCTTGCTGCCTTGCAGTGATTAATTACCATCCGCCAGCCAAGCTTCATGGGACCCCACTTCCTTTGCTACAATGGACTTAACTTGGCTGTTTGGAACAAAAGATCCATCTCAGACCCCTAGTGCCCTTCACTAGCCCACCACAAAAGGGGGATTTATGGCAGGAAGAAGCATTCTCATCCCTTCCTCTCATCAATTCAGGGTGGACGAGGACAGACGTGTTAGGCTGAAAGCATGATGGACAGGGCCATTTGGTCTCGGTCATAGCTGTAATCCTGGCTCTGACCTTTACTATCTGTGTGATCCTGGTCAGGTGACTTCTCCTCTTTGAGCCTTAGCAACCCTCACAGGGTTATCAGGAGGGATCTGCGCTCTTTCTCAGGACAGACAGGAGGGATCTGTGCTCTTTCTCAGGACAGACAGAAGGCAACGTGCTCAACAAAGTATCCGTGCCTTCCTCTTCTCCAAAGCTGTGTACAGCATGATGTGATGTTGCCTATGGTCCATTTATATAGGGCTGTAACCATACTGGAAGGGGAGGATTCCCTAGCTGAGCTGTGTAACTCATCTCTATATTGTTTTGCTCCAGCCGTGCCTCTGCTTGGAATGGTCCTCTTTCCAAACGTGCAGCTTGACCTCTTTCACCTGCAGCATCAATGCCACAGAGAGGCGGCCGTCTTCTGGGCTCCAAAGGCATCTTCTGCTTACCCAATCCCAACTCTCATTCCTCACCACCGCAGTCTACCACTCTCTCCTTCTCTTCCCTCCCTGGAACAGGGTAAATGCTCAGTGGAATTTTTGTTTGTTTTTTATATGAATAAACTTGGCTCATCTAAAAGAATAGAATGCTTTTTCCCCCTATAATCACAAAAATAGCCATCTTGAGTAACCCTCTGTCATTTACGAAGCACATCCACATACATTTCCTCATGTGAGTCCACCATCACCATTTAGTAAATGCAGGTATTAAGTTTCTTGCTTCAAGAAATTTGGTGGGTACATAAGAGAACGGGAGCAGAAACCTTCCTCAAGGGCTCCTCAGGAGCACTACGAACTGGCAAATGATTGTAGTAAACACAGGTGTATCTACTGGGCACTGGGCACTCTGCTATGTGCACGGGACAAAAATAAGTAAGACTATGTCTCTGTCCATAGGAAACTCACAGGTGAGTGAATAAAATTATTAAATATAAAATTCATTCACATATTAAACTCCCCTCTTCTGAGGACCTATAATGAGGGTTCTAGGCATCTGGTTACATGTTCATGATGACTCTTTACACTATCATGGAAGAATTAAGTCCTGGCATAACTCACAGTGTGTCATAAGGATCCTGTTTGTATAATATGTGAATTTTATGTAATGAACATGTATTTATTTTGAGTCAGATAAAATAGGTGAAAGGGGAAAAATGACAATTTAGAAAACATTATATACTTTTGTCTGTTTACACATGCCCCTCCCCATTTGTTTACCATTTGTAGCCTATGAGTGTAATAAATGGATAGAGGGCTTTAGAAGAGGGAGACTATACATCTGTCTGGAGAATCATTGCAATCCACATTTTCTTTGCAGTTTTTGCTGGTAACTTTGAAAAGAAGTTCCTCAGACATCTGTAAAGCCACATTTCCAAAGGGCACAAGCAGGCACTTCCAGGACAGGGCAGAAAAGAGAAGGGGAGGAAAACACAGCAGTCAGATGAGGTTGTTTAGCTTTTGTTTTGTTTTCTGTCTGTTTTGTTTTGCTTGCTTACAGAACATCTCAGAATCTTCAAAAAAGCACACGCTTCCTGAGATAGTGAGTGAGTGAGACGAGGGAGGGAAAGAACATATAGGATTTCTCAAATGCATTATCAGGAAACCAAGAATTGAAACTAGTGTTGCTAAGAAATACATAGATGAATTTAGCCCTTTCAGACTGTAAATATCTCTTTATGCTAATCTATGTAACACTGGCAATTGCTCAGGTGAGATGGGACACAATGGGATAAAAGGGGCATGGAAGGAGGTACCTTTTGCATCATGACAGTTAAGCCACAGCAGATAATCTCCACCTGCCTCCTCTCCAGTCAGCCGGCAGCATATCCTACTTGATCTACCAAAGAAAAATCAGCACCTTCTCTTTGCAACCAGGAAACCTTGCTCAGAGACACAGACTGGATTTGAGAACCATCTTCTCAATTCTCATTGGAGATATTTTGGCACTGTCTTCTTAGATATAAGATCACTTTAAGGAACGGTAGACCTCCCTCCTCAGTTTTAAACCACAGGGAGCTACCTATGGGACCGCAAATATCATGAAGCTCCAGAAAATGGGGATAATAGTTGTTTTTCAGGTTGGGTATGGAGATTATATGGGTTATTTCATGAGAAGAATCAATAATGCTAGACACATTGTAGGCACCAGGTAACAGAGATCATTATTAGCTGCACTTCTCCAAGAAGTTGAGTCTCCTTTCGCGTATTTTGCAAGATGGAGCACTATCTTCTGACCCAACAGAGCCACACAATTTAACGGCTCCTGCTGAGAATGAAAGTCTTGCATTCATCTTCAGTAATTAATACATGCCCTCGGGGATGCTTGGGGTTGGAGATGGGAGGATGGGGGACTGTTTTTCCTTTTTGATTGAGTGCCTTTTTTGTCTTAAGCTATTCAGAATGTCACGGGGGAGTTAATGAAGACATGTTGTGCACCCACTGCAAACGCAAAAGAAGAGAAAATGCAACCAATTCTACTACTGTCTGAGTAGATTAGATCCTCACTTACACTGGAAGTACAGGGGAAGAAATGAGAGGTTTGACAGGAGACGGATGGAACAGGAGACTGGTCACGGAACCAGAATGAAAGAAAAGAGACCCCCTTCCATCCTTCCTGGTTTTTCCTGCTCTTTCTTCTTTCTTCAACACTCTTCTGCCTCACCACAGAAAGTCAGTACAAGGTCTCTGTATGCACTCAAACACCAGATCATAAAATCAGCAAAATTCAGTCTGAGTAGTATGTATAAAGCAAGGATCTCTGCATTTTTTTAACCCCTGCCCAGCAAATTTGCCATAAATAATCTAAAAACTAGCCAATAACCATTTCACTGGTAGCTCTTCCTGCTCCAGGACTGGATCTCAAATAACAGATGTGAAGTTGTTCAACCTAGTGGCTGTTCCCAATTCTTGAGTGATTTGATGGGGGGAGATCTCCCTGTACTGGGATAAAAACAGATTATCTAATATCTGAAGCCCCCACATTTCCACGCACCTCTTGTGTATATGATATATCCAACAAATGGCTGGATGTGTTCTCCCCAAAAGGCTGGGCAAGGCATTCCTTCTTTCATAAGACAGCAATTTGGAGGGACCCAAGGGGGTGGTTGAGAAGGTCAAGAGAGTCTGCAAAACTGTGTGGACTCTCTAGGGAAGAGTTTGCTGCACGAATCTTAGCAATTATGACTGTCTTTCCTTTAAAGAAAAAAAAAGAAGTTAAAAACAAAGTGATTCTACAGTGTGGTTATAAAGTGAGTTTTTCTTTAGAGGAACAAAGTGATCTCCATTTTTAGTTTCCACTGCTCTTCTAGAAAGGACCTGGTATACTTCAGAATAGAGCAGACTGAGTCGTTAAAATGATAGCTCTGTTTCTAGCTCAAAACTGTCTCCAAACAGAGCACTAGTTACATCAGACAAGGAAGTTCTCCCCAGAGGAAGAAAGGGTGTGGGGTTGCAAAGGAGAGCTTTTGGGCATAGTTCAAGAGTCAAAAAACTAAGCTCAAAATCCAAGCCTCTCTCATGGGATTGAGTTTACCTCTCTTGAGCTTCACTTCCCTCATTCATGAAGTGGTGGTGATGATTATAATAACAAATAACCCCTCCCTGGTGGAACCATATTATTTTAAGGGATTATAATCATTAATTTACAGCATTCATGTTGACATACAACATCCAACGTTTGAATGTGCCAATTCTGCCTGCCAACAAAAGGAAAGGATGTCACCCGGATGTTGCCGATTTCTGCAGGCAACGGTCCATTGAGCCCTCTCCCTTACCCTGGGTTTGTCTAGCCATTTGGAAGAAAGAAAGTCCCATGAAAATTAACTCACAACTTGAGATCTCTGAGACAGAAGTCAAAGCCAGGTCTAACTAGATCAGAGCTCTTTATTCTCTCCACCTGACAGTGCTGCCCTGAGCTAGGAATGTACATACCCATTTATTCATCCCTTCAGTCCTTCAAAATGTATTTATTAAACAAGATATTGTTTTGTGTAGTGGGGAGTATCTTAAATGTGAAGGTACTTTAAAAAATAAAGTCCTGCATGAAAGTCAGGTAGCCAATGAAAATAATTTCTCCCAGCCATTTAGGGTAGATTGATGGGATAGCAGCATTCAAATAGAGAGTGCTCGGTAAAGAATGGGGGACCACAGAGAAAGTAGAAACTATAGGTCATAAAAGGTAATATGGTACCTGAGCCAGGTAAAGAAGGTCAGAATCAATGCTGATAAACCACGTTGACGTGGACCCATAATATGACGTCATGAGAAAAACTATTTACCTCCCCTAAACAAACATCTTCAAGTCTAATGATGGCAATAACATGAGAAAAAATCAAATATAAGGACGTTCTACAAAGCATCCAACTAGAATTCATCAAAATTGTAAAGGGTTTCAAAAAGTTTGTGAAACTGTCACAGTCAAATGAGCATAAAGAGACATGATAATTAGATTATCTAATGTGCCAACCTAGAGGGGATCCTGGAAATGAAAAAAGACATTAAGGCAATCTGAATAAGGAATGGACTTTGTCTAATAATAATGTTATCAGTATTGGCCATCAATTGCAGCAAATGGACTCTATACTTAATTGCCATAATAAATGTAAGATGTTAATAATAGTGGAAACTGGGTGCTGGGTATAGAGGAAGACTCTATATTGGGTTTCAAATTCCACTATAAACATAAAATGGTTCTAAACCATTAAACTCACTTAAAAAGTGGGGAGGGGTACTGTTGCCATTCAAAGGAAAACTGGAAGCCAAAAAAAAAAAAAGATTTGACGCAAGAATAAGACACTCTTGTCTCTTTAAGCAGTATTATGCTTTGTTCCCTCTGGAAATGAATATAATTTACTTAATTTTAATTTCTGCTCTGTCTTGATCCAGAAGGTGCATCAGGTTCCTTACCAAAAGATATCAAAATTAAAACTTGAGAAACTGTGGCAGGGTAGGAGTTGACAGAGAGCAGTCCAGCCTAGGTTGGATGGGCAAGTTCTGAAGTCAGGTGGACTTGAGTTCATGTTCTGTTCCTTGGTGAAGATATTCAACCTTTTTCTTGCCCTGTTTCCTCATCTGTGATGCATATTTGATGAGCTTTTAGGGTGCCATATACAGTATCATATGCATCTTAACACAGTGCTTAACCATGCACCATAGAGTTTCAGTGGCCTGAAATCCCAGGTTTATTTCAGGGCTTCACCATGGGATCCAGACTGAAGAATGTATTGGTTTGGCCAAAGTATCTAGAATATTTGGAATCTTGCTGAAATGTCTTCATAAAGTAGCAATTTTTTCTACAAATAAAACATTCTTCATCCAATCAGGTGTGGTGGTACACGCCTGTCATCCCAACTACCGGGGAAGCTGAGGCAGGAGGATGTTGAGCGTAAGGCCAGTCTAGGCAACTGAGTGAAACTCCACCTCAGAAAAGAGAACAAAAGTTCTTCATCAATTTTAATGTAAATTTCTCCATTTTATAGATTTCAAAATTTAGATCAAAACGGTGTCATTTGCCCATGATCACACACAGCACTGGACGCAAAAACAGGCCTTGGTTGTAAACATCCCAACTGCTCTGAAGCCTTTTCCTCCCATGTATTGAGTTACAGTTTTGCCTTGCAAATGCACTTCCTGTACATGTTAAGAAATAACCTAACCGAGGTATGAGAAATGTGCAATTTAATATTTCAATGTTAGGGATTAAAGATTTCTTCAAGCATCTGCTTGTTGATTGGCTGAGAAGTCTACATCAGTTTTCGTGGATCCAAATTAATCAAAAAAAGATTCCTTCATGACATCTACTTGCAATAAATTTGAAGTCATAAAGAAACATGCCCTAGGTTTGTTTTGTGTCTGCTTTATTCTAGCAATGATTAACATGAGAGTTGAGACAATAGACCTTGGAGCCAGACAGATAGAGATTCAATCCTGGCTCCTTCCGTTTACCAGCTAAATGATCTTGCCTGAGTCAGAGAAATCGCGTTTGAGCTTCCCTGCTTTCATCTTTGAAAGAAAGGTGATTATAATCCAAAATTCTCAATGTTTATGGCAATGTAAAATTAAATAATATAGATGAATTATATAATGAAAAGCTTGGTACACAGTTAACACTCAATGAACTTAAGATGTCGTTGTTGTTATTGCTTTTGTTATTACTGTGTTCTCTTCCTGGGGAACTAATATTCTGTGGTTCCTGGAGAATTATTGCAATGAGACAATGTTGAGTCCTTTTTACAGGGTGTCAGGAGACCTGGTTCTGTTTATATCAGACTTGCAACATATTAGTCGTGGGATTGGGTCAGCATGCTCCTTCTCTGGCCCATGTATCAGATAGAGCATTTCTGTTGCATGGGACAAAAACTTGGTCTCATATAATCTTAAAAAAAATATGGAAGTTATAGGTTTAGGTCACTGAAACCTCTGCATGTGATCCCTCCTCTAGGCTCAGGTTGATTAAGGACTCAAAACATGTGAAAAAACAATCTGTTTATTTCCATTGTTCACATCTGTTCATCTTCCACACTGGTTTCATCCCCAACATCCACATTGTGGCAGTATAGTGGAGACTCAAGTTCTGTAGCTAGATGCTCTGAGGTTGGATTTCAGGGAAAAGAAAGCACTTTGCTTTCTTAAGCAGGTTCAACAAGAGTCGTAGGCTGGACTGTCACTGGTGGACATTGGGGACAGGAGAATGGAGGACAGGGCTTATCCTGAGTGTCTAGATACATGTCATTGCAGGAGTCTGAGTAAGACCGTCCTGTTTAAATAATTAGCAATGAACCCTGCATTCAATTCCTATTACAACAAATTACAACCAAATTAGGCATCTGAAACAATCCAGTTCTACGATTTCTACAGGTAGGTCAGAAGTCTAGGCATGGCATGGCTGTGTTCCTTGCTCTAGGGTGGCACAAAGCTGAAATCCAGGGTCAGCCAGGTTGGGATCTTACCTGAGGCTCAGAGTCCTCTTCCAAGATTGTGAACTTGTTGGCAGAATTAAGTTCCTTGTAAGTTCTGGAAGAGATTCTCAGGTTCTGGACACATGAATGCCTCTCCCAGAATGTGGCAGATCCTTTTGTTCTCAAGGCCAGAAGGAAAGTATGTCTCTGATAGTTCATTATTTTTAAAAGGGCTCATCTGATTAAGCCAGACCCATCTAGGGTATTCTTTCTTAAGATTAACTCAAACTTGACTTAGTAGTAGCCTATTCTATTAGATTCTACTGGTTATATTTATGGTCAAGAGGAGAGGATTATATAGGGAATGTGTACTGGGCAACAGGGATCTTAGGAGCCATTCTAGAATTCTATCACCACAAACTCTAAATGTAAATAGGAGTCTGGTTAAAAGGAGAACATTGAATGTTGGACAGCCATAACATCAAAATCCCCAACTACCCCTCAAAAACAAAAGTGCTTGGATTGGCCCAGATTATCTCTAACATCCCTTTCAATTCAAATCATGCTTAATTTTGTGAAATCAAATATAGAAACTAAGTATTTCCAGTGCAGTTGGGGAAATCAGCAGTAACTGTGTATAAAAGTCACTCAAAATAGAGGGCAAATTCTTCAGAAATATCACCCTTTCTCAGAAAGTTTTGCAATCCTCCCCCCTTTGGGGGGGCATCTTTTGCCCACTTAATTGATATTTTCTGACTTGCTGTTGACAGTCCTATTTTTACAGGGCTGGAAGGACACAGTCTAGTCCAGGACCTAAGGGAATCAAAGGGACCTTCCTGAAATATGGCCCTGGCTCAGCAAGTGAGAAGCCTTCCCCCAGGTCTGGGAGCTTGAGCTATGGTTCATCTCTGGCCTCATGTTGTTGGCAGTGGAAGAGGAGGATGTGGTCAGAATCACAGAGGCATTTACTCCAAGCCAATTTTGTTCAGAGACAAGAAAGCAGGCAGAGACCTATTCCTGCAAGGTTCCATTCCTGTGTGCAAGAGCTTCCCAGGGGGCCACCTTCAGGACCTTGGCCTCAGCCAAGGAGCCGTTTGGCCAGTAGGAATTGAGCACACTCATGTGGGATTTCCCATGTGGGCAAGAGCAAGAGAAGATACACAAGAGCAAACAACCTCCTTTTTGGGGACAAAACTCATAATCGTGTTTCAGATTCTCTAGGAGAAAATTTAATAAATGATTCAGCATGGATCAAAGCACCCATAGAAATTCTCTATATCTGCATATATGCATTTACATATGGAGGATCAGAGAAGGCCCCTGTCCTAGGACTCCTCATCTACTGCCTGAGGTTCAGAACTGCATTTAGACAGCTCCAGTAATATGAAAAAATCTCATCATAGAGAAAAAAAACAACAACAAGTTACAACACCTAAAGTAAATGAAGGCAAAGGGATTCAGGAAAGTGTTCCTGGAGAAGAAGTGTATGAGTTGAGTTTTAAGGAATAAATGGATGCTAACCATGTGAAGAATGAAGGTCAAATGTGGTGTTCAGAATTGAACCAACTGTGCAGAAAAGGTTCTGATATACAGAACAGTCAAGAACATGCAGAGGGAAATCCAAGCATAGGTACAGCTTGAGGCTTGAACTTGGTTATGTGGAGAGGAGCAGAGAGGTGGCCCTATGCAGGGATGAGTATGGGGAGGTCCCAATGAAAGGTCACAGACAGTCTTATGTGTCCTGTGGTCAACAGAAAGTGCCTGTAAAGTTCTGAGATGTGGAGAGCTCGGTGAGACTAGTCTGTTGTGAATCCCTCTGTCTCAGGTGTAGACAGACCAAGGCCCCAACACTGGAGGTGCAGAGGTCCACTTCCAGCTGTGGCAACCATTCAAGTGAGAGATGGTGAGAGTCTGAACTTCAGCATTAAGGCTGGAAAGAAAGAAAGGATGAGAAATACTTGGATGGGATATCTGCAATATTGGTGATAGATTAGCTGTGCTATCTAATGGAGAGACTAACATCAACAACAACGCCCATGTGGTCCCCAATTTTTCCCTTTTTCTTTTTCTCCTTCCTTCCTTCCTTCCCTTTCCTTTTTCTCTTTAAGAATCAGATTGAAGTTCAACCAATATTTATTATTGATCATGTATTGTGGGCCAGTCGTGTTCAGAACACGGGACTACAAAGAAGCACATTTTACTTCCTAGCATTTTACAATTTTGCCAGACAATGGATAAGAATGAAATCTTGAACAGATCTTCAACCTGTTGAAAGTCCACTAATAGAAGAGACAGGAGTAGTCAGCATTTGTTTCAGAGAATTGATGCCCTTCGCTTGAGTCCTGTACCATCGAATTTAGGATTTTTAAAACTCAAAATGTATATTGGAGTTATTCTAAAAAGCTATAATGAGATACCAGTGACAGCTATATAATGGCCATACCTTGTATCACCCCCCTATAGTTAAGTTTGGAGATTTCAAAACGAATGTTTTCAGCCTCAGCTGGACCTCATGATCATGTGAGAAACCTTAAAAGGATACGAATGCTGACCCCCAGCCCCTGGAAACTCCAATAGTATTATGTTGGGGGTACAGATTGTGTTTAGGCAAGGCCAAGAATCACAAGGTCCATCCCCAGGACAAGCTGCAGAAGTTCTTCTCTGCTGAACTCTGTCCCTGATGGTCCTCCCCTCTCCTGCCAGGCAGAGTCTGACTCACATGAAGGGAAGAACATCTCTCCAGCATGGATCTCTCCCACTCCTGCAGCCTCCCCGTCGCTGGTGGTCCCCTGTTCTTGGCACAGATGGATCTGCTACCTAATTGCCTGCTTATTTGTCAAGTGCTTGTCCCCCACAGATGTTCCCATGTGGGGATTTGGAGGCAGCATCTGTATACAAACAGCTATTGCATCACTCTTCTGCTTTTGATCTAGGACTGATGCGGCCCTGCCAGGCCACGCAGCATCTTCCAACACTGACCTGAGGATGAGCTTTCTGATCCCCATCTTTCATTCCCAACCTTTTGTCTCTATCTTCTTTCGTGGTCTCAGAAGCTTTTCATATGTCCTCTTGGATTTTCTCCCTCTGCTTTTTTGTTATCATTATTTTTGTTTCCGTTGCTTTTGATCTTTCTCTAAGAATAACAGCACATGATGGGAGTCTCCATTCTCAGTTCCTGAAACAAATGTGTAACTAGGACCCAGAGGGGATCAGGATACAGTCATTCAGGGACAAGGCTGAGCTCAGTTCTCTCTCTGATCTCCATTATTCTCCACCTAATGGACACTCTGGAAAGATCCAGGCCTCCTATGGTGGTTCTGAAAGTGAGCTCTGTAGACTTTGATGAGTGACTTCCCTTCAGCTAGCAAGAGACTGAACTTTGGTGTCTTTTAGCATCGCTGTGAAGTTCTAAAATAATGTGCATACCTTCACACAGAAAGTGTTGTTTGAAAAGGCAAGTGAATATGCTGGAAAATCAGTGAAGATATCTACCGAGATTATCAAGTGTATTAATTTGATATTCCCAGCTTCGCATCCCTGTTATAGCTACTCATTTTCAGAGTTACTTTGGTCAAGTTACTTCAACTCTTGGAGCCTCCATTTCCTCCTTTTAAAAATGGGAAGAAAACTAATAACAACCTTTCATGGCTATACTAACGTTGAGTGCTTATGACACAACTTAACACATAGTGAACAATGGAGATACTGATAAATAATAGGGATGATGGTGAGAAAGAAGGAAAACATGTTTTAAAGGAACAAGACAACATTTTCTATCATGTAAAAAGCTCTACATGAAGAGTCAGGGCTCCTGATTTTTAATAGTAGCTCTGAAACTAATTAGCTGTGTGATCACTGATAAATTTCTTTCCATCTTAATGCTTTAGAGGTCTCATTTGAAAGACCAGATAGTCTTTGAGTCTTCTTCCATGCTGTGATCTATATCACAGCAATGTTTTCCTCTTATCCCTTAATCCCTCACCAGTCAAGGACATGACATGCCAGGATCCTTCTGGCTTCCTCAAATCTCCTCCTTTGATATCTCTTTCCCTGTTTTCCTAGCCTTTGTGGCATGGCTTCCTTCCCATTGCCTTAGAATCTGTGCAGAGGAAAGTAGTCTGACCATTTTCTAAGACCCCCTTCTTTAGATGTGGGTAGAAGGACCCAGGAACCCAGCCTAGGAGATAAACCACCATGGGCTTTTTGAGATAAGCCACAATCTCCATTTGAGAAGGCAGCTGCTGTCAAGTGGAAACACTGACATTGGCCTTAGCTCCAGCCATGCAAATAATATTACTGCAAAGACATATATTTAGCATCTATGACATCAGCTTGATTTACCTTGATTAACGGAGCAATTTGCTGTACATTTTTCCAAATGCTGTAATCAATTAGAACTCAAAATAGATTAGAGAAACCTCTATGGTGTGGCCACAGTCCAAAAAGGCTAATCCATCATGAAATATATGTACATGTTCTACCCAGCCATGCAGAGGATAAAGATTTGTGTCTTGGGTGAACTCGCAGTGGGTCCAGTTTGCACAGTTAAGGAGCAGGCACTTTTGATACCAGCCATTGTGAGGACTAGTTGGTGGGGGTGGGGGCCGCTCTGTGAACACCATTCCAGTTTGATCTGCTTCTCCACATCTCTATGTGGAATCCTTTCCCTGCTCCTGTCCAACTCCACAGTGATGTCTATCAAAGACCCAACTGGTTAATAATAACAGCATAGACACGAATCCCTTTGGTTGGCATTGGCCACCTTTTAAAATATGTCCTCATGTTGCTTTTTCAATGTACTCTTCTTTTTCCTATGCAAGGTCCATATTTTATCATTTTTGTACAACTTAAAATTCCCTCTCCTAAAATTTGCAATGAACTCTCTTACAACTCTGTGCTTGTTCTTTCAGTCCTCTCAGTTTGGAATAGCAAAAAAGAAGTAGTATTACTACCCTGAGTTGATCACTACACACTATATACATGAGTCAAATTATTATGCATTGTGCCATGAATTTGTACAATTAAATGGTAATTTAAAAATCAAATATCTGTTTAAAATTTTAAGAAGCAAAGATCAGGCATATGCTAAATGCTTTCCACATACCATTGCCCTTCATTCTTTCAACCACCCCATTAGTTCTGAGAATTAATATACTCATCCTAAGATATACACAGGCTACATTGAGATTAGACCTAGGCCTATTTGACCCCAAAGCCTTTGGTGCTCTCTCTTCTAATTCTTCTCAATCTTACCCATTGCTGGAACTCTCATTGGGCTCTTCTGTCTGAGAGGAAATCTACTTGCTAGACCAACTGACAGATGTTAGGGGATGGCTGTGTAGCACGTTCAAAGACAAAGTTAATACCTGCCCAATTTGCACATTCTACAATGACTGACTGTGTTGCTGTCCTAAGTAGAACACCTTCCTGGGTACAATATATGGCATAGTGTAACAGGGTACTAAGGACTGATTATAACAAAGTACTGGTTGAAAATGGAACTCAAATGTCTTGGAATTGAGTTTCAGATCTTCTGTTAACCATATGTATAATTTTGTGACTTTCAGAATCTTTTCAATTAATAGAAATAGATTACACACCGTGCATGGCTGTTGGTAGGGTGAATTGAGTTGACAAGAGGCTACAAAGGTGCTTTATCTAGTGCTGTTTTTCCTACCTGGTGCCTGATCTAAGGAACTTCTTATCCAGTAACTCTTAATTTAAATTCTGTATAAAGCTACTCTATCAGCTACAAATTAGCATATAATTTTTAAGTGAGAACGAGAGAAGAAATGTAAATCATTGAGATCTCTGCCTAGTTCTTCGTGACTTCCCCAGGACCTCAATAAATGCTTGGGCCATGACTGGTCCTCAAAACATACACCAAATGAATGAATACTGTTGTCATTCAGAAGCACCAAGAGGAAGTCGGAGACCTGGGCTCTGGTCCCAGCTCTGTGCCTAACAGACACTAATAAGTAAATTCAGACACTAGCGACCTCAGTTTCTTTATCTTTAAAAAGAGAATGTTAAACCCCTGACTTCATAAGGTTGCTATGTGGAACAAATAAAACTGTCTACATGGAAGTGCCTTGTAAACTATAAAGAGATGTATATGTACAAGGAGATGAACAGAACTGACTTGTATTCTCAGAGGCATGCACAGGCATGCAAGTGCTATGTTCTGAGACTCTCAGAGGATTTGCTTCCAAAAGCCTTCAATTCAAAGTCCAGTGGTTTATTCCATTTTTACAAATTACCATTCATCTTCTTGACTTGACACTTAGGGAAAGAACCACAAAATCTTACAATCCACTGGTTAGTTTATTCTTGCCAAAAAGGACATTAAAGACTGATGACTACCATCCTCTTCCCCCAGTATACACTACTGTAGTGTGAGGAGTTGAGGCCCCAGAGGGAAGGGTCTACACCTTTTCCTTTACCAGCAACTAGCACAGTGTTTCACTGACTATGTGCATTAACTTTTGTTCATTAAGTGAAGGAATTAATAAACACTTGAATAATTTATTTGATATCCTCAGTGCCTAGCAGAGTGTCTGATCCACTGTGTTTATTTGTTTATGTGTTTGTTTATGAAAGGAAAGAATGAATAAATGCTCATCCAGCAGTGATCGTACACAGACCTCTTGCCCTATATAATGCCCTATATATCGCAAGTTGGTATTCAGCCTGGCTTGCTTTGTTATTCATTGATTTCTATTTGTGCATTTTGTCTATCTGTAATTCCAACTCTGTGGAAGCAACAAGGGACCCCATCACTGGGTCTCTTGGAACACGTAACTGGAGGTTCATCACGCAATTAAAACACATTTAGTAAATATGTTTTGATTGTATGTACCTGCACAAATTCAAGAGGCTATTTGGAGTGTGACTTTCCAGGAGGAGATTGGGTAGGAATTACTTTGTGTGGTCTGATAATGTATTTATTTATGGAACTAAATGTTTATCTAAGCCTCCAGAAGATCTCTGGCTTCATTTTGGTGTCTGTGTGCATTTGTGTTATTTTCCATGGTCGCAACAGCCCCATCCTTCTGGGGTCCAGCTGGGCTACAAAGTAATAAACAGACATAAAACTTGGCTCATCCCATGACAAGAAGTGGGAGCAACCCAGAGCCTTTAAGAAATTCTTCTCTGAGTAGTGAATGCCCCGGCTTCCAGCTAGTTCAAGTAGGGTTCAAGTAAGCACTCTAATTTTATGAAAGCCATCTAGGAGAAGCACAGTGAAGCCTCTCTACACACTCAATTGCTGAGCATCTGAGATAGAGTTATCTTTTCTTCCTGTCTGTTCTTTGACAGCAATCAACAGCATTGAGTTACTTGGAAAACTTTTATAACCAATCCAGGGCATGAGAAAGTCTTCCCTTTGGTTTCCTTAATATATCCCTTTGCCATTTAAGAATTCAACAGAGGCTGATGCAAAGCAATGATCATACTTTATTTAGAATGGCAAAGCCAAGTGAGTTCAAAACCACTGTCTAAAATATCTTATTGGAGGCCCCCGAAGAGACCAAATCACTTTCCAAGGTTCATCACATCTCATTGCTTATGACATTTGCTTGCACAGAGAATCCCATGCAGTCCAGAAAAATCACTGTAAGACACTTCACTTGCAACTGGTAGACCAGTCATTTGCCAACCTGTTTATTTCATCAACACAGAATAAATAAACCTGTGCCAAGACACAGATTGAGAGGTAAAGGCTATGGCCTTCTGGAGGCTTCTGTCTTGGCATGAAGTGCATAAGTGTCCATTTCCATCATTCCAGATGGAGAGAACTCCCCCACATAGCAGAGGGACATAGTGTTCCAGCAGCTCAGCAAAGAGGGTGGCCACTCCTGGAAGGAGATGAGAGGAAGGAGGTGAAATTGGGAAGGTCTTCATGGGGCAGGTGACAGATGACACTTGAGCTAGGTGGGATGGGTGTGCAAACACTCTTCAGTTTTAGAGGGGGATGCACAGGGCTTCAGGAGGTGCATGGTCTCCAACAACTCACCCGCCCTCCTGCTCTCTGGAGCCCCATGCCCCAAGCAACTACCCTCTCTGGGTCATTCTCAGAAAACTAATCACAACCACACTGACTGGTTCCAGTACCATTTGAAATACTTCATACTGTCGAGCTGCTCACCACAAAGGCATACGAGATAGGTACCGCCCCATTATGTGGAGGTGGCAACTAGAGTTCTGATAGAAGTTCTTGTCACTCTTCTAATGTCATAGGACTTATCAGTGGATCACCTGGGCTCCAATCTATCTCTCTCTTATGCCTTAGTCTTTCCTCTTAACCCCTACGCTATGTCTTTGGTCAGATGGTTTAATAGTTCCATAGGGGAAGAGGGTCAAGAAAGGGGCCATCCGTGGGAACACCTAAGGAGAAGGTCTTTCAATCAGATTCCCCAAGGGCCATGCAGATGCTTGCAGGGGACAGAACTCTCAGCTGCTCCCACCTGAGCCTGCGATCCCAGGGAAGGCAGAAATGTACGTATCAAGTGCTTTCTTGTCCCAGGTCACACTCTGCTCTTTTCACTCACTCTCAGGTTATCCACATCAGAAGCTGGTGGCCAATAATTATTTTCTTCATTTTGTGGATTAAAAAAAAATCTAGGTCTTGTGTAGTTGCAGGATTTCCCAGAGCAAGTCTCTACCAAGGCCAGTATTTACAAGTAAAATCTGTAGACCCCCCCCAAAAAAAAATCCATCTTCCTTTTACCCCTGTCTTCTTGAGCCTGCCAAATGCCTTAGGGTATATAGCATAATGATCACAGTGGAAAAGGAAAATAAAAAAGAATAAAGAAGAAGGGGGAGGAGGCAGAGGAGAGACAGCAGGTGGAATGTGTCTGCAAGTTACTTATTCACCTTAAATGAGCCCTGCATCCAAGGACGCTCACTAAGATAGGACACAGGAAAAGCATTTGCTGATATTTTCTGACCTGGATTTTGAAAAAGGGAACCATGAACACCAATGGGGCTTCTGGTGTTTTGTAACCCAAGCTTGGACACAGGAGGCAAGTCCACATGACTATCTTAGTGTAGCAGTGGTGTTGGTTACTACACAGCAACTCGCCAAAACCTCCTCGGTATGACCACACGGCCCTCTTACCCTGAAAGCCCCCCTCTTTGTTTATTGAGCTAAATGGTGGGTTAAAGGTTCAGTTTTTTTTTTTCCTAGCAGCCTAGGAGGGTTATTAGATAATCATTGCCCCCACCTCAAGTCATGATCTCATTGCATGTGTTGTACGCCTTCCGGACTCTGGCTTCTTGGGAATGACGTTCATATCTGCAAGGTCTGTTAGATCTTTCTTCTTCACTGATAGCAAACAGCTCAGAAAGAAAACAAGACAAAAGCCTTGAGACTCTATTTCCCAGCCTCCTTCCTTCCTTTTCCTCTCCTCCCGAGCCCCTCCCCTAGAGAATACCAGAGAAATAAAAATAAAGTCGTAATTAAGAAAAGGACTAAGAATAAATTCCATGCATTTAACCAGAGTTCCATCTCTGAACCCAGGAGGATTGGCGCATAGCTGTGGCTGTGCGGGAGGAAGCCTGCAGGGAACTCATGCTGTGCTTTCAACACAAATACAGCTCATAAGGAATAGTTTATCACTTAAACCATCTCTTTAATTCTGCAGAGTAAAGGCAAGACCTCAAAAAAGGCTCAGATACCACCACCACGGCCACTGGGGTCTCCCATTCCTCGAGTCCCTCTGGCTCAAATAGCTCAGAGCAATTCACAAACATTTATTGATGGAACCCCATGACCCATCCCCCAAGTGAATACTTTAATATCCCATTCTGCAGAGGGCAAAGTGTAACATGGAGAAGTTCAAGGTTCTTGGCTGCCTGCCACCCAGAGAAAACCGAGTTGTAGCTGGATTTTGAAAGAAAAGAATCACCAGGTGCACGGTGGATTATTCGAAAAATGTGCTGGGAAGAGTACGGGGCTCCAGGTTGGAAGGCCTGACCCCTGACCCTTCTTCTGTCCCTCACTCTCTGGAGCACTGGGGCCAATGCACCTCGTCTCTTCAGACCTCCGTCTCCCCAACTGTAGAATGGAAGCTTGAAGTAGGAGACCTCAAAGCCCCTTCTACCTCAGAAAATTGTAAGCTCTACACCCACCAAGCCAGAGGGGCAGGAGAGGCAGCACTCCTTCCTGGCAGAAGGAGCCCCAGAGCCTCTGACACCAGCCCTCCTCTCAAGGCCTGATTCCACCGCTTCTCCTCCAGGTTGGGTGCTCTGAGTTGTAGCTGCCCATAGGAATTTTGTAGTGTTTAGAATTCCTGGTTGTTTATTTTTCTACATGGAAAAGGCTCAATAAATATAGACCAAATTAGCATATTCTATGTAGTGGAACCATAATTAATTCCTTTGCCCTTATCTGACTTGCAAGACTATAAGGACCTTGAGGGCAGAATTGGAAAACTACTTGTTAAACCCCAAGATGGGAAATATCTATGATAAGGCTCTTCAACATAGATATCGATATCTAAGATATAGATCTTAAATATCTATGAATAGCTAGCTGCCTTTTCTATGTCTGTCTAGATTTTAAAATCCTGATGATACACAGCCAGGGAGGTGGGTCTTGATGTGTAGGTCCAATTCAATGCACTGTAATTTCAATCTGGCAATTAATTATTGATCATCTATTCTTTGCCAAAAACAATAGTCGTCTCCAGAATTACAAAGATACCCAAGATTTCATTCTTTTCCTGAAGGGTATTCTGTTCCTTGGGAGAATCAGGCAAGAGAAAAGACAATGGTAATACATGGTACACACTTCAATTGCAGGATAAAAAAAAAAAAGTGTGGACAAGAAATCAAGAATAAAAAGACCCATTATAACTCAGGTTTTTGGTGAACTTGCTTTACCTTTCTTACCCTAAAGTAAGAAAATTACAGCATGAAAATTTCAGCTCTGAGGAAATTTCAGAGCACAAAATTGAAATATCCCAAGGTCATCATATGTGTAGGGAAGGCTGAGGGTTAGCTGCATTAGTGAAAAAACTTAGATACAATTTTAAGGGAAGTGCAATTGGCATGAATGTGGTTTCCAAACTCACCAAAGTGTAGACGGCTTTAATGAAAAGTAGGTTATTGCAACCATACCATGGCAGCATCTATAGGAACATTCCCACTCCTTTCTGGCATGGTTTCCTTAGATGTGAAAAGGAGGTGGTTAGATGAGATAATCGCAAGGATGCCTTCCAGCTCTGGTGTTCTGTAGCCATGGAACACAGACAGTGTCTTCTCTGTTGCCTCCCACAGCATTTACTGCTGGGTGGGGCACTAGGATAGAGGGAGGGCGAGAGGGAGGAGGAACTGAGGGAGGTAGGGTTGTTTTTTCCCCCTCCAGAGACTGGGTTTTGGAGAAAGGTGACATTCAGAGGCAATCAGAAAGGAAAAGAAGTAGCAAGAGAAGACTTGTCATTGCAAATACTTGTTCAGGACGTATTACAGGTGTTTTGAAGTAGCATTAGTTTGTAATCATGAGGCTTGGGTCCAGGTTCAAGTTCCACCTTGTTTGTTTGTTTGTTTAGACAAGGTCTGCCTAAGGTGCCCATGTGGGCCTTGACTTTGCTGTCCTCCTGCCTCAGCCTGCTGATTAGCCGGGATTCAGTATGCACCACCACACCGGGCACTAAGTTCTGATATTTTCAATGAAGAGCTTATAGACTCTTAGAAATTCACTTACTCTCTTGAGACTAAATTTCTCTGTAAAATGGATTAAATATCTGTGAGCCTCTTAATTCAGGTGGATTGAATAAAATAACTGAAAAGGCCATTTGGAAGTTGGTGATGGGTAGTGTTATATTTGCCTTCACCAAGTGATGGCATTACTGGTATTTGTGACAGGTAGAAGTGAAAGAATTTGGGATCAGGACCCATCTCATCCCCTGGAACATCCTGATTTAGCCTCACATCAGCTGGAAGCCTCCTCTGCATTCTGTGTCTCTCCCAGAGCAGTAAGGAAAAGCCTTGGAGAGCTGGTGGGCTCTTGCAAGTCCATCCATCTATACACTCAGAGAAAAGACGGCTAATAATTCCCAGCTCACCCTGGAGCAGAGACACAGAGTGCTATGTTGTGGCCATAGAGGGGCCTCAGACAGCAAATTTATAGAGTTGGTCTGCATTTTTAAGCCAGATAACTAAGCCTACAAAGTTTGCCCTGAATATATATATTTTTAAAAAATCTTTACATGTGTATGATTCTCACAAGCTGGAATTTATGTAGACATTTAAGTCTGTTGATGTAGAAGGTGAATTTTAAATTCATGTTGTAGATGGCAGAGCAAACCAAAGGAAGGATGTTAGCACCATCTACAGGTTATTTGCGGGCAGTGCACACACTGAGAGGAGAAGGTGGGCAAGGCAAACGTACCCTTTAAGCCTCAGAGAGGGGCTGCAGAAGCATTGGCACCCATTTAAGGGAACCTCAGAAAGGAGCTGTGTGAGTCGGCGTGGGTCAACGCAGTCACACAGTCCTGCAGAGACATAAGATCAAGGACAATTCCATCAGAAACCAAGCACACTCTGCTTTTGAACTCTATGCTCCTAAGTAAGTTGCTTAAACTCTGTAACTCTGAGTTTCTTGTCCTGTAAAATGGCAATAACAAACTCTGCTTTAACGGGTTGGTGATGAAGATTGCATTAAGAAAACAGTCAAATATGGGAAATAACCACCATTGGTCTCTGCTCTCTTGATACCATCTACTTCTTACCATCTTCGTGTCTCTCCCTTAGATTCCAACACAAGTAGCTTCAACATCTTGATTTTCCAACTGAAAGTCTGAGGTTAAACATGGGTCAATGACAAGGCCAAATCACATGGTCTGTAAATGGCAGAAATGGTTAGAACATGGTTGATACATTCCAAAGTTCTCACTCCGCTGTACCAGACTGCAGGTCTTCCCACATCATGATTTTCTCCAAATGAATATGTAGGTGCTATCATGCCCCTAGATTTGTATATATTATTTTCTTCCACCTTGATAGATAGGTATGCACACTTATCCTTGTGCAGAGAAGAACCTGAGGCCCTGAGAGACTAAGTAACCTACCAAAACCTGGAAATAAATGAGAGATCTGGGAGTTGGGCTCTGGATTTTTGATTGACAGACTCTTGCTTTCCTCTGTCCTCTGCTGACTCATCCCCCTTCATCTCTATTTGTGAAATACGTTATTGTTTATATTTACATCTCTGCAGTTACATGTTCAAATAAAGATACGTGCATTTATCAAGGTCCATGGAATCAGGATCTATTTCTCTGTTTATAGAAGATGGAGGTTTAGCTTTGGCAGGCAAAATTGATCCCCTTTGACTTGGAAAAGAGCAATGTGTCTCATGAGGGCCAGAGAACAAGCTGGATAGATGCAGAGAAGCTCTGCTCTCAGCCCACTGAGGGGCTTCTGCTCCACAGTTAGGTTTACCAACAGAGAATCACTGGGAAAGGAGGAGAAAGAAACGCAAGGCCCTGCTGTGCCTGCAGAGGCTCAGGGACACAGAGGACCCAACGGTGGTTGACTCAAAGTCCATGAAGCAACTTGACACTGGCCAGGTTTCTTGGCCCCAAGTCCCTCTAGAACTACCTGTTTACATCAAACCCTTCTGACCCAGGGAGAGTAAATCACCCACACTGTAAAGAGCCTCTCCACCTGTCCGCTGCTTCCCTCTAGTGGTCATTTTACTGTCTTGCAAGAAGACACTTTGGACAGAAGCTCAGTCACATTTGTTGGAACACAATTTGAGAAATACTGATATTGGTATTGGTTTTCCTGCCCCATAACATGAATTTCCATTTTAAAGACATGGCAACTGAAACCCACAGGACAGTGATCATACAGTGACCCACGTAATGCTCATACAATGACATTTGACCTTTAGAATTAGGTATCTAGGTAGATCCTCCCTCAGCCTGTGTGTCTGCATGAACTACAATCAACCTGCATCAGCTCGTAGACAAGCACTAAATTCCTTCTCAGGCAATGGCTTCTTTGGGTTATTTGCTAGGGAGCAGAATTCACATGCCCTGAATAGTGGGACTACATTTTCCATGAGCTGCCTTCTGTCCTGTCTCCCTCTGAGATAGAGGTGCAGGGGGACTCCCTTCTCCTTCTGTAGGCAGAGCAGAAGATTAAAGTTGGTTCTTTTGTTTTGTTTTTTCCTCTTGAAGCACTTTCTGAGCTCCTTCTTGGTTCCATGTTGGATGTCCCCACTCTGCCTACAGTTTTCTTGACCCCAAGCTTCTCCAGTTCTATTCCGGGAGGGTTCTGGAGATCTGTCCTCATTCTTTTGACCTTCATTGGTACTCTGCACACCTCTTTGTGCTGAGTTCTTGTTCCTCCAGGTTTCTATCAAACAGGACCCACCAAGTGTCCACTCGGGTCTGTTTCTTACTTGGCCCACATATGTTGCCTGGGAAATAATCAGTGACCCCTTGCTCTGAAAAACTCTGCAACTGCAGCGTGTTGCAATGCAAACACCTCTCTAGGCTCTCACCCAAAAGAGTTTGCCAGCCCTTTTTTCCCCTGTGTTTTATAAAGCCAATGAGTCTTCATTCTGCACTCAGCTTTAGATTTCTCAGACTCAGCCCAAACATGGTCTTCTAGATCTCGAATTTGTAAGGAATTCATTTCAAAGATCTTCAACAGATCTCCCAAAAGATCTTACTATTACAAATCCTCTTACTATTACAAATCCTCTTACTATTAGCTCAGGGCTGGAAGAAAGCACACTGTATTAAATAATACAAGTCCAACTGCTGTACCCACCAACCTTTAGATCTTACTCTCTCAATTCAGTACATGTTTATTTCTCATTCGCATTACCGTCCATACAGGTTCGCAACAGGGAAGGACTCTCAGCAAGTTCTCATTCAAGGACACTTGCACCTTCCATGTAATGGCTCCAATACCCTCTGCACCTTTCATTCATCCTCTGGATTCACTGCATCCAGCTGTAGAGGATAGGAGAAGGGGTATGTGAAGGATCACACGGGAAGTTTTACAGGCTGGGTTTGGAAGCAGCACTCATAACTGCTACATAGATTCCTTTATTCCTTTGTGTTGTTACCTAAAATTGAAGCTGAAAAATAAAGTGTTTGTTTTTGTTTGTTTGTTTGTTTTTTGTGTATGTGTGTGGCGCCAACAGGAAAAGGAAGCAAGTCTTAGAGAACATGTAACATTGTTCATGCTTCGGACCTCACCTGTGGTTACTGAATATTCATTTCATTACTTCTTCCTACACTTAGAATATACTTAGTCTCTTCAGAAGGGAAATAAAGCCAGTTCAACCATCTCAAAGTCCAATAGGCTTGGCGGATGTATGGTCTTCCCCATCAGCTCTGAACGTGAGTGCTCATGTCATGGGAACCTATTCAGAAAGAGAGTGAATGAGAGACACATAGCAGCTACGGGATAGAGCTAATTTGAAATCTCCATGAGAAAACATTGGGGAGACTCTCCGTGGAGAATTGAGAAAGTTCATTGATAGACTAACTCTATTCTCAGAGCAAGACTTTCTCAAGCCTTGTTCTCTGACTTTGAACTCCAGACTCCGTGATTCTTTTCTGTCCATTGCACTCTGAGCCACCTTTGAAGTGGGTGCTGGGGAATGCCCTTCTTGGGATCCACTCATACTTTGCAGTCTGTTTCCAGGCCAAAGGTTGTTTTAAGGTTTGCCAAGAACTTTCAGGGTTTGGGATCAGGCTTGTGGTTTCTTGGCAATATTGTTTCATCCAAAACATCAGAGCTTATGACTTATTGGGTTCCCATCAGTTGCATGTACCAGTGACTACACCCAACATTATGTCCCAGACATGGTTTTTAAATTCTGTTTTTTTTTGCTTCCTCCCCGCAGGCTGTTTCATGTTCCCTCTTTATGTGTTGGCAGCAACCTGAGGTTATCTGGGACAATAAGCTCGAGAGAGAAGGGAAGCTCTTTCCAAATGCTTCTTACTGGATGTCTGAATCACTTTTGCTTCTGTTAATTGTTAATATTTGCTGGATTCTTTTATGATTTAAAATTGTTTTCCTTTTGTATCTTTCACTGCTTGAGATCTGAGAGTAATGAGACCTTTAACATTTAATGGCCCCGACATCTGGAATCCTTGTAATTCTCTTTCTTTAGAGCTTCCACACTTGGACGTTCCTTGTGAAGTTCACCCCTTTCTCATGACATCTCGTCCATGTGGTCCAAAAGAAGTCAAGATATCCTCATTGTCTGTTTCTTTCCAACCAAGTCCCCTAAAACGACAGTTCCTCCAGCAAATGGTCTGCTTTGCAAATTATTGCGTGTAACTATTTTACCAAATGCTCTTGTACTACATAACAGCCCCTCGTCTGCTCGCCCTCTGGTATCAGTTTCCCAGCTGACCAACCACGAAGCCAGAAACACATCTTTATTTTCTGTGGCAATGTAGTCATTTCTGTTACCAATTACTGTATTAGTCAAGGTGATTTAATTTCTGTATCAAACCCATCAAGGTCCCAAAGGCTTTTCAGAATAAAACTTTATTTCTTGCTGATAACACAGTGCAATGCAATTTGGCCCCAGGCACTTGCTCCCAGCAGTGAGTAAACTACCCTGGTTTCTTCTGCACAGGCTCAGTCACGTGGGACTTTGCTGCACATTAGAAAAACCTTAGTACTTAAAAAAAAAAAAAAAAGCAATTTTGATGCCCAGAAGTCATGACATAGCAATTAAATCAGAGGGTCTGAGAATAGAAATCAGGCATCAAATATTTTCAATGCCCAGTAGATTAAGAATCATCCCCACTGGATCAGGATTCAGCAAACTAGAGCCCAAGGAAAAAATACAGCCCACCAACCGTTCTTATGAATAAAGTTTTGTTGGAACACAGCCAAACGCACTCTATTACATATAGTCTATTGCTGCTTTTACCACAGTGACAGAGTTTTGTGGCTTCAACAGAGACCTAGAATATCCACTGTCATCTCCTTGACTAAAAAAAGATTTCTGACCCCTACCCAGTGAGCAGAAGAAGAATAAAGTGGGGAATTTTAAGGTCTTTCCATAGTTCAATTTATGTGTATGATTTTTAAATCTTGATGTGAGTGCTTTTAGCTTTCTCTTTAAGGTTTGCTCCCTTCAATATCCCAAAGATGACTTTTGGAGGACTTCTATTTATTTATTTATTTTTCTTAATGGTATAAAGCAATTCAGACTTTCTATTTCTTATGAAGTCACTTTTAATGGACCATATTTATTTAGAAATACATTCATTGTGTTATCAATTATAGCATAAAATTGGTGGTGATATTCTCATAGCTTTGTTGGTATCTGTAGTCATTTTTCCCTTTTCATTCCTAGAGTGGTTTCTTTGTTCATCTTGAAAATCCTTACTAGAGGTTTACAGAGCTCATTAACATTTTCTGCACTATCTTTTATTATGATAGTTTTTGTTCTAATTAGTTATACACAACAGTAGAATTCATTTTGACACACTGTACATAAATGGAGTATAACTTCTCATTCTTCGGGTTGTACATGATGTAGAGTGACACAGTTCATGTGATCACATATGAACATAGGCTAATAATGTCCGATTCATTCTACTGTCATTCTTACCTCTCTACCTCCTCTCCTCCCTTCACTCCTTTCTGTCTAATCCAAAGATTAGATCCCCTTTATTGTGAATTAGCTTCTGCATATTTCAGACTACATCTGGCCTTTGGTTCTTTGGGATTGGCTTATTTCGCTTAGCGTTGTATTCTCCAGTTCCATCCATTTACTGGTAAAAGCCATAATTTCATTCTTCTTTAAGGCTGAGTAATATTCTATTGTGTATATATATACATACCACATTTTCTTTATCTATTCATGTGTTGATGGACACTTGGTTCCATAGTTTAGCTATTGTGAGTTGATCTGCTATAAACATTGAAGTGACTGGGTCACTGAAGTATGCTGATGTTAAGTCCTTTTGGTATAAACCCAGGAATGCGATTGCTGAGACAAATGGTGGTTTCATTCCAAGTTTTCTAAGGAATCTCCATATGCTTTCCATAGTGGTTGCACCAGTTTGCAGTGCCACCAGCAACGTATGAGTGTATCCTTTCCTCCATATTCTTGCCTACATTTATTGTTGCTTGTATTCTTGATAATCACCATTCTGACTGGAGTGAGATGGAATCTCAGTGTAGTTTTGATTTGCATTTCTCTAATTGCTAGAGATTCAACAATACCTTATGCCCTTGTTGATTTTGTTTTTAATCTTTGTTTAAATTTCATTATATTTTTGTCATAAAAGTTATCGTAATCCATTAGTTCCTTTTCCTTAGTTAGTTCATAACTAATTAAGCTAAATGTTTACATATTTGACGTAAACAAATTTTATTTTCTAATATGATTAAATGACAGTAAATATATCTCTTGGAAGTACTATTTTCACCGTATTCTAAATTTTGATATGTTCCTATTTATATTATCATAGTAGTTTCACTATAACTCTTTGTTATTTTTTTAGAGAGAGAGAGAGAGACAGAATTTTTTAATATTTATTTTTTAGTTCTCGGCGGACACAACATCTTTGTTTGTATGTGTTGCTGAGGATCAAACCCGGGCCGCACGCGTGCCAGGCGAGCACGCTACCGCTTGAGCCACATCCCCAGCCCACTCTTTGTTATTTCTTTGATCTTCTGTAATTTATATAATAAGTTTACATTCTTGAATTCACATGATGTTTTAGTTAATGGATTTTTATTAATTACTAACTCAATTGTTCTTTGTAGTCAGAAAACATGCTATATGAGAACTACTCTTCTCAAGATAATATTGATTTATAAACATGTATGTATATGGTGTCCATATAGTTCAAAAAATGTGTAATTAATAATTGTATGTAAAATGGTATGGCACTTTAAAATGAAGCATCTAGAACTTCAGTTTCAAATCCGCACTCTGTCTATTTACTGTCTCTTAAAACTAAGAAACTGGGCAGAACAATTTAATTTTTCATGCTTCAGTTTCAGCATCTGTAAAATAGAGCTTATAATAGTATCTGTCTCTTATTTTCAGGGGAATTAAAATTAATTAGTTAAGATGCATGAAGTACTTATAACAGTACCTGGCGCTTTGGAAATATCATCCACTATTTTGTCCATTAAATCAATCTTGTTCATTTTCTTGAGAAAATCCTCTCTATTGTTCCTTTTTTTTGTCTGTTTGAGTTATATATTTTAAAAATTTTTATATTTCTTTATTTTCAGACCAATTAAGTACATTTACACAAAAGTGGTTTTGTTTTCATTCAATCACCCACATGATAAAAACAGCATTAAAATTCTTGAAAATAATAGTCATAGTCCTCACTTTTATTAAATTTTTCCTGTTTCTGCCAAATATTAGTTTGCTTTATAATTCTGATGGTATTTTATTAGGTGCATCAAGTTTAGACTGAACCATCTTCATGGCACAATAAGAACTGTATCATTCAGGGGGAGCCATGTTCCTTCTCTAAAGGTGATTATTATTTTAAAGTCACTTTTCTCAAATATTGATGAAATAACTTCAGCTTTCTTTGTGTTAGTGTTTTTGTAGTCTATGTTATTTTTACTTTTTTCATCTTTATTTAATTTATTTTTTATATATAAAAGCAGCTGGGATTGTGTCTCAGTGGTAGAATGCTCGCTTAGCATGTTCGATCCTCACCACATAAATGTAAAATAAAAATATTGGTCCACCTAAAACCATTATTAAATAGTTAAATATTAAAAAAGCAGAATGCATTACAATTTATATTACACATATAGAGTACAATTTTTCATATATCTGGTTGTATACAAAGTATATTCACACCAATTCGTGTCTTCATACAAGTACTTTGGATAATGATATCCATCACATTCCACCAGCATTTCTAACCCCTTGCCCCCTCCCTTCCCTTCCCATGCCCTCTGCCCTATCTAGAATTTATCTATTCCTCCCATGCTCCCCCTCTCTACCCCACAATGAGTCAGTCTCCTTATATCAGAATAAACATTTGGCATTTGTTTTTTGGGGATTGGCTAACTTCATTTAGCATTATCTTCTCTAACTCCATCTATTTACCTACAAATGCCATGATTTGATTTTATTTTATTGCTGAGTAATATTCCATTGTGTATATATGCCACATTTTTTATCTATATATAGAGAATATATATAGATAGGTAGATAGATAGATGTATAGATAATATATCTAGATATATATAGATATACAGAGAGATAGCTTTATAAAAATCAATTTTCATAATCCCTCCTTTCACTTACTTATATATAGTAATTATTGGTATATTTATATATTCTTCCACCATTTTATGCTGTGCTATTATTTCTAAACTACACATACTTAACAAAGTCCAAAGTCAATTAGTATCTTCATTGGCATTCTGAATTCAAGGTTCTAGAATCACCACAAAGGTGTCCCTCAACCCCTGAATTGTGAGATTTTATTGTAATATATAAATTATTCAGTATCACAATTATTATTGTTTTATATAGATAGTACTTGTTTCTTTGCTTTTCTTTAATTTTTGCATTACTGGAGATTGAACCCAGGGCCTCTCACATTTTAAGCAAGTGCTCTATCACTGAGCCATATCCCTAGCCCCTTGTTTTCTTCCCCTATCTCAGACTTTGCTTTGGAAGTCATTTTTCTTTGTCTTGGAGCTAATCCTATAGACATTGCTCTAGTGACACCTGCTGGCATTAAGAATTCATTTGATTAGTTGTTGTTTTCTTCTTGAAAGGTAATTTGATAGGTATAAAATTACAGGTCCACATTTGCTTTTCTCCACTATTTGAAGTTATTATATTAATGTTCTTTGATTTTCATTGTTGAGAAGTCTACTTTTAGCTCATTTGCTTTTCCTTTGTGTATACATGGCTTTATTTTATGGTTGATTTTAAGATGCTGTTTGCATTGTGGTTATGATGTTCTTCGTTTGCAGAAGAATGTGTATTATTAGACCATTCCATTCCATCTCTATGTCCTTAATCTATTTCCGAAGGGTTGCACCTCCCAGTTTCTCTGTGTTCTAATTTAGCAGTATTTTCAGAATTATTGTAAAATAGCTGTCTCTTGAGTTGGGACTAATCTGTTGTTTAATCCATCAACTAAGATTTGAATTTTGATGACTTTATCATTTCTTAGAATTATGATTTATAAATTAAGTTTCTGTAAAAATGAGGCTTTTTTTTTCTTTGAGTTTTGGTCAAGGCTAAAGGAGGCAGTTGATGATTTTTGACAGCTTTAAAATTCCAATCTCTACCTTTATTTTTAAATATGTCCCATTGTATAATATATACCTGATAAAATTTTCTTTTTTAAATTTTTATTGGTTTTATTTTTTAAATACATGACAGCAGAATGCATCACAATTTTTATTACACTCATAGAACAATTTTTCATACCTCTGTTTGTATATAAAGTATGTTCACATCAATTTGTGTCTTCATACATGTACTTTGGATAATGATGTCTATCACATTCCACCATCTTTGCTAATCACCTGCCCCTCTTCCCTATCTAGAGTTCTTCTAATCCTTCCATGCTCTCCCTCCCTACCCCGCTCTGAGTCAGCCTCCTTATATAGAGAAAACATTCGGCATGTGTTTTTCTGGGATTGGCTAACTTCACTTAACATTATCTTTTCCAACGCCATCCATTTACCTGCAAATGCCATGATTTTATTCTCTTTTATTGCTGAGTAAAATTCCATTATGTATATATCCACGTTTTTTATCCATTCATCCACTGAAGGGCATCTAGGTTGGCTCCACAGTTTAGCTATTGTGAATTGTGCTGCTATAAACATTGATGTGGCTGTGTCCCTGTAGTATGCTGTTTTTAACTCCTTTGGGTATAGTCTGAGGAGAGGGAGAGCTGGATCAAATGGTGGTTCCATTCCCAGATTTCCAAGGAATCTCCATACTGCTTTCCATATTGGCTGCACCAAATTGCAGTCCCACCAGCAATGTATGAGTGTGCCTTTCTCCCCACATCCTCGTCAACACTTATTGTTGTTTGTCTTCATAATAGCTGCCATTCTGTCTAGAGTGAGATGATATCTTAGAGTAGTTTTGATTTGCATTTCTCCACTTGCTAGAGATGATGAACATTTTTTCATATATTTGTTGATGGACTGAATATCCTCTTCTGATAAGTGTCTGCTCATGTCTTTGGCCCATTTATTGACCGGGTTATTTGGTTTTTTTGGTATTTAGCTTTTTGAGTTCTTTATATACCTTAGAGATTAGTGCTCTATCTGATGTATGAGGGGTAAAATTTTGCTCCCAAGATGTAGGCTCTCTATCCACCTCACAGAATGTTTCTTTTGCTGAGAAGAAACTTTTTAGTTTGAGTTCATCCCATTTATTGATTCTTGGTTTTAATTTTTACGCTATAGGAGTCCTATTAAGAAAGTTGGGGCCTAATCCCACATGATGGATATTAGGGCCTACTTTTTCTCCTATTAGACACAGGGTCTCTGGTTGTATTCCTAAGTCCTTGATCCATTTTTAATTGAGTTTTGTGCATGGTGAGAGTTAGGGGTTTAATTTCATTTTGTTGCATATGGATTTCCAGTTTTCCTAGCACCATTTGTTGAAGAGGTTATATTTTCTCCAATGCATGTTTTTGGCACCTTTGTCTGATATAATTGTAATTTTGTGGGTTAGTCTCTGTGTCCTCTATTCTGTACCATTGGTCTACCAGTCTGTTTTGGTGCCAATACCAGCTGTTTTTGTTACTATTGCTCTGTAGTATAGTTTAAAGTCTAGTATAGTGATACCACCTGCTTCACTCTTCCTGCTTAGGATTGCTTTAGCTATTCTATAGGGTATTTTATTTTTCCAGATGAATTTCATGATTGCTTTTTCTATTTCTATGAGGAATGCCATTGGGATTTTGATAGGCATTGCATTAAATCTGTATAGTGCTTTTGGTAGTATGGTCATTTTGATAATATTAATGCTGCCTATCCAAGAGCAAGGTAGATCTTTCCATCTTCTAAGGTCTTCTTTCATTTCTATCCTTAGGGTTCTGTAGTTTACATTGTATAGATCTTTCACTTCTTTCATTAAGTTGATTCCCAAGTTTTTGTTTTTGTTTTTGTTTTGTTTTATTTGGTTTGAAGCTATTGGAAATGGGGTAATTTTCCTCATTTCTATCTCAGAGGATTTGTCACTGATATTCAGAAATGCCTTTGATTTATGGGTGTTGATTTTATAACCTGCTACTTAGTTGAATTTGTTTTCTAGTTCTAGAAGTTTTCCAGTGGAGCTTTTTGGGTCTTCTAGGTATAGAATCATATTGTCAGCAAATAATGCTAATTTAAGTTCTTTTTTTCCTATGTGTATCCCTTTAATTTCTTTTGTCTGTCTAATTGCTCTGGCCAATGTTTCAAGAACTATATTGACTAGAAGTGGTGAGAGAGGGCATCCCTGTCTTGTTCCAGTTTTTAGAGGGATGCCTTCAGTTTTTCTCCAATTAGAATGATGTTGGCCTGGGGCTTAGCGTAGATAGCCTTTATGATGTTGAGATATGTTCCATTTATCCCTAGTTTTTCTAGTGTTTTGAACATAAAGTGGTGCTGTATTTTGTCAAATGCTTTTTCTGTGTCTATTGAGATGATCATATGATTCTTATCTTTGAGTCTATTGATGTGCTAAATTACATTTATTGATTTCCTTATGTTGAACCAAACTTGCATACCTGGGAATCCCACTTGATCATGGTGTACAATCTTTTTGATATGTTTTTGTATTCAATTTGCCAGAATTTTATTGAGAATTTTTGCATCATGTTCATAAGAGATATTGGTCTAGAGTTTTCTTTCTTTGATGTGTCTTTGCCTTGTTTTGGAATCAGGGTGATATTGGCTTCATAGAATGAGTTTGGAAGTGCTGCCTCTTTTCTATTTCCTGAAATAAATTGAAGATTGTTGGTATTAGTTTTTATTTAAAGGTCTTGTAGAACCCAGCTGTGTAACCATCGGGTCCTGGGCTTTCTTGGTTGGTAGGCTTCTAATGGTATCTTCTATTCCATCACTTGATATTGGTCTATTTAAATTGTGTATATCTTCCTGATTCAAGTTATATGACTTAAGAAATTTGTCAATGCCTTCATTATCTTCTATTTTATTGGAGTATAAGATTTCAAAATAATTTCTAATTATCCTCTGTATTTCTGTAGTATCTGTTGTCATATTACCTTTTTCATCACGTATGCTGGTAATTTGTGTTCTCTCTCTCCTCTTTGTAAACATAGCTAAAGGTCTGTCAATTTTATTTATTTGTTTCAAAGAACCAACTTTTTGTATTGTCAATTTTTTCAATTGTTTTTTTTTTTGTTTCGATTTCATTGATTTCAGTTTAATTTTAATTATTTATTGTCTTCTACTGCTTCTGCTGCTGATTTGTTCTTCTTTTTCTATGGCTTTCTATGAGTTAATTTATTTGTTGACTTTTTCTTCTTTTAAGGAATGAACTTCATGCAATGAATTTTCCTTTTAAAACTGCTTTCACAGTGTCCCAGAGATTTTGATATGTTGTGTCTATGTTCTCATTTATCTCTAAGAATTTTTTAATCTCCTCTTTGATGTTTTCTGCAACCCATTGTTCATTCAGTAACATATTGTTTAGTCACCAGGTGTTGGAGTAATTTTTATTTTTATTTTGGTATTGATTTCCAATTTCATTCCATTATGATCTGATAAAATACATGGTAGTATCTCTACTTTTTTTGTATTTGCTAAGAGTTGCTTTGTGACATAGTATATGGTCTATTTTAGAGAAGGAGCCATGTGCTGCTGAGAAGAAACTGTAACCACTTGATGCAGGTTGAAATATTCTATATATGTCAGTTAAGTCTAAGTTATTGATTGTATTATTGAGGTCTATAGATTCTTTATTCAACTTTTGTTTTAAAGGTCTATCCAGTGGTGAGAGGGGTGTGTTAAAGTCACCCATGATTATTGTGTTGTGGTCAATTTGACTCTTGAACTTGAGAAAAGTTTGTTTGATGAACATCGCTGCACCATGGTTTGGAGCATATATATTTATGATTGTTATGTCTTATAGGTGTATGGTTCCCTTGAGCAGTATATAATGTCCATGTAGTGAAGAGGGTTAGTAGCAAGAGAATAGACAGGAAGTAATTTAGGGTAGGCAAGTAAGTGGAGGACAGTAGAGTACATAAAACAAACACACATACAAAAATACAGATGTTAAAACAGTAAAATTTTGAAGGAGAAAGAAAAATGAAAGAATAAAAAGGAAAAGGAAAAAGGGGCATATACAAGACCACTATATTATATTATTCAGATGACTCAGTCCTCAAAGTCCTATTTCGTGCAGTTCTTGGTTTCACATAAGCTGGGGATGTGAGGGCTGGAGGATGGCGAGATACAAGAGAAAAAACGAACAACCAACCAACCAACAAACAAAAAACTCAGAAACCAGGGTTGTAGCTAGCTTTAGAGATCCATATCTTCCCTGCTTCTCTTCTCATCCAGTAGGTGGCGTTATTTGTTGTAAGCTGGTGTCTCTGCCCTCCAGATGGTGGAGGTAACCAGGTGGGAAGACTGGTCCTGGAGCATGGCGTCTGGATGCGGGGAGTGGCACCCACCAGTTCCTGTAGAAAGACTGCACCTCATGGGTCTCTTTTTGGGACCCCTCACTCGTATGGCTTGAGCGCCCGGTACTATCTCCTCTCTTGCCTGGAGGTTTTCCAGTTCCTGGTCTCTCCCCCTCCCCTAGCAGTCAATTCCCAATTGAGGAAACTCTCACCCCAGGGCTCCCTTGGCCGGCTCCCTATTGCACTGCTCACCTGTGTTGGGCAGTACTATGTTGGGCTACCGCCGCTGGGGAGGGGGAAGGTTGGAAACCTGGTACCTGGCCGCTGGAGATTCAATCTGGGAATGCCCCAGTTAAATAGCAAGAATGTTGAGTCAAGATGGCAGCGGTCTGCTTTTAGCGCTGGGTGTCTGGTGAGGTGGGGGAGCCTGGTGATGGTATTGTGCTGTGGATCCTTAGCAGCTGGGTGACTTGTGAGCGAACAGAGTGAAGTCTTGGCGAGCTGCAGATGTGTTGATAGGTGATTCTGCTAAGGCGCTCTGCTGAGTCTTGTGTGGGCTGGAACTTCAGGCTTTGGGTCCTGCTCCAATGCTGGGCCTCCTATTCGAACGCTGAGGCCTGGAGCCTGGGGTCATAGCGCTGGTGATTTCTGCAAAGAGCAGCTGGATAGGGGTCCTCTAACACTCTTGGAGATGGAGTATTCTGATTAGGCGAGATCTGCAAGTCTGGCTGCGTGGGCACAGGATAGCTTACTCCCTTCCTGCCACCATTTTGGATCACTCCTGATAAAATTTAATATTTGAATTTTATCATTTGTTTCTGCTGGTAACCGCTCACAGTAGTGTGTTTTATAAGAGTGCTGAGTTATTTTAGTCATGAGCCCCTATTTGGTTGAATACAATTAGTTCATAGAAATCTTGAGGGCCTAAATCAAGGATGCTTCTCTCCAGGGAGGATGTACTTTTGTGTTTTCTGGGAGACAGAGGACATCTCTGACTTTGAACCTTATTCTTCTTCCAGGATTCGGGTTTAATTGGAGTCTTAAGTGCAATTACCTCAATGCTCAGAGGACCCCTTTTGAGTCTTCAGATCCTAATGCTGCCTTAAGTACTTGTTCCCAGAGACACCTTGGTTTGGTGCCCTGTACAAATTACCATCAATGCTTCCACCATACTATTTTAGCTTGCTTTTCTTGACTGTTTTTCTTTCTTTACTTTTTCACTTTGATCTTTGGAGATTTTCTTTCTTCAGCAAACATTAAAAGCATTTAAAGCAAAGAGGTATTCAAACGTTCATTTTAAATTTTTTAAGCCCTCACTTAATTACTATTAGGAAAATTTCCAGTATCCAGTCCAATATACCCCCAGATGATGAAACCATTCATTGAACATTCAAACTCACCTCATGATATTTTGCGTGTATCTTGTTATCTCTCCTATGCATCACTCTAAATGTTCATATGCCTTCCAAATCATTGCATGCAGGCTGGTTTAGAGCCTATGGAAAGTAAGGCTGTTTCCTGTTTGTTCTGTTTTGTTTTTATGAACAGTTCCAGTGCTGTTTGCATGGGTCCACCCAATTGCCAGGGGAAGGAGCCCAGTCAGCACTCAGCAGTCAGTCAAACTGTCACTTCTGACACGCCTCCTTACTCACTGTGACTGAAGGTGCACTTCTCTTTTGATCAACTCCTCACAACAAGATTTCCAGCATGACCCTCCTTTCCCAACTCAGTGGCAATCATCCCTGCTTGCCTGAGTCTCAGAAATGTCAGATAGCCATCACACACTGCATTATCCCAGTACAAAATATAGATACATGAACCCAGGGGCACTTTACCACTGAGCTGCATTCCCAGCCCTTTAAAAAATATGGGTTATTTTTAGCTCTACTTAACATTAGAATTCATTTTGACGTAATTATACAAGCATAGAATATAATTTGTTCTAATTCTGTCCCCAGTACTTCCTCTTCTCATCCCTTCCTCAGTCCCCTGTTCCTTTCTCTATTGTTCGGATCTTTCTGCTAGCAATATGACCTAACTTTCCCATGTACACGCATGAATATACCACAGAGAATCATGTATGTCCTCATTCCTTTTTAATTTTTATTTTGGGACAGTGACTTGCTAAATTTCTGAGGTTGGCCTGAAACTTGCTATTCTCCTGCCTTAGCTGCTAATACAATGTGAATACTAGGTAATATAATCATTTTTATACTGTGTTGTATAAAAACAATGACAATATATAGGCTGTATACATGTATAGTTCAAATGCATTTTTTAAATATTTTATGTCTATAGTGAGTTGACTCCATGGATATAGAACCCGACTGGTATAGAAGGCCAGCTGTACCTATTTAAGTCCTCCAGAATCATTGAGATTACAGGTGTGTGCTATCAACCCAGGCTTAAAACAAATGGATATTATAGAACAGAACTATAAAACCAAATACTAGACTTTAAGTTAAATTGACCACTCTTTCAAAAGGGAAAGTTAAAATCAATATTTTTCTTGGTCATAGATTTAGAAATCCTAAACAAAATATTGGCAAATTAAATCAAGACATAGGCTATCAATGTAATATACCATGATCACATGTAGTTTTTCTATGAATTTAAGAAAAACTTTAAACACTTTGAAGTGAATTCATGTAATTCACAGCATTAAGAGAAAAAAATTGACAATTCACTGAGAGAAAAATATATAATGATCTCAATAATGCAAGAGAAATATCTGATAAAAGGCAAAGCTAATTTATGATGGACCCTCTTAATGAAGAAGGAATAGATAGGAGTGTCCTTAATCTGACAAAGTGTTATCTACAAAAAATTGTAGCACACATCAGAGCAGTGATGAAATATTAAAGTTAGGTTTTTGGGGATTGAAGTTGGACAAGGATCTCTGTCATTTCCTTATTCATTCAATGCCACACTATAGTAATAAAGATATTCAGATACTAGTGAAAAAAAACAGATAATAGATAATGGGACACACAGATACAATCACTTGATTTATGATAAAGTTGTTTTTATAGTGAAATGGGGAAATATGATATTTTTAGTAAAAGATCAGGTTCACTGTATATCCATATGGAAAAAATAATTTTGAACTCTACCTCACACTTTATACAAAAAATCAAGTCCAGATGTATTACCTATTTAAATAGGAAAGTAAACCAACATGCTTATGGCTGGAAGCATAAGAGAGTGTTTTCAAAGCTCAGACACTGGCAAATATATCTTTAAAAGGGCACAAAGAGTGCTAATCATAAGATCATAAGATGGCAAAACTTAGACACACCATATACTATGTTAAGATTTCTTGTCCATCAAGAGAATTAGCAAAAGCTTAGAAATATCGAGAGAATACATTGAGAGATACAATACTGAGAGAAAGTTTAAAATATATAATTAAATAAATATATAAAGGCAGACAACCAAATAGAAAAATGGACTAAAGCCTTAAATAGGTACAACTTGCCTTCCGTATCAGTTGGGCTTTGTATTTGTGGCATCAACTCACCATAGACAGAAAACATTAAAAAAAAAAAAAACTGCATTTGAATGAAACATGTACAGAGCCTTTATATTGTTATTGTTTTCTAACAATCTAGTATAATAATGATTTATATAGCATTTACATTGTGTAGATATTATAATTGATCTAGCAATGATTTAATACCTACAGGGGATGTGTGTACATTATATATAAGTGTAAGGCCATTTTATATAAGGGACTTGAGCATCTACAGTATTTGATATTCATGAGGGATCCTAGAACCCCAATCCTCCATGTATAATGAGGGACTACTGTGTTAACACACATGTGTAGATGACAGAGATAGATAGATAGATAGAAATGAAAAGAAAAGGTGAACTATTCTCTGAGTTAGAGACTTGAATGCAGAGGGAAGGGGGGTTCCTGGGGAGAGATTCTTAGCAATAACTCCTTCAAGAAAGTGAGAGAAGAAAGATTGAGCTGAGAGAAAAATAGAGCCAGAGTGGAATTACAGCAATGACCTTGGCTGAGCCCTCAGGGAAATAACCAAGTGCAAGTGAGTAAACAGAGAAAGTAGAACTCTTATACATTGCTGTTCAGAATGTCAGTTGGAACAAATTTGGAAACCAGTTTGGAATTGTCTGCTAAATCTCAATGTAAATGCCATGACTCAGAAATTCTTCCCTATAAGAATTTTATGTAGATATATTTGCAACCCATACATGAAGATTTCATGCTTTCTTGTAGCAGAGGTATTTGTAATAGATAAAATTAAGAAATACAATATTTACTAATAGTAGAATAGATAAATATTGCATATGTGTGCATACAATGGAATACTACACAGCAAATGAGAAGGAATGTCAAATAAAAAGTGTGATAGGCAAAAACCAAACATCAAAACATATGTTCTAGATGCTTTCATTTATATTATAAACTTCAAAAGGAAGCTATCTTTAAACTATGTCATTAGAAGGCATAATAACAAGAGAAACTTAGAGGGGGAAAGGTTAAGTTGGCTCATGGTACCAGTGTTTCAGTCCATAGCGGACCTACTCCATTGTTCCAGACCCAAGGTGAGGCAGAGCCTCATGGTGAACAGGCATGGTAGAGGCTTGCTGCTCCATTCATGTCAGCCAGGAAACAGTGGGGTGAGGAGCGGATGCAGGGAAGATAAACTCAGGTTTTGTCCCCAGTGACCCATCTCTTTTGCCACACCTGCTCACAGTTACCATCCAATCAGTCCACTCAAATTAGGATGGACTGGTTAGGTTACAGTTCTCACGATGCAATCTTTTCAGCTCTATTTCTGCCTTCACCCAGGAGCTTTGGGGGAACATCTCATATCCAACCATAACAACTTGTATGCTTAAAGAGTTTACACCAGTGAAAAGTAACTTTATTTGGTCTTGATGTGAACAGCGTCACTTGGTCACTTGATGATCCACTCAGCCCAATCCTTATTTTTTTCAGTTCAGTTAAAATTTACACAACATTAAATTAGCCAGTGTAATGTGGAGATTATTGTGACATTTAGTACATTCATAACATTGTGCAATCATCCCCTATATTAACCTCCAAAGGTTTTCAACACCCCAAGGAAACCTTGTATTCATGTAGCAGTTGCACCCATTCCTCATCTTCCAGCCTCTGGCAACCAACAATCTGTTTTCCGCCTTTTTATGGATTTTCCTGTATTGAATAGCGTATGTATACATGGAGTCCTATATTTGGCTTTTCGTATAGGGCTTCTTCCACTTAGCATAATGTTTTCAAGGTTCTTCACAGTCACTGCATAGATTTGCACTTTATTCACTTTTAGTCTGACTAGCATTCCCTTGTATGTAGTACCACCCTTTAAAAATCCATTCATTGGTTGATGGGCATTGGGTTACTTTTACTGTCTGTTGTGAAGAGCGCTGCCGTGAATATTCATGGTGAAGTTATTTGCTCAGTTACCAGTTTTCATTCCTTTCATCTGTGTAACTAGGAGTAGAATTTCTTGGTCATATGATAATTCTATGTTTAATTTTCTTCTCTATTTTTTTAGGAACTGCTAGACTTTTTTCTTACCATATTTCAAATTCTCCACCTCCTCATTAACACTTCTTAATTAATTTATTATTATTATTTTATTATATTATCTTCTTATTTATTATTATTATTATCATCATAATGGGTTAAAAAGTGGCATCTCATTGTGATTTTGGTTTGCATTTCCTTAATTACTAATAATGTTGTACATATTTTTATGTGCTTCCTGGCAATTTGTATGTTTTCTTTGGATCTATGCTTATGCAAGTATTTTGCCAATTAATTAATTGGGTTGTCTTTTGTTCTTGAGCTTTAAGATTTCTTTATATTCAATCTAGAGACTAGACCCTCGACTGATAACAACTTCAACATGTTTCCACTCATTCTTTAAGCTGTTTTTAATTCTCTTAATAATGCATTTTTTTAATACATGAAAACTTTAAAGTTGGATGGAATCTCATTTTTCTATTTAAAAATATTATTACTGGTGTCATCTCTAAGAATCCATTGTCAAATCCAAAGCCAGAAATTTTACCCTTATATTTATACAGGTTTTAAAATTTTGCTTCCCACATTTAGTTAGTTGATCTACTTTTATATCATATGAGGTCTAAGTACCAATTCATTCTTTCAAAGTAACTTTCCAAATATTTCAACACAACTGGTGAAAGAGATATTCTGTCTTCATTGGGTGTACTTGGCATCCCTGTCAAAAATCAATTGTTTAAGTTTTGAGTTTATTTCTAGACTCCCAATTCTGTTGCCTGGATCTATAGTTTTCTCCATATGGTAGCACCATGCTGTTTTGATCACCATAGCTTTGCAGTTAGTTTTAAGAATGGAAAGTACAGGTCCTTCCTTCAGCCTTCTTCTTCCTTTTCAACATAGTGTTGACTGTCCTGTGTTCTTCACAATGAATTTAAGGACTAGCTTTTCCTTTTACTAAAGCATTTCGGTAAATCTAAGAGGGATTCCGTTGACCATATAGATTGCTTGGGATATTTTGATATTTAATTATTTTAATCCATGAACACAGGGTGTTTCCATTTTTTTTTTTTTACTTTATAAAAATTTCTTTCAGTGAAGGTTTTTTTTTTCAGTTTTCAGTGTTTAGATTTTGCCTCCTTAGGTATATTTTTACTCTTTTGAATGCTGTTTTAAATAAAATTGTCTTAATCATTTCCTTTTGGGTTTGTTCATTGTTTTGTTGTAAAAATGCAGTTCATTTTAAAATTTATACTATATGTTCCCTAAATCCTGAAGGTAACCTTTTGTCATTACAGAATTTTTGGGAGAAAGAATGATCAAGAAAACCCCTAGGATTTAGGGCTTTAAAGGAAATATCTCTAATTTAAGACAATGATTCTCAAGTATAGATTACACAAGGTCTAGTTTCCAGCCAGAGGAGAAGGGCAGCAGAGAAGGGAGATCCTTATGAGGGTCTCCTAGAGCTGATCTATGTCCTTCTTCTGCTCTACAGAACTATCCAAGGAAGTCCCACAAGACGGAACATTGACTAAGTCCCACCTGCAATGTCAAAGGTAAATCTCATTCAAGTTTTAGAATATTCATTAAGAATGCAAGTGCTTCTATCCCATCTCTTTCCTAGAAAAGGTCTAAGATTTTCCTGGAAGTTAGTTCTCTTTGCTGAATAGTAGTTTATAAACTTTTTATGATCATTTTTATTTTTAAAAGTCCATTAAAGGAGAAAATTATACCAGTTTCCCAGATTTCAGATAACACACACACACACACAAATACACAAATTTCTGACAGTAATAATTCCAGTACGAAGTGTAGAAATAAAGTTAAAAATAGAAAATCACTGCTAGTAACATCACAGCAATAACTGTTGTGGGCAAGATCAACCAAAGTATATTAAACTAGGTCAGAAAGGGGTAAAGAGAATTGGCATATTTGCACAGGGTTTCAAAAATATACCAAAATATTACATGGTTACATCATGAAAGTAAGTATATGGTGGCAAACTCCATCAGTCACCACCTTAGCCAAACAGTGGAAGATGACAGGGATTGACATTGTATCTCCTACTCTCATACATGAAGATTCTTACAGAGTGTGCATGGTAAGCAATTGTGCTATTGGCAGGGCTGAGCAAGATCTCCCAAAATGGAATGTTTCAGATCTTGACCCCATGATCAGAGGCAAATCTTACTCAAGGCTTGGAAAACTTACTAAAAAAATAATGTTTCTGTCCTTTCTCTTTTACTGAAACTATCCAGGCATTTTCCTTGAAATTACACTTGCAATAATATTCAAAAGTATAAAATACTGAGGAATAAATCTAGGCAAAGTGGTGAAAGATATGGACACTGAAGAAAAAGTATATCACCTGTGTGTTTCACTTACATTAGTGCATAACTTCAATCTAATAAGGAAAATCCATCAGAAAAACCCACATTAAGGGATGTTCTACCAAGTACCCAGCCAATACTCTTTCAATGTATCAAAGTTTTAAAGGACAAGCCAAGATTGAGAACCTGTCAAAGACTGGAGAGAACTGGAGAGACAGAATAACTACATGCAAGGTGGGATCCTAGAACAGAGAAAAAAAAGAACATTAGTTGAAAATCTCGTGAAACCAAATAATCTTTCCACTTTAGTGAGCAGTATTCTACAAAGGTTAATTTTGTAGTTTTGATGACATCCTATGATAATATAAGATGCTAATGTGAAGGGAAGCTGAGTAAACCATGGATAAGGACTATCTATACTGTTTTTGAAACACTTATATAAATATAAAATAATCTTAAAATAAACAAAATACATTTTGTAAAAAGAAACTAAACAGTATACCAACAATTAACAGGGTCCCCTTATCCCTTGTAGCCCACCCCTTGTCAAATATTAAGAAATCTGTGCTTAAAGCAAAAAACAAAGTATCTATTGGAACTGCAGTTTGACTGAAAGAAATATTCATCATATAGTTACATTTGGGTAGCAGATATCCTTCTCACTGCTTCCCTTAAAAATAAAAAGGGTGGACTGTGGCTGTGGCTCAGCCGTAGCACTTACCTGGCATCTGTAAGGCACTGGGTTCAATGCTCAGCACCACATAAAAAAAATAAAATAAAGATCTATCAACAACTAAAGAAAATTTTAAAAATATAAAAATTAAAAAGGGTAGTAAATTTAAAGATGTTATACAGTAGTGTTTTCATTGGATGATATTTAATATTGTGCTACATTTTATATTTTAGATGAACAGGAGGAGGATGTAGTTGGGTTTATATTTAGAACTATATTTAACAGAATTGCTTAAGGCAATGGGAAGTGATATACCTACTTTGTTTTTTCCTGGTTGGACTTTTTTTTTTTTTCAGCAACACTGATCTGTATTGAATTCATTCTCTTCCATTGAAAAATGTAGAGCTTTAGGCAAAGCATCTGTATTTCTTTACTTTCCTCACCTGGGAAGCTCTATCAGGACTACTAGAAGAATGCTGGAGTTCACAGGGACTCAGCAGGGATGGTTGTTATTAACAATAAAAGAAAATCAAGAGAGTACATTGAACTTTTTATGAAAACATGAAAAATAGGAGCTCACTTTCAATGGATGCATCTAGAGGCTGCTTGTCTTGATCAATGTGGAGCAAACTGATGTTAACATGCATTTACCCCCTTGCTGGGAGGATTCACTGGCAGAAGTGAACTGAGCATATGTGTACAGTTGACAACACGATGAATAATTTGAACAGACTCTGAGCTCAAGGTGAAGCTGAAATTCAAAATGTGGACTCAGAAGGAATATCAAGTTCGGCTATCAAAGGAATCAAAGGGATATGTAATACAAAAAGGATACAGTTTTTGACTATTGGATCTTTATGTTTCAGAATGTATATTAAAGAGTGCTATTTTAAAATGAGGTCATTTTGGAAGGGCAGTGGCGGTTACACTATAGAGTTGACTGTGGAGCCATAATGTCTGGGCTTGAATTTCAATTTTGCCACCTGTTAGCTATTTTCCTTGGGAGAATGCCTTACATTTTTTGAACTGTATCTTTCTCATCAATAAAGTGGATATATAATAACTGAAGTCATGGGTTGATATGGAAATTTAATGGATTTATATCTTTAAGCACTTAGTATCAGGAGTAGAGTAAGGAGATAAGTGATTCACTATCATATTTTTAGGGAAAGTACTGGGGGCAAAACTGTGCTTCCACTTTAACTATAGACTGAGGATTCATAAGCCTTGATCATATCACAAAACTACTGGGATAATTTTGAATTAGCCATCCATTGCTCTATGCCATTTTCAAGGGGGATAAGTCAGATCTGAATAACTCATCTCCCCAAGCAAAACCATTAAAGATTAGCTTTGAAAAGGCCAAACAAATGACAATGTTGTTGGCTTATACCATTACATCCAATCATTACTCTGAGTGGATTTTCTTCACCTTCAGTATTTGGTTCCTAAAATATAAACGAATCTAGTAGGATAAAATAATCATTCATCTGGGACCTAACCTTAAATGTCAATGGCTTTTTACAAATTGGTTCGTTTTCTATTACAGTCTTGCCAGTGTGCTCTGGGTGACTGTTTTTGTACCATTCACCAAAAGTGTAAGTAATTTAATAGGTACTAATACCCTCTGCTGAAATGAGAATAAGGATAAATAAGTTACAACATCACAAATAGCTACTATTTTGCTTTAACTTCTTTTTAACTGATTTTTATCGAAATCATAGATATGTGATTTTATCCAAATAGATGTATGCATATGTGTGTATGTGTGTGTGTGTGGGGGAGGCGGAGATAATTGCCTGTGTATCTTTTCAAATATAGCGTCTCCATATTTTGCCATGTATAGCAGTATTTTCTTCTAGGAATATATAACTACCTGTTAAAACAAGCATTCTTTTATGCATATGGCACACTCACTTTACCAAGACATTTATTTTTAATTTATCCCCGAAATCATTCCCTCTGTCTTCTATCTAACAGACTCTCCACCTAGCTCGGGGAAAAAACAATGATCACTAAATTGTCTCATTCCCAACCCTTTTCTAGCTAGGCCTGGCAACAGCACTCCCACATATGTGTGCCACATGGAGAGAAGAAAGAGGAAAGGCTGGGTTCCTAAAGTCATTTGGAATATTGACCCAGGGAAGGGGAAATGAATGCTGATAAAAAAAAAATAAATATAAAAAAAATGTTCTCTCTTGTTTGATATGACCTATAACTTTCCACTGAACTATGGTTGTGCTGCAGAGTATACTCAAAAATACTCTAAGAAATAGTTAGTGGATTCTTATCAATAGGAGAAATGGGCACATAGATATAAATGAAATTTTTGTAAACATGAGGCAACTTCAATTTCTTTCCACTCACTTCCAAGTGTCCTGGCCTATGCCTTCAAACACTCAGGTAGAAAAAAATAATTGTAAGCAATAAAGCAGTGGCACCTAAGTGCAGAAGCACTTAAAAGCCCTGGGAAAAATGTTTTGTGGTCGTTGAACAGAACAGTAAAATCCAGCTTGATAAAGAAAATGTGGCCAGGCATGGTGGTGCATGCCTGTAATCCCAACAGCTTGGGAGACCGAGGCAGGAGGATGGCAAGTTCAAAGCCAGCCTCAGCAATGGTGAGGCACTAAGCAACTCAGTGAGACCCTATCTATAAATAAGATACAAAAAAATAAAATGAAACAGAACTGGGGATATGGCTCAGTTATTGAGTGCCCCTGGTTTTAATCCTCAGTACCAAAAAAAATAAAACAATAAAAGAAAGGAAATGTGGCACTTATATAAAATGAAATATTATTCAATTCTAAAGAATAAGAAAGCCCTACCATTTGGGACAACAAACTAAAGGACAGTATGATGAGTGAAATGAGCCAGTCATGGGACAAATCCAGCATGATTCAACTTGTATGTGGTATCTAAAATGGTTAAGCTTAATACTAGAAAATAGAGTGGTGATTTCCAGGAAGTGAAAAGAAAAGGAAACGAAGAATTATTACAAAAAAAAAAAATGAGTACGTAGTTTGAATTTTGCAAGGCAAATAAAATTCTGGAGATTGGCTATGAAACATCATAATGCTATATTGCTACAGGTAACCTATCAAAATACATGAAGTGGTAGATCTCATGTGTTCTTACCATGCACACAGGAAAACAAGAAAATTTTTAGTGATGGACACATTTAGTAGCTTGAGTGTGGTGATGACATCATATACACATGAACAAAGTCTTCAAAATATATAGATTAAATGCTTGCAAATCTGAAGTATTAATTCCATCTCAATAAGGCTTAAATAAATTCCTGTTTGAATCTGGACTTGAAAAGAAAATAGAAGTGCACAAGCCAGGAATGCCTGAAATTCTAATTCTTGAGTGTTTCCCCCCCATTTTAGTAAGCATTTTAATGTAATTATAACCAAAATACAGAAAAGTACACATTTTTTGAGGCTTAATGAATTTTTACAAAGTGAAACAACACTTGAAATAATAACCCAAGTCAGAAAGCAAGATATGACGCAAGCACATTTCCTGGGATCCCTTTTTATTATTATCACCTCACGCCAAGTATTACAATCTTTCTAACTTCTAAAACCACAAATTAGTTTTGCCTATTTTTGAAATAAAATTATTTTTGAGTCTTCTCTGAGGCGCAGGGCAAACTCTCAGCATGAACCCCTGTAAAAATCAAAAGTGAGTAACATATACCCAATATGTAAAGGCAAATAGTCCACAGGTCCATTCCACAAGGAAGAAATAGGGGCATAGAAAAGGGATGGGATCAAAGTAAGACCAAAATTCAGCTGGCGAGCAAGTCCCGTGATTCCTTGTCTTGCATCTGGAGAACATGGCATTGTGATGTTCTCTCCAAAAGGCTTGTGTAACTCACCCCTGTGGCTTTGCTGGTTGCAGCCTACATGGCTTCTCTGTTGGTTTGTCTCTGCTCAATCCCTGCAGCTTTCCTGGTAGACATCCCATGTTACTAGCATTTCTTAATCTCAGGGGTCTCCAGTGAAGCTTCAGCTTCCTTCTTCATCACTCACTTGGTGGCAGCCCACAAGGACTCTAACCCTGCTGCACTTTGCCTGGCCTCCCACGTTTTCCTTTGAAATCTTTTAGAATCTTCTAAGACCCCCTAACTCCACTCTCATTCATTTCTGCAGAACCAGCACCATGTGGATGCTGCCAACATCTGCCTCCATCTTAAGCAATAGCCAAGTCTCCAGGGACCACTGCTGCAGCAGCCTCTGAGTGCCTGAGAGACTGAGCCTGGTAAAACAAATTCTTCGGCCCCCTGTGCAAGTAGGGTGCCCAATGATCTCTTCTCAAAAGAATTTTTACTTTTGCACCCTTCAGCCTGATGTGGGTGTGGTCTTGCCAACTCCTGGGATGTCCTCAAGCCATCTCTCCTCTGTCTCTGGTTAAACTCTTTAGTATTTGGCTTTAGTGCCTTTAACAACCACACCTTCCTGAGCCTTACTTTTATTTGCAGTTTTCTGGACAACAAGAAGTTTGTCAAACCTTTGTGCTTTGCTTTCTGCTCCTGATTATCATATAAACTTGGCTAAAAACTGCCATTGACATCCATCCATTCCACTGATTGAATATTGTGCTCTCTTGAAATTTCCTCCATTGGATTAATCAGTCCATCATCTTAAATTCAGACTCACAGAAAGTCACAGGACACAGGCAGGACAACTTCTTACCTAGAGCATAACACAAATGGCTTCTAGTCCAATCTCCAATACAGTCCTCCTCCTCTGAAACCTCATGAGCCCAGTCTTTACTTTCTGTAGTCCTATCAGCATGCTGGTCTTCTGAGTTCCCACCAGAATTTTTTCTTAGGCTCTGTTTACAACATTCTAAAGCTTTGTCACCTTTCATCTTTAAACTTTCAAAAATTCCTCCCACAGATTCCAAAAATTTCCAAAAAGCTTCTCAACCTCATGGTCAGAGTAGTCACAAAATAGCTCCACTTCTTGATACTAATTTCTGCTTTAGCTTTTGTGACCAAAAGACCTAACAAGAACAATTTTAGAAAAGTTTATTTTGGGACTTATGGTTCCAGAGGTCTCAGTCCCTACACAGCCTACTCCATTCCTGTGGGCTTGAGGTGACACAGAACTTCCTGACAGAAGAGTGTGGCAGAGGAAAGCAGCTGAGAACATGGCACTAGGAAGCACAGAGAGAGTAAGAGACTCCCCTCACCACTGACAAAATATAAAAGCCAAGAACATGCCCCCATGGGCCACCTCCTCCAGCCACACTCTACTTACTTCCACTTACTGCTCAGTTAATCCCTACCAGGGAATGAATGCCCTGGAGGTTAAGGATCTCATAACCCAATCATTTCACCTCTAAACTTTCTTATATTGTTTCACACATGAATTCTGGGGGAAATCCCATCTCTAAACCATAACAAACCTATCCAATAAATAATTTTTAACCCCAAATTTCAAGAATGCTAAAGCTGATAAATCCTGTCCCACCCCACCTTTGGTAGGGTCTGTTCTGTTCTTCTTGTCAGTGTCTTAGTTGTGTAGCAATATCTTGTGATTTTTCTGATAATTGGTAAAATGGTGTACCTTTTCATATATATGTTTTTTTCTTTTTTTATAGAGTGTTTATTCAGATTTTTTGCACATTGCTCTAGTACATTCTCTGTTTTTTCTTTACTGGCTTGTAGATATTTATTCATTATGATATATGTTCATAAATCTGTGGTTGCGTACATGAAAATGCCCTATTCTAGTATGTAGTTGAACATATCACTCTTTTTAATCCTGTTTTTAGTAAAAATCTTAATTTTAAGAGTCATTAATTTTTCTTTAATGTTTAGTGTTATGTCTTGCTTAAGAAAAGTTCACCTACTTGGATAACATGAAAGTATCTCCCTATGTTTTACTTGAAAATTCTTATAAATCTACATTTCACATTTAAATATATAACATTGTCTCTTGAGGTAGACATCAAGATATTTGTAGATATGAATATTGATTCAGTTAATCCAAGTTCCTCAAAAGAAATCCTTCCCACCAGTGAACTGAAATGACACATTTCTCATTGGTCAGATAACCCAATGAAGAAGTCTGCATCTGGACTCCACTGTTCAGACTGTCCACTTGCTTATTTCATATCAAAACCACCTTATTATAATTACTGCAAACCATAAAGTCAAGTATACCAACTTTGATCTTTAAGTTATTTCTTGTTTGATCTGGGTCTTCTCATTTCCAAAAGAATTCAAAAATTGGCCTATCAACTTTTGCCTACATGCACACAAACACCCCCCCACACACACACACACACATACATCTTATGGATTTCATCAAATCTATAGATCAACTTGAGATAAATTCACATATGGACACTCTTGGGTTTTCCAATTTATAAACATAGTATGCCTTTTCATTTATTTGGGTTAAATTTAATTTCTCTCAGATGAGTTTTCTTATTTACACATTTGGGGTCTTAGACATATGTCACATTTATTAGACATATGTCACATTTATTGACATATATTTGAACAATTTTATTGAAGTATAATTAAACTTTAAGGTACTTCATATATTTTAAATGTACTTCCTTATCATTTTGACACTTTATGCAACTGTGAAACCATTACCACAGGCTAGATAAAGAACACACATAACACCACCACAAAGCTTTCCAGAGTCCTATTGTGATCCTTCCTTCCTGCCCATCCTCTTCCTATTTCAAACACCAACACTGCTGATCTATTTTCTCTCACTACATATTAGGTTTCCTTGTCTAAATATTTGTGTAAATAAAATTATATGTATATATTGGATTTTGTCTTGCTTATTTTACTCAGTGGAATTATTTTGGAATGCATCCTTGTTTTACTGTATGCTAATAGGCCATTCTTTCAGATTGCTAAATAATTTTTTGTTGCATGGATATGCCAAAATTATTTTTATTCTTATGCCACTTGATGTATATTTGGGTTGTTTCTAGTTTTTGGCAATTACAAATACCGCTATTGAGAATATTTGTGTATAAGCCTTTGTATGAGTATCACAATTTAGATACTAGGTGTCCCCCAAAAGGTCATGTGTGAGACAATGCAAGAAAGTTGAAAGATGAAATGATTGGTTTATGAAAGTTCTGACCTAATCAATACATTAATCCCCTGATAGAGACTAACTTGATGGTAACTATAAGCAGGTAGGGTGTGGCTGGAGGAGGTAGGTCCTTGGGGTCATGCACTGGAGTCTATATATTTGTTAAGTACAAATCTCTCTGATTCCTGGTGCCATGTTACCAGCTGCTTTTCTCTACCACACTCTTCCACCATGAAGTTCTGCCGCACTTTGGGCCCAGAGCAATGGAATCAGCCATCTATGGACTAGCCCTCTGAAACCATGAGCCCCAAATAATATTTTCCTTCTATAATTTTCTTGTCAGGACTTTTGATTGCAGCAGTGAAAAAGCCGACTGAAACAATGGATATGTGTGTTTGTTTCTCTTTGATAATACCTAGAAGCACAGATAGCTGGCCATAATACAGTAGGTGGTACTTGTTTAAACATTTAAAAGACATAGTCTGTTTTCCAAAATGAATGCACCAAATCTCATATTCTATAGGAGAGAATGGAAGTAATTCCACATCACCATTAGCACTTGGTATAGCCAGTTGTTTGAATTTGAACCATTATAATTGGTGTAGTGGTATATGAATGTAATTTACATTTTGTTTTTTTAAGGACTTATTATGATGAGCATCTTTTCATGTGACATTTCACCAAAGGGTAAAGACTTGATCAAGTGCCTATCAATACTGTTGTACTTTTTAAATAGGTTAGTTTGTTTCTTTATTATTGAGTTTTAAAAACTTATTACATGTTGTAGATAAAAAAATATTTATCATATATATGATTTACAATTATTTTCTGGCACTTTCCATTTTGTCCTTTTATTCTCCTAACAATGCCTTTTAAAAATCAGAACTTACTCAATTTGATGAAGTTTAGATTATTCATTTTTGTTCTTTCATTTTGTTGGATCTAATAAATATTTGCATAAGTCAGGGCCATAGAAATTTTCTTCTGTTTTCTACTATCTATATCTATATCTTTCTCTCTCTCTCTCTCTCTCTCTCTCTCTCTCTCTCTCTCTCTATATATATATATATATATATATATATATATATA
>NW_026000051.1:14968215-14983247 GCF_001458135.2 Marmota marmota marmota
TATAAGAGACAGCATTTCTACCTAAATATGGGGAATCCCAGTATTGTCAAGTGGTTAGCACCCTACAAAAGAGTCTCAACTACTCATGGATAGGAATTGGTAAATAACCTCCCAGCTTTATAGGTCCTTACTGGAACAATTCTAAGCTGCTTTCAATATGGTCTCCCAGAGGATTCCCAGTGAAATGAAGGCCTCCACATACTGGATATTGGTTATTTCCAACCTGAATCCATTCTCTATGCTGTTCCATAGTATGACATTTAGGTCTATGACACATTTTGGGTTAATTTTAATGTATAGTGATCCATTTTTATATTCCTTGTTCTGTTTCACTTACATGTTTGTATATCATTACAGAAATTCCAAATTTTTGTAGATTCCATTTGATTGGGTACATAGACAATTAGGTTGTTTATAATTAAAGAACATTTTCACTTTCCCTTTCAACTCTGGTATCTTCTATTTACTTTCTTTCCTCATTTCAATGGCTACAAATATCAATAGTAAGTAAAATGCTAAAAGAAGAGTTGGGTAGAGTCAGAGTTTCCTTATTTCTGACCTGAGGAAAGCATTCAGACTTTTGTAGTAAGTATGATGTTGACTGAAATTTTGGTAGATGTCCATTATTAGATTAAAAATGTTCCCTTTGATTTCTAATTTGAATTTACTTACATATAGTTGTTCTGTATCTTTATAGAAAAACTTGAAGTGTTTACTTAGTTTTCCAACATTTTTTTCCTTCATTTTTTTTTTGCTGACTACTCTGAGTCTCTCCACATAAACTTTAGAATCAATTTGTTAATGTCCACAAAATAACTTTCTGGAATTTCTTTTTAGAATAGCAGTGAATCTACTGATCAAGTTCAAAGGAACTCACCCTTTAACAGTAGAGTCCTCAGTGCATACACATGAAATATCTTTCCATTTATGTTGTTCTTTTTTGATTTCTTTCACTGGACTTATTTATTTTCCCTCCCTAGATATTGTAGGTATTTTGTTATATTTATGCCTAAGTGTTTTTTGGGGGGATACTGATGTAAATAGTATTGAATTTTTAATTAAAATTTCACTTCTTCATTGATAGTATATAGGAAAGAGATGGATTTTCATATATTCACCTGTGTCTAGTAATCATGCTGTATCATTCCTTACCTGTTCCAGGAGTTATTGTTCTGTTTTTGGTTTTATTTATTTTTCTCAGTTCTCTGGATTTTTTTCATATGAATGTTCTTATTATGTGTAAGGACAGTTTTTTATTAACACAATTTTTATTTCTTTTTTGGCTTCTTTTATTTGTTAGGGCTTTTGTCACAACATTAAGAAAGACTGATGAGAGGGAACATCTTTTCCTTGATCTTGACTATCACAGACTTTTTAATTAAGGTATTTTAGACTATTTACAATTAAGTTTATTATTGATGTCATTGGGCTTAAGTCTATTATTCTTAATATTAGTCTTCTACCAGGTAGGTAACATTTTCCCAATCCCTACAGCATTAGAATCTATAGAATTATAGATCCTGGACATATTCACACTAGAAGACAAAATAAAGGCTTCATTGAAACTAAAGTTCATACTTATAGACTGGAAAAAGAACAAAATAATCATCCAGGTAGGAATTATTAACACTTATTATCAAGGGGAATTGGTGTTGTTATATAATTAGGAGACAGATACCATGAATTCTTTTTGATGACTCTTGATGCTTTCCCAGTTATCAATATGGGTGAATACATAATCATATCAATCACTAACTGACAGAGTCCGTGTTATTCCCTTAAGAAAGTGTTATAAATCAATATATATGCTAGCAAACATTCAGGGCAATCTAAAATAGATGATGGTAGAGGGACATTATTGATAATACCTACAGACTTGGGGTTAATGCCAAAGCAGGGGCTATATACTGTTTATTAATCTTCCCACTTTAAGCTTTTTATATACAGTTACTGAAAAGAGATCCACAATGTAGAGCATGAGTGGATCTGAGCAATACAACTTGAACCCCCCTCACTTGTCTGCTGCTCACACGGAAGTCATCTGTAGATAGGTGTCATTTGTGCAAATTTTTTTTTCTGCATATTTCTGCCTGAGTAGTATGATCTACATAAATATGAGGAATCCCATATTGTCAAGTAGTTAGCACTCTACAAAAGAGCTTCAACTACTCATGGATAAGAACTGGTAAATAATCTCCCAGCTTTATAGGTCCTTACTGGAACAATTCTAAGGTACCTTCAACATGGCCTCCCAGAGGATTCCCAGAGGAATGAAAGCCTGCAAATACTGGGTATTAGTTATTTCCAGCCTGAATCCATTCTCTATGTTGTCCCACAGTATGCATGTGCATTTTTGTTGAGATTGGACCAGTTACTCTTTGAGGTCATTATTATTTATTTTTTTTGAGAGAGAGAGAGAGAGAATTTTTTTTAATGTTTATTGTTTAGTTTTCCGCGGACACAACATCTTTATTTGTATGTGGTGCTGAGGATCAAACCTAGCGCCTCGCACATGCCAGGCAAGTGCGCCACCGCTTGAGCCACATCCCTAGCCCTGAGGTCATTATTAATTGCACACCTATTTACTATCAAAAGCATCCCAATTTGTATGATGAATTATATGACTGTCTTATATAGATGTTTTAAAACTCAAACACTTGGCAAAAGCCTAGGCAGATAACAAATGACGTGAACTGAGTGAGTAATGATAATTGCAAACTGAAAAGGCCCTCTATGAGTATATAAATTGTCCCCAGCTCGTGATCATGAAAGTTCAGACACAACAATAGAATATATTCCAATTTTTTCCAAGGAAATGAGTCACTGTCCTTACATGGAAGATGAATATATAAAAAACTAAGTCAGTCTGTCAAAGAGATGTCTGCCCTTCATATTTATTGCAGCACTATTCATAATAGCCACTTAATGGAAACAACCTAAGTGCCCATCAACTAATGAATGTTTTTTCCAATGTGGTACATATACATAGTAGAATATTATTCAGTCTCAAAAGTAGTGAAATCTTGTAATTCGCAACAACATGGATTGAACTGGAAGTCATAATGCTAAGTGAAATAAGTCAAGCACAGGGAGACAAGTACAAATGATTTCACTCACATGTGGAATGTGAAAATCTAGATCTCATAGAAGTTAAGAATATAACGGTAGTTAGTAGAAGGAGAGCTGAGGGTTGGATGAAGAAGGCTGATAAAGGGGTACTAAGTTATAGTAAGATAGGAGTAAGAAGTTCTTGTGACTACATATAATGATAATATATGGTGTATTTTGGAAGGAAGGATTTTGAATGTTTTTCTATATAGAAATGGTGAATGTTTGTGGCAATAGATAGGTTTGACTTCATTTAAACATCACACAGTGTCTACATGGAACATAATATTACATTATATCCCATGAATATGTACAACCCTTGTTTTTATATCAATTAAAATAAACATAACTTAAATTTAAAAATAAATATCCTTAATAAGAATTCTCAATGCACATATTTAAAAATATCTAAACCAAAAATATTCGACACAAAACACATATGCATGGTAAAGCAAAAGCCTGCAATCTAATATTGTACCAAAAATTAAAGGGGTGCTCTTAGAATACTATGGTCCTTGCCATCAGAAAGCAGTGACTAGCTTGCAGGCAGTGTCTCTGGCCAAATCTAAAACATCTTCACACTAACCTTAATCACAATAATAATAAATTGCATCTACATTTTGCAAAGAGAGGAGAAACTAACACTTAACATGTGTAAGAGGATGAGAACGTGTTCAGAACCTATTCAAAATGACACAGCATCCCTGCAGAGCCAGCTGCAACAAACAGACCACCCAATTTCCCTGAGCACTCCTCTCTGCCCACATGCTTTGTTGCATGGCCAAACCCCTTTGTAGCCTCTTCTGGTATTCTCCAGTCAGCCTCATTTCAAATACTCATTTCTGGAACAAATACTAGCATTTTTTTTTAAATATGCAAAAAGTCCATCTGCCAATAAAAATAATTTTCTTTAATTCATTCATTATGGCCCACTTAGAACCCAATGCTAACTTTACTTGGAATCAGTATTTGATGCCTGAGCTCAGATATTAACTAGTGTTGAATCTCTGAAGCCATTGCTAATCAGGATAAACACCCTCTCCCAGGAGTTGGGAGTCTGAGGAACTGGGGCCAAGTGAAGGAGATGGAAAAATGAAAGCAGGCAGAAATGCACACTGCAGTTGGGGGGACCTGTTTAAGAGAACGGTGGTATGATGGAGGATATGGTGTGCTTTCCTCCTCTTCAATTATTTGGTGTGTGCGTGAGAAATCATTTGTTGAAAGCACTTGGATCACATTACTTACCTTGGAACAAATGCAGAGGCTCCACAAGACACAGGCTTAGCTAGTCAGGATGATTTTTTTTTTTTTTTTTTGTTCTGTGGTAATTATTGATATATGTACTGGGGCTTCTCAACATAAAATTCCATGTTTGTGTGTGTTTAAAATGAATGACTTCCATAGTATTTTGCAAAAAGAATGTGGAATTTTTCCCTCCTTTCCACTCTATCTGACTGAATCATCTCCTCTTTCAAAAATCCAATCTTTTAAATCAGGTATCATTTTTAAAAAAGACGTGGAATCTCTCCAGAGTGGGCACTTTCCAGACCAACAGCGGGTACTGAAAAGCATTCTTTGGAAAGCAATGTAAATCTACCTAGCTTTTAATACCCACCGCATTGGTTCTTTCTATACATTTTGAAAGTCAATAAATATTTTGTGTCCTTGCTGTGCCCAAAGCATTGCACTAGGTCTTTGCTGCTATACTAATCTTCTCTATTCTAACTCCCTGTATATTTCCTTCAGTGCACTAATTACAAGCTACAGTTATTCCATTTTCCTTGAGCATGGTCTATATTCTACATTAGAAGACAATGTCTATCAGGGCACCCTTCATTTTGTGGTCTCATCTCTATTTTATATCAGGGGTCTAGCACCAGGCATGCCTGGAGGCTTATTATGCTTTTGTTCAAAGAATTTCTCTGTCCATCTATGATAAGCTAGGTACAGCCTATCTGTGAAGTTGTGCAGTACAATGTTTAGAAATATGCACTTGGCCTTTCAACCGCCTGAAGTCAGATTCTGACTACATCACTTCCTAACTCAACTTGGGTGAGCTTTGCTACATACTTTTCTGTATCTCAATTCACTCATCTCTGTACAATGGTAATGATAGTACCTTAATTATGGGGTGATGATGCCCATCTGAAGCACAGTGAGTTATCAATAAATCTTGGCCAGTATAATAACAGAGGCATTGCTAGTTCAAGTTCATAGATGACAGAAGAAAACTCAGAGAGATTAAGTAACTTGTTTAAGAGCACACCACTCATGAGAAGCAGGACCAGTATTTGAGCCCATGGTGGTCTGAGTGCTAAGCTCAGGCTGTCAGTATTAACTTCTGCTGACTATCCACTACAAAACACTGGACACTGACCTCCAGCCATCAACACTCTAGAGAACCATCATGCACACACATACATGACCCTGCTACAGGACCTGGCAGCTCCAGGTAGTAAGACAGGGAAAGGGTTACTTTATTGCGGGTGCTCTGGGAGGTTCCTGAGATGGAGGGAGCTTTGAACTCAGTCAGAAGAGAATTCTGTCAAATGTGTTTCTAAAATCATGACTCTCAGTTTCTCAAGGCAGTCCCCAACATATCAATCTAGTAACCCTATCACAAAAGGAAATGAAATTGTCTGCATAATGGCTTCCACATGTTCTCATTTTATATGCTTGTAGGTTCCAAACCACATGCAGAGGCAAAGAAGCAGAACTAGCTACTGATGCTCTCATTTGCTTGTATTCATCCTTATAGTGGGACGTGGTATCTGTTATAACTACAGTGACCTAAGGTGAGGAGATAACAATGGCTGCCCATATTCACTCATTCATCCATTCATTCATTCATTCATTCACTCTGGGATGCTCTACCATTGAGCTACACCCTCATCCCTTGTTAACTTTATTTATTTATCTTTTTATTTACTTATGTATTTATTTATTTATTACACAGGCTCTCACTAACCATTCTGGGATGGCCATGAACTTGTAATCCTCCTGCTTTAGCCTGAGTAACTGGGATTATAGCTATGTACCACCACAACAGTGACTGCCCATATTTGGTAAGCCCCTACTGCATTCTAGGAATGGTTGTAAGATGCTTAAGTATGGAAATTAATTTATTCCTTATAACTACTAAACAGGTACTAGTAGTGTATTGACTTTGAAAAAAACATAAAACATCATGTTTCTGAAGTGGCCCTCCCCACTCCCCAAAACCTAAGCAAGTTAAGGGAATGCTGAGAGTGAGTCTTGGAGGGAACATCTGGGCTGTATAATCCCATAAGGACCAACCTAGCTGTCTTCCTGCTGCCTATTCTAAATCCTCTAATTCCTCTATTCTTTGTCTGGCTTCTGACAAGGAAGAATGCATTCTATATTAAGAGATACTAATTTAAAAAATGATAAATAAATTACAGAAAGAGCAGTAGAGTATAGGAAGGGAAGCAGGGGAAAGGATAAGTGGGGGGCAAATGCTGGGGACTGTGGAGTAAATTATATTCCATCTTATCATGAAGGGCACTGACCTCCTTTCATGTATGCTGGGAAATAGGGCAAGTTAATGGTATCTGAAGAAAGCTGCTTTCTTACCCACAGGCTAAATTCCTTGGGTTGTGGGTCACACAGTAGGATGAAGCAAGCTAAGCTAGTGATGTCTCTGTCTCTAGCCTGGCTTATCAAACCCCTCTCCCTGCAGTAACTTTGTGGATCAGAGCACCATGGAGAGAGAAGTGCTCTCCATCCAGCTGCCCCTGGACAGAGCATCTTGGAGAAACGGAGGTGCCATTTTCACTAGAGGAATATGTGAAAAAGAGTTAGAGGTGCACCTGTGCAGCCCTTTGTCATCTCCCATAAGCATTTCTCAATAACCTTATGTCTTACTTCCCATCTCCAGGTGTCTTCTTTGGTCTCTCAGAAATCTACCCCCTTGTCTTAGCACAGCTGGACTGCTGATGCTACAAGAAGTATTTTCATTTCAAAAATGAGGGCAGAGAGGCATAAGGAGATTAAGTAGTTTGCTAAGATCACCCGACCAGATAAGTAAAAATAGGGATGTGTTCTCAGGTACATGGCTACTGGAGCCTGCATATTTAAGTCCCAAGTTCTCTCCACTGACCCTATGAGATCCTAAATCTTGTGCAGAATTAGCAAACATTTCCAGAGCAAGACATAGAGCAAGTTCAGAGCAAGTTAGTTTTCTACAGTAGGGCAAAACCTTTTTCTTTTGACTGCCATTTTCTGAGCTCTGTGTCCAAAACAACAGTTAAGTGGGAATTCATTTGGAGTGCCTGAGAGACTGGCACATGAAACACCAGTGAAATTTGTCTGTGTTCTCTCCCTCGTGCAACAGAGGAATCCCATAAAGATTAACCTAGCTGTCTTCCTGCCTTTTCTTCTAAATTCTCTAATTCCTCTATTCTTCGTCTGGCTTCTGACCAGGGAAGAATGCACTCTAAAAGGTGAATTAAAGGGATACTAATCAAAAAAAGAAAACTAAAAATGAATGACAGAAAGATCAGTAGAGTATAGGAAGGGAAGCAGGGGAAAAGAGAAGAGGGGGGGGGGAATGCTGGGGACTGTAGAGTAAATTACATTCCATGCTTTTGTGATTATGTCAAAATGTGTCCTAATGTTGCATATCAATAACAAGAATTTTAAAAATAAAATTAAAAAATAAATGAGGGCTGAAAAAAAAGCTAGTACTTAGAAAGAAAAATCACCTCATCCCCAAAGTCTGAAAGGGAAGGGGACTACAGCATATTTGCCTGAACTTGGCTACTGCTTTGCTTGTGGGAGAGAGATGACCATTATCACAAAGCTGTGGTCATATTAGGAAATCACATCCATTATCAAGAACACTGTCTGAAGGGAAAAGAGGGCAGGAAGAGGGATGAGTATCCCACCTCTCTCCCCTCTGTCTTCAAATGTTTATCAGCAAGCAGAGAGCCAGGAGCCCAGGCACGATAGCCAGTAAGGGTTCAGAATAGATCTAGAAAGATCAAAGGAAACTAACTGGCACAGGTTTCTCACCCCATTTTTTGTTATGTTTGACTTTTTACAATCAATGCTATAATGAATATCATCTGTGTATCTTTGCAAACTGGGCCTCTAATTCTGTAGGACAGATTGCTATTTGGGAGACTGTCAGCTCAAAGGGCTTGGGAAGTCTTAAATGACTGCAGATGCTACCAAATAACTTATCCAAAAGACCGTAGCTATTTCACAAATGCTGTATATATACCTTCATTAGCAGCAGATGTTTTTAACGTCCTAAAATGTGCTAATCACATTGGCACAAATTATTAATTAGCATTTTATTTTGCATTTCCTACATAACTAGTGAGAAGGAGTGAGTGTATCATGGGATCACTGCTGTGAATTCACTGTTCCTATGAGGAATGTTTAGTGTCTATATTGTCAATTTACTCCACTTGCCTTTCTTTTTAACTTATATAGTCTTAATTGCAAGACAGGTTTTGTTTTATCGAGAGTCAAATTTCCAAAACACAATTCTGATCTTCAACTTAATAACCCTTTAGAAGCCACCCCTTACCTTCAGGATAGAGCCCACATTCCTTTGCTGAATTAAAGGGCCTCTCTGTGGTGCAGCTGCTGACAAGCTCCTCAAGGTCATCTCTAGTCCTTCTTCACCCACATCAGGTACAGGGACAAACCTGCTACACTCTAACACTCACCATCAGTGCATTTAAAAAAAATTTTTTTAGTTGTAGTTGGACTCAATACCTTTATTTTATTTATTAACTTATTTTTATGTGGTGCTGAGGATGGAACCCAGCACCTTTCACGTGCTAGGCACGTGCTCTACCACTGACCCACAACCCCAGCTCCCATCAGTGCATTTTAATGTTTTCTTTTATTGAGATGACTATCCTCTTGCTGATTAACTTCTATCCTTTTTCAAAGATTCGATCATGCATTGTCTGCTCTGTAAAGCAAACATGTTCTGCTCCCCCTTGTCTTTCTGGACTGAGCCACAGATGGCTGTCAGTCAAATGGACTGGATTAAAGGCAAACCACAGACAAGATGCTGGGGGCAGGAGGTACCCAGATGGAAAAGCTCTGTGTCCCAGAGGTCCACTGCCTGGTGGCTTAATTACATTTCCCATATTAAACAGAATAGTCTTTAGCAATGTATTAAAAATCTTCACTTTGATTTTTTTACTACCATCAGTTTTCCTAGAAAAGGTGATAGGAAGTGGTTACTCCTAAGAGAGCCTCACACCATGTATCTAAGTCCCTCAGAGGAATCTCAATAGGCTAGCTGCAGTATGATGCTGTCACTCCAGAGCAGGCAATTATAGTGAATCATCTCCAACTTCTACTACCAAATGCTGCATGTGGATGTCCTCTGGCTTCAGGGACCCCATGTGATAGGACATAATGAATAAGACTCCGCTGCACAGAAAAGTCCACTCCAATGCCTCCTCAATCACTCTCTCAACAGGCCTGTGCCCCCACGGCTTGGTGTGTAGTGAGACATTGGACATTTTTGTCCAATTGTTTAAATCCCTGCTGAGACAAACTTCAATGACACCATCCCAGCACTGCAGACCACCTTCACTTTAAACAAAACTAATGCATTAAATTTTGTATTTATAGAACAGTATGATATTCTTTGTAAAATAATTCAAATAAAAGTTAATCTGCAAAAAAAAAAATCCCCTCAGACATTAGTTCCATGTTGTACCTCATCTAGGATTTGTAAGACTCTGTGTCAGAGTACACAGTGGAAGAACCAGAGACCTCCTGACAAACACAGGCTGGGAGAGCACCACGCTGCTTCAGGATCCTTGTCTCTGAAAAGAGGGGAATGTCTGTCTTCCTGGGTATGATGAGGAACGAGAGAGCACGCATCTGGGAAGTGCCTGGAACAGTAAGTAAAAAAAAATGGAAATAACGGTACAAACATGTTTCATGTTTTTCCTTTCATGTTTTAAACCTCGTCTCCATTTCCTTCACAATTCTGGATGTTGGAAAGTCACAACAGTGTCAAGCTAAAATGACCCTCTGGTGTTCTGATTATTCTTATTTCTTTATCTAAACTCTACATACATCCAAGAGTTTTCAATGGCTCACAAACCAGCCCAGTGAGACAGCCAAATAATTAAAGATTCACATAGTCAAATGAAGGCAACCACATTCATCAAAACTTTTCTTGGAAAAATACCATATTTCTTTGAAGAAAAATGGTAAAGCAGCCTGAGTAAGCTCATGCTACTGTGCCTTTGAAGGAGATGGAGGCCACCTGAGGACTTACATTTTGGATGGATGGAAAAGAAGAGAGGAAGATCTGAATCTGTTCTAAATAACATGAAGATGAGTAAATTAAAGTTCAGTTGGTAACTGTGGCTGGGTAGAATCAACTAAGAAGAGAGGCTAAAAAGATGACTAGCTGCTTGGGAATGAGACACAAGGAAAGCTATGAAAGTCAGGGAGAACAAAACAGTCGAATAAGAATGTTTTTTATATATCCCATGTTGAGATCTTCAGTAAAATCTAGATTCCTCACCAAAGCATTTCAGCCAGAGAAATCTCTGGGAAGCTGACTACTGTAGGCGCAAGCCTGGCCTGGTATGGACCTGAAGCAGACCGTCTGGTAAGAATGCAGGAGCTTAATGAATAGAAGACTGCTGATACCAAAGCCCTGCACAACAGATGACAAACTGAACACGTGCTGGGTGTGGTGGCGCACACCTAATCCCAGCTACTCCCAGACTGAGGCAGGAGGATCCAAAGTTGGATGCCAACTCTAGCAACTTAGCAAGACCCTCTTTCCGCAAAGAAAAATAAAATTTAAAAATCTTGAGATGTAACTCAGAGGTAGGAGCATTCCTGGGTTGAATCCACAAATCAAGACTCAAACCAGAACAACAGCAACAAAACCTGATCACACGTGGCTCTAAGGCAGTGTGCGTGGAAATTCAATAATGATGACAATAACACGGGTAAGGAAGGATGGAAGAGGCAAAGGTGCACATCCCAATGACAAGCCAAGGGAGACGGGTGCACTCTAGGTGGTGTTGACTGTCAAGGGAAAGAGGCGTTGATCAAGAAGGTAAAGATGAACAAGGGCTGGCCACGCCGATGAGGTAGAAAAGGACTAGACAAAGAGGTGACTGAGGACTCCAACGCTGAGAACCCCACAAGTGCATATAAATAAAAGTAGAATAATCAATGTAAGAGGGACAGCTAGGTAAACAAACAAAAAAAAATCACAGAAAGACAAAAAGATTGATAGACAAGCAAATAGACAGATAGAGGTAGGGTAGTCTCTGTCATGTGACTCAAGAAATTAAAATATTGGGTGGAAGAAAGGGAAAGGATCGGGTAGGAGGCCACAGATAGATTTTTAGATTATTCTGTTTTTTCTTCTGGCTAAATAAGTCCTAAAACAACAAATTCTCTCAAGTTGTTGTTATTGTCGTTTCCTTACTGTACACTTTGAGGCAAAGAGGGCCAACTTGTGATTAAAAATAAATGATAAATTTCCCACGAAACCAAGTAAGACAGAGACTGCTGAACCCCAAGATGGATTTCTGTGTGAACTTATAACTTCAAGTCCAGATTCAATTATCACTCGGTCTTTATTGGTATGCTGAGCTGGTCTGCACTTTCAGAAACTTCAGCAGTATACATTTGTACCCTCATGAGTGCATAAGCTCCCATCATTTCTAGGTTACTACTCTCTTCTGCTCAGAAGGGCAAGATGGAATGAGGAGAGGCGGGACTTCCTCAGGTCTACAGGAGTGACCATCTGCCTCACACAGCTTTGTGTCAGCATGACATGAAGAGCAAATGGACATGTTAGCTATGAACCATAGACCTAAGGGAAGCAAAGGGCAAGAAGGCAAGGTTCCAGTGGGTTCACCCTGAGCTGGAACAAGCGACTCGTTCAACTGTATTTAACTGGAACCATCCTCTCTTTTCATTTTAAAATAAAGAACTGGATGTGATGATCAGGACCACACAAGGTCAGAGTCATCAGAGCTGAAGGGACCTTGCACAAAGTGCTTGGACAACAACAAAAGCAAAGCAAAGTACCTGAAATTCAGAGTAGTGAAGAAAGCTGCTTACATCTAGGTTGAATGATGTCAAACTTCAGAGCTGTGCTGAAGTGAATTGGAATGTGACCAGCACATCCAGCAGGACAGCTTAAGTTGGGTTGTTATAACAAACAGCCTTGAAATCTTAATGTTATAGCAACAAAGATTTAATTTTGCTCAAACTGCCTCTGTGCCCACTATAGCTTCCCCAACTCAGTATCTAGACTGATATCGTAGTCACTCTAGTGATTTGGTAGTTTATGTGACAGGAAAATAAATAATCAATCAAGCAAAAAAACTTGTGGAATGCTCTGCGTTGAAAAATCTTTGGTTCCTCAAGTCTTAACTCAAAATTTCATTTGTTGTTGTTGTTGTGGTTGACTAAAAATCTTTGCTCGTTCAGCATGTGTCAGGTAATGTTTTAACCACTAGAAACACAGTTAGGATTTCATAAGTCTTTGTTGAATTAACATAAGCCTGTTCAGCAAAAAGATGCCCAATGAAGTTTCCACCTTTAAAATGCATAATGCATGATATTATTTTAATATTTATCCATAACAAAATTTCCACCAGAATTTGATTTATTTATCAAATATTTCCATTACCCAATATGGTCCATATTTTGTAAAAGAAAAATACTAAATTCACTTTATCTATCTCTTTTCTTGCTCATGTGGGTGGTGCCAACAGATGATTCCAGTGCTTTTTATGGCAAAGCCAAATTCAGGTAAAAGTGAAATTATTAAAAGTTGAAAATTGATTAAAGAAAAAAGTATGAACTAAATTAAAACTTTCCTTAATTTAAAGGTGATTTTTATGCTAAAATCTGTAGCCCCATCATTGAGATTTGGAGTTAGATACCCTCCAAAAGTTCCAATATTAATGCAGGAATGTTCAGGGACAAAGAGATTGGATTATGAAGGCCATAACCAAATCGGCCCATCCTAGTTTCAAAGGACTCACTAGATGGTAATTGTGGCAAGTGCAGTGTGGCTGGAGGAGGTGGATCAAGGCTGGGATTGGTGGATACCCTGGAAGTATTGTGGCCCCTTCCTCTTGTTTTATCTTCTCTCTCTCTCTCTCTCACTCTCCCCCTCCCTCCCTCCTTCCCTCCCTCTCTCTTCCTCTCTCCCTCCCTCCCTCCCTCTGTATTTCCTGACCCTGCCATGAACTGAATAGCTGTTTCTCACTGTCCTGTATCTGATGTCCCTCCCTCTAATTTGTTCATGTCTGGTATTTTGGTCACAGCGATGACAGCGATGGAAAGCTGACAAACAGAACCCCCAATGACAAACTAAGCACATGCAAACATTTAATGCTATTGGAAAGCCAGAGAGCTGAGCCAAGGGAAATGAATGTTCCACTCATTCATGTTCCAAAAATGTTTGGTAGGGACTTACTCCATCTATAGCAAGAAGAAAAGAGAAATTACACGTTTTTGGCAATAAAAGACTTCCCAAACTGCAGATAAATATTGACATTGGCTTGAAGACAGCAAACACCCACAATCTCAACTACAATAGACATATGGAAGACTTTGAGCCTTATAATATTGTACTCAGTACCCTTCCATTTAAGATAGAAATTAATCAACATTTTTGCTGTTTAAGATCAACTGAATGGGGAATTTGTCAATTAAAAGAAATGTGTGTGTGTGTGCACGCGGGTGTGTGCGCATGCACACATACTTATATTTTTCTTCTTTAAGACAAAATGAATTCCAGGAGATGCACACTTTTATTATAATTCCATGAGGATTGACAAAGGCATTCACCCATGTAATTCACATCAGAATGTAAATGTCAACCTAGAATTTTCTCTCTAGCCTCTTCTTAGTTAAAATGTCCCCAAGAGGCATCACTTCTCTGAGGATTTTTTTTTCAACAAAAATTAGTTTTGCCTGTATTAAGAATTCTATAAATAAAATCATTCAGTGTGTACTCCCTGGTGTCTGGCCCCTTGTGCTCAGCATAATGTCATTGCTATCCAGTCACGTTGCTTAGTGTGTAAGTTGTTCTTTTTCTTATTTAATAACATTATAGAGTCCTGCCCCCAGAAGTGGAGATGAGCGAGAGGCAGGTGAGGGCGCGCAGCTCCTGAGACGCTGTGCTAGCCGGCACCATGTGCCTGTGGCCGCTGCCCCTCGTCATGGTCCTGGGCTTACTGCAGCTGTACAGAATTTGCTCTCGAGGCAGACCTGTGACTGACCGACAGAACAGGCCCAGCGGCCTGCCGGCAGGGTAGACACGTCACCCCAATTGGAGGAGGGGCAGAGCAGAGCCGCCGCCCGCCGCCCGCGCCTGCAAGGTAGGCAGACCTGCGACCAACAGGCAGGACAGGCCCAGCAGCCCGCTGGCGTGGTAGACACATCACCCCAATTGGAGGAAGGGCCCAGCTGCCGCCTGCAAGGGAGGCAGACCGTGTGTCCCGGAGAAGGGGCCCAGCGGCCCGCCGGCCTAGTTGAAAGATCACCCCAATTGGAGGAGGGGCACAGCCGCCGCCTGCGCCTGCAAGGTAGGAAGACCTGCAACCTGGAGAACAGGCCCAGCGGCCCGCCAGCATGGTAGACAGATCACCTCTATTGGAGGAGGGGCCCAGCCGTTGCCCGCAAGGTAGGCAGACCACGCCACCTGGAGAAGGGGCCCAGTGGCCTGCCGGCATGATAGACAGATCACCCCAATTGGAGGAGGAGCACAGCCGCCGCCCGCCCCTGCAAGGGAGACTTTGCAACTATACAAGAGCAATATAAATATATAGGGGGAAAATTCAATAACACAACAGTTTCACCAAGCAGAAAGAAACACGAGCAGTATGAAAAGACAAGGAAAGAAAGGACCACAAGCAATGCAGGTCAAC
>NW_026000051.1:14986259-15001973 GCF_001458135.2 Marmota marmota marmota
GGGATGAGAGATGGGAGGGAAAGGGAGAGAGAAGGGAAATTGCATGGAAATGGAAGGAGACCCTCAGGGGTATACAAAATTACGTACAAGAGGAAGTTAGTGGAAAGGGAAAAAAAAAGAGGGGAGAAATGAATTACAGTAGATGGGGTAGAGAGAGAAGAGGGGAGGGGAGGGGAGGGGAGGGGGGATAGTAGAGGATAGGAATGGCAGCAGAATACAACAGACACTAGTATGGCAATATGTAAATCAGTGGATGTGTAACCGATGTGATTCTGCAATCTGTATACGGGGTAAAAATGGGAGTTCATAACCCACTTGAATCAAAATGTGAAATATGATATATCAAGAACTATGTAATGTTTTGAACAACCAACAATAAAAATTATAAAAAAATAACATTATATTGCCTGAATATTCTGCAATTTATTTAACCGTTTTACTTATAAGGTATAATGAAAATGGTTTCTGTGAACATATTTTACAAATTCTTTTGTCAGCAAACATTGTCGTTTCTCTTGGCAAAATATTCAGGAGTAGAATTGCCAGGTCATCTAGAATAAGCATCCTTACCATGATATGAAAATACCAAAATGTTTCCCCCAAAGTAGCCGTGCAATTTTGTATTCCACCCTCACCAACAATTGCTGTTAGCACTCTGGCTGTGAAGCCTCATTGTGGTGCATTTTCCTGATGGTTAATGATGCTGAGAAGTTTTTATGTGTTTACTGGCTAGTCATATATATCATTCTTTGCTATTCTGGGACAATCCCACTTTCATTAGGCCATTTATCCTACTGTTAAGATATAGAAAGTGTGTATATTCAGGATAAAAGTCTGTACTAAAAGTATGCAATACAAATATTTTCTCTTACAGCATGGCTATTGTTTTTCCTTTTGCTATTGATGTCTTTTGGTGGGCAGAAAATTTTAACTGGACGGGTCCTATCTGAGAATCGTTGCCTTCTTCAGACTTTTTTCTAGAAAATAATTAATTTTAAGATTCACATTTGTATCTTTTCTTTATCTTGCATTATTTTTGTGTGTGGTTTGAGATGGGGATTGAGCTTTTCTTTAGGTACAGATATACTGCTTTTTAGGTACCATGTATTAAAAAGAATACCCTTTCTTCACGAAATATTTTGGCACATTCATTGAAAATAAATTAAGCATCTAAATGTGCCTAATTTCCGGACTCTCTAAGGGTTTTCATGGTTCTATATCAGCCCTCATATCAATGCTTATTTATAAACTTATATTTAAATTGTGCTTCTCTGCAGAAAGAGTATAGAATCCTCACCACTGCCACCTCCAGCCCCTGAACACCACTGACCTATTTTCTATTTCTAAGGTTTTCCCTTTTCCAGAATTTCACAGAAATAAAATCACATAGCATTTAGCATTTGAATCTGGCTGCTTTCATTTAGTCATAATGCATTTGAGGTTCACCTATGCCATTGTAGGTATCTATAGGTTGATCATTTCTGTTCCCAAGTACCATTCCACCATTTAATATTATTATATCATTCGACTTATTTAATATCATTATATTGCCTGAATATGCTGAATTTATTTAACCATTTTAGTTGTAAAGTATAATGAAAAGGATTTCATTATGTGATTCAGCTCTTCATCAATCGAGGGACATTAGACTATTGCCAGCTTGTGGTGACTATGAATCCAGATACTGAATAGACTCACCCAGAGGCTTTTCTCTGGCCACATGTTTCTATTTCTCTTAGGTAAATGTCTAAAACTGGAATTGCTGAATACTATTGTAATTGTCTTAGAAGCTGTCAAACTGCTTCCCAAAGTGGCTGTGCCATTTTGTACTTCCACCAGGCATATATGAGAACACAAGCCACTCTGCATTTTCTTCAACATGGTATTGACTATTTTTTAAATTATATTTTAATTCTAGTAAAGATATTTATATCAGTGTACCACAACAATTTTAACTTGCTTCTCCCTAATTACTACAGACAGTAACATCTTTGCTTATGTATGTTTCACACCTGTACGTCTTCTCTACTGAGACAGCTGTGCATATTATTCACATATTTTTAAGATAGGCTGCTTTTCTTATTATTGAGCTGTAAGTTTTTATGTATTCTGTACACTTTATTTTATATATAACGCACATTGCACATATTTGTCCCAATCTGCTGAATGGCCTGTTTTCTTATCTTTTGAAGAGAAATTTTTAATATTGATGAAGTCCAATTTATCAATTTTGGTTTTATAAGTTATATATTTTTTTTGATCTTAACTAAAAGTATTCTGTCCAAGTCTAATGTTGCAAAACAAAACAAAAAAAAAAGTATCTTACATTTTTGTCATGATAATTTATAGGTTTAAGTTTTGCATTTAGGTCTATGGTCAATTTAAAGTCAGTTTGTATATGGGATATGTTTGGATCAAAATTTATTTTTGAGTATGTAGCTTTTAATTTTGGGGGCCTCTAATATTATGGGATTAGAATCCTGGACTTGAAAGTCTGTCTTACTTCTTTCCTAGAGTTAGAAAATGTTTTTGCTCTTCCCTATCCTTCCTCTCCCCAAAACAATGGGTCTTTTCAAGTGCCTTCAGAGAGACAAGATTCTTTCCTGTCCCCTGTGGAAACAGTGCTCTGGAGAGAAGATTCTGAGCAGGAAGTCAACAGGAGGTCGGATGAGTCTATGCCATTCCTGTTTCCTGCTTGAAATGTCAAGCGAGGTTCTCTCCATTGTTCCCTCTTCCCACACTCTGCCTCCTAAGCATCACATGGAGGTTCCTGGAAAGACCCCCTGACTCTTGACAAATAGAAGTGAATTCTCTTCTTTCTGCACTATCACAGTTTCCCTCATCTAACTTTGCGTGTTTCAAAATTGCTGAAAGAGAAGACAGCTCCTTAAGTTCTTTTCTGAGTGGTCAAGAACCTGGAGGGTACGAGTAGAGCTCTCCTCAGCTCCTGGAGGCCTCCTCCATGTGGTGGGGTTTGCTCAACTACAGGGTGGACCTGTGAACTCAGCTCTCAGGGTTGTAAAGGCAGTTGAACTTTGGAGTTAACTGGGGGTTTCTCATTGTCATTATGGAAATCATGCTCTTTGGTTTCCTATATCCTAGACCACAAAATTTCCTCACCTTCACGATCAAAGAATATTGTGAGTGCATATAGAATTATGAATTAATAGAATTTTGCCTACCCTATATATCCTGAATACATGTGTGTGTGTGTGTGTGTGTGTGTGTGTGTGTGTGTAAATGTTCCACAATGGCTGCTGGAAAGCCAAGAACAGTGGTAGTGACTTAGTCCAAGAAGAAAGAGAGAGGTGCAGCCCCAATACAAGGATGGAAACCTAAAAGCAAAGCTCTCCCTTCCAATTGCTACTATTGTGAAGTCCACATTTCAAAGCTAAAGAACCTGGAGTATGATGTCCACGGGCAACAGCAGCAGAAAAATGAACCATGCCCCGACTTGGAAAGGAAGTCTACAAGGGAGAAAACGAGCATCTCTCTTCCATTTTTTTCATTTTAGCATACCCCCAGCCTATAGGACAGTGCTGGCCACGTTCAGAATGGATTCTGTCCACCCAGTTTGCTGATCCACACACCAATCTTCTCTGGAAGCACACTCACAAACCAACCCAGGAGCATGCTTTACCAGTTCTGTAGACATTCCTCCACCCAGTCAAACTGATAAACAAAATCAACCACCATAGTATTTTGATTGTTAAATATTGTTTTTAAAAATTACACATCCTAGTATATTAACATCATTCTTTTTTAATATTTATTTTTTAGTTGTAGTTGGACACAATACCTTTATTTTATTTATTTATTTTTATGTAGTGCTGAGGATTGAACCCAGGGTCTCGTACCTGTTGAGGCTAGCGCTCTGCTGCTGAGCCACAACCTCAGCCCACTAACATCATTCTTAAGCATGGATTCTGTTTTTTTTTTTTGTTTTTTTTTTTAAAAAAAAACCCTGGAGTGCCTACTCTGTCTCGGACATATTGCTAATCTTTGAAGACATAGGAATGGCCACTCATGGTGTCTATCAAGAATTCGTTAACATCCATCTCTCTTATTCTTCTCACTCCTGCTTTCTCTGTCTCCCTCTCAGCCTGTGGTTCATAATATGTGTGCTGTATTATCTATTTTCAGTATTATTTTGGTATTAATAAAGATTCTGTTGTACTTCAGAATTTTAAGGTGAGTGATCAAAATCCATACCTCAAATACACTGAGCAGTTTTAATTGCCTCTCAATGTTGATTCACATGCAAATACATTAAAATAATGTCAATAATAATCTTCACAAAAATTTAAATTTAGTACAAAGTTAATTGCAAAGTATGTTTAATATCATTTTGGCCTTTTGAAATAAAAATAGTATACTGTATTTTGATGTTTTCCATCAAGACATGAGAAAATAACAGTACATTGAAAATTGAAGTACTAATTATACCATAAACCATTATCATGATAGGTTTTCTTTGTTGTGTTTTTGCTTGAACAATTATTAGGCAACATTTTGACCTTAATTTCTAAGTTTAGGTTTATGTGCATGATTAAAAATCACATAGAAATTTCAGATCTCTAGGTTGGAGATTGTCTCCCATAGAGTAGAATATATATCCAAAGTTATTTTGAAAGAATTATGATTTCATTAGGATGCATTGCTATTTGTCATCAATCCTAGTATATAAGCATTCACAGATCGTTAGAGTATATTCAGTATTTGTATTGTCAATTAAAATCCATTGAGTAGCTAGGACACAAGGTACTCTTTGAAACATATTACATGTTTGCTTGTTTTTGCAGTACCGGGGATTGATCTCAGGGCCTCACACATGCTAGACAAGTGCTCTACTCCTGTGCTACGTCCCCAGCCCTGAAAAAATATTACATGTGACAAATTTATTTAATCTCTATGTGGATGCTGAGATGAGAATTATAGTTTTCCCTAATTTCACTTGAGGAAACTGAGGCATCAAGGGGATTGAGAAACTTGTCTAAGATCAGACTGTTTATAAAAGGCAGAGTGAGCTTTGAGCCCAGACATTCTGGCTCCATAGGATTAAATCAAGAGTCAGGAGCTGTATTGAATCAATCATTCTTGAAGAAGGAAAGAGAAGGAAGTATGAGACCAAAACTAAGGTGAGAAAGAAGGGGGTGTTGGAGGAAGAGCACATGTGGCAGTGAGTGTGAGAAAGTGGGAACTGTAGGCAGCATCAGTGCTGCAGAGAGACAGTCAAATGGCAAGAGAAACATAACCATTGTGTCTGGCAATTAAATGGCACCTTTCACCAGGAGGTCTCTGCAGAATGGTGGCAGAAAATGAACATAACAGAAGAAGGAGAAATGGAGCAGAGGTCACAGAGTACAGAGGGCAAACTTCTAAGGACCTTGTTTGGGAACACACCTGAGGGTGAGCAGAGACAGGAGGGAATTTTGGTTTGCTGTCTTTTTGTTTGGGGACCTGTTTTGTGTTTTAGGATGAGAACTGGAAACATATTTATAGACAAATGGAAAGGAGCGAGCAGAGAGGGAAAAAAATGTTGCATAAAATCTAATCACAAAACAATTTTTAAGGATTAGCAGAGCAGCCTAAGACAAATAGAAACAAAGAAGGGTGCATGAATTGGAACAGAAGGTGCAGAACCCATCTCACCTGTGTTTCCACATGGTTCTCACAAGCCCTCCTCCCTGGCACTGCAGACAGACCCCTGATTCCAGAGTAAAACACTAGAGGCACACTGGAGTCTGTTTCTCTGACAGAGCAGTCTGTTGATGAATTAAGTGTAAGTGAATCAGATACAGATGGATGGAATTTCGCTTGAAATAAACATGAATTACAAAATTGGAAGAGGAAAGATGCCCAAAGAACAATCACTCTGTGCCAACTGAAAATCGTTTGGAATGTCAGTTTTCCAGCCTGGCTCAATATTCCCGTCTACTCCTCAGCTCTCATTCAACATGTTCACAATTTGTCTGGAAAGTTGACGTCTTTCCGTCCTCTGGAGCTTCCAGAACAGGTCTGGAGACACCAAGGAGGCAGGGACTTCTGAGAAGCAATGTCATAAGATATATGTAGGCATTTATTAGTCAGCATGAGGTCTGTGAGGTGGCTTGTGAGAAATGATTCTGATGTGCTTCAAGAATGTTCTCCCTCCTTAGCTAGACAGACTCAGACATGGCAACGTGTCAGAGTGGAAAAAATCCACGGGCTTTGGAGTCAGGGTGACCTGGATCGGAACCCTGGAGACACCGTATATTATCTATGAGTACTTACTCAAGGGACATGACTTCATCAGCCTCAGTTGAATTATCTGGAACATGGAAATAACAAGTATTCTCTATCTCACAAAAATGTTAGTCTTTATTATGGCTGTCTACTCAGAAAGAGCCTGACAACAGTTACATGTTGAGAAAAGACACTCTACTTTCCGTCTGGAGGAGGCCAGGGACCTCCAAAGTCACTGAAAAATAGAGCAGAAGTTCCTAGTCTGATTCCTCAAGTAGAAACTGTCTCTTCTAGACAGGACTCAGATGGGACTGTAGATGAGGTTCAGAGATGCATATTTTTAAAAAGCTTCTTAAGTGATTCTGATGATAGGTTATGCATAAGAACCACTGGAATAAAAACTAAGGCAGAAAAAAAAAATATTCTACACATGCCTAGTGTGAGATTAGCTCCCTGCAATGCTTCCTCTAAATTACGGGTTCTGCTTCCCTTGGTTCTCAGTCTTGTGGGACTCATGCAGTTTTGCAGAAAAGAAAGCTAATTATAGTTTAATTAAAAAGCTGATTCCAAATGGAGATATGGTGTTTCATAAAGTCCATCACAGAGGAAGGGAAAAGAAACTAGTTGCTGAAGGAGCGTTGGAAAGGCTGGGTCAGCTGGAGACCCAACTCATCACTTATAGGTAGAGAAAGTAGAAAACTAACCCTTCACCTCCAGTTCACAATGTGTTCTTCAGGGTCTATCCGGAGGGAGGGATATGAATGAAATAAAGGGCACCTTGCTTATGATCAAGTAAATGACTGCTTAGGTTGTGTTAATAGCAACATTAATAACCTAAATAAAGCATCAGGTGAGAGTGGCCATGTGACCAGGTTCTAGCCAGTTAGACATGATTGGAGTTGTCAATGAGGCATCCAAAGTAAGGTCTTCAAGCAAGAGAGCTATATATCTTTTATTCCTTGTTCTTCTTTTTCTTGCCTACACCCTGACTGTGATGCCATCAGGATGGAAGCACAAGCCAAAGTAGGGCTGTGGAACAGGAAGAGCCCAGGTCCTTACAAGCATTGTGAAATAGCTACAGAAACTCTGTAGTGCTTACCTCCAGATTAATAGTTTTATATGTATAGTGAATACTGCAAACCCTTATTTATTATGACACCTGTTTGGGGGCTTCAGTTACTAATAGGCAAAATACTTCTTGATATAGGTTAGAAGAATGTGAGTTCCCAAACTCCATAGAATAGATTTTGTTACACAAGCTGGGGGCAGCAGCCTCCCGGGATACATATAAAACCCAGAGCTGTGTGACCAAGAGTGACTTAAGACAGTGTAGATAGATATACCTAGCGATGGCTGGCTCTGGGGGCTGGTCTTGAAATTGGTGCTGTGAGGGAAGTTCTCTACTGGGTCTTGAGACAGGCATAACAGTGTGATGGACCGCTAACTAAGCCGGCAGGGTGGATATGGTGTCACAAAAAGTATCGGATGAGAGTATCTCCAGACAAAGAAACCAGAAAGTAGGTGGAAGATTTCATATCCTAAGAACCTATGTTCTATGTTCTTGAGTGACTTCCATAAAAGGCCCATGTGGCATAACATGAGTCAGAGCACATTGTTGGGGAAAGAATCCAGATGCTGATGCATCTCAAAGACAAGCTTCGAGTCTTGGCTTTATCACCTACCAGGTGTACCAACTGGTGCTATCCCTCTCTGGCTAACAGTCTTCTCTCTCAACTTCATAATAATGACTACTGATGAGGATCAATCATTGGCAGCCCTGTAGAGTACACACCCATATACATAGACACAAAGACAGATATAGATATGTAATCTTAGTTGTTGCTATTTTTCAGTCTTTTTTCAGCTTATGAACCCCAGGGACCTACTGTATGCCAGCTATCCAGATGCTACAGAACACTAAACATGGTTTCTGCTTTTAAGTCCTGTAGAAAATAGCCACCTTCTCTACAAAATAACTTTTAAATTAAAAATCAAGCCACTCTTCCACTTAAATCCTCTTGAGAATTTCTCTTATACTTAGGATAAAGACTTGAAATTTTCAATATATAAGACACCAATGATGTTGTTCTGCTTCAGAAATATCAGTCTAATCTCAAGTTATCCTTTATTTTCTCAATTCTAGTTACCTGTTTTTTTTAATATGTAGTGTATTTCAGATTGATTAATGACTTTCACTAGATTTCTGCTCCTTGTGGACCCCAAATCTCATCTGTTTTGCATACCTGCAATAACCCTGAAACTGATTAAAACTTCTGACAGCTAGGAGTCTGTTGTTAGGGTGTGGATCTTAAATATCTCCCAAAGGCCATACACTAAGAGTTGGTCATCAGTCTGTGACTCCACGGGGACCTTCTGGCACCTTCAGCAGGTGGGGCCCACTGCAAGGAATTAGGTCTCTGCTGATGTGCCCTTGAGGGATACTGGGACTCTGCCCACCCCTTCCCAGGTGCTGTGAGGTGAACAGATCTCTTCTACCACATGCTACCACTATATTGTACTGTGACATGACGGGCCCAAAGCAATGGGACCATGTGACCATGGACTGAAACCACAAGCCAAAATAAACCTTTCCTCTTTTTCTCAGATACATTGTCATAGCAATGGAAAGCTGACTGATGCATTGGTCAATAAGAAGGTTTTTATCAAAAGATGAAAAAATGACAAATGAGAGATGCTATGATATATATACCTACCCCATTCAATGAGAGCACAGACAGGCAAACAGAAAACTCTGTCTTAGGAAGAGGACATAAAGAAGACTTTGAAAATAGTAGGATATTCAAACTTGGCTATAAAACACATCACAGAGGACTTATGCAAACAGGGATTGCTTTGTGAAAAATCCCAGGAGCTACAAATATTCAAGCCTCATTGTTCATCTATACAATGAATAACTTGATACCTATCACAACAGAGAGAGATTATGAGTATCAACTGATATTCAAAAATTATTTGCCATATGTATAAGGCATTATAATGGTTGTTCATATCTCTTAGGGATCTTGCATCATGTTATGGAGATAATGAACGTGGAAAAGCCTTTAAATAACAACAGAAACAACATAGGAAGATGAAGAAAGAAGGAGAAAAAGGAAAGAAGAAGGAATAAAGAAAAGGAAAAAGAGAATTTCTCTTTTTGTTTTCTACTATACATTTAGAATTAGATATTCATTATTGTAATCCTACCATAAACCCCCAGAGAAACTATTATTTTTCTTATTTTAAAAATACAAAAGTCGTGTTTTACAGAACTTGAATGACTGTCCAAAATCATAGAATAGTAAGGAATTTATTTTAATGGCAAAATTTAAATACAATAGCTATCAATAAGTATTTATCATGAATCTACAGTGGATCAATCGATTGCTCAATATTCTGGTGATGAAATTACATATAAAAAAGACAAGTGTTTCATTTCCATGGCATCCAGTCCATTGGGGTAAAGCATATCACAGAGGGTCTGGCTGATGGTCATCAGTTCCACTTCATGAGGCAGGGTGTCTCTTCCCTGCATGGAGGGGTATTCCTGCAGGTAGATGACAACCAATTCCAATGTCCATGAAGGTGTTGCCACCTCGCTTTGTCCTTAACATCCTCGTGTGATGAAGCCAGATTCAGTAGGAAAGGGAGCATACAGAGTCTGACATGATTAACAAGTGAGACAACAAGCAATGTGACACCTCAGACTACATCCTCCAGAGCCAGGAACTAGAGAGAGCTGGAGTCTACACACTTCAGTTCTCACTGGCATCAGTCTGGACCATGATGCCGCTCAGTAAATATCTGAAGGCTATTTCTACAAGACATAGGATTGATGATCTCTGGGTCAGAGTTTCTCCCTCTCAAAAGGGGTGGATCAATGAAATGATTTTAAAGCCACCTAGAAGCCTAGGTGATATATTGGGATCAGGCCTGGTTTGCAGCATGGCAGACTTGGATTAAATCCTAGATGCTGGCCGTACATGGCCCTGAAGTCATTCAGCAAGGTGTTTGCCTCCCTGAGTCTTGTTCCCTCCTATGCAGAATGAGCTAACTTCTACATGAGTAGACTTTTCTGAGCATTAAATGTAAACATGTAAACTATGGGGTAATATAGAAACTAATAATTGTTAGACTACCCCTAGTCCAATCATCACCATGAACTATGAATAAAAGAATAAATGAACACATAATATTTTTTCAATTTCTTTACTTCTTTCCTGCTTGGATTTTTACTTTTATTTTCTTGATATTATCTAAAAAATACCCATTCTATACTGCTGTTATTTTTCTTATGATTATATGATCTAAATTGTTTCTCTGCAAACTATAATACTATTAAAGAATCTTTCAGACACAAGAATTTGAAGCACCCTCCTTTAAAAGGAAAGGTGAATAAGCATTTATTCAGTGGCAGGCTTGTCCCATGGGCTACATATTTAGTTCATTCAACCTTCCAATTAGATAAGAACTGAGTCTACACCTTGGAAAAAAAAAAAATTTTTTTTCTTTGGACAACTGCAGAAACCTCCTCACACCACCAGAGAGCAGTAAAGAGCCATGAATCAGGATTTTGAAAAATCTAAGTCCTCACCACCAGATAACTGCATTTCTCTCTGTATAAAATAGCCTGGAAAATATGGAGTAACTCTCAGCTGGCCAGCCTGTAAGATGAACGCAAGTGAGGAAGGGAAGGACCTGTGAGCTAGAACAAGTCACTTCTGATTTTAGGCACGTAGTTCATAGGAGCTTCCTGAAGTTGAATAAGGAGGGATGCAGTTTCCCAAGCAATCATAGAGATAACATATCTCTGTCTCTGCTTTTTGATAGAAAGGGAGACTGAGATGCAAAGCTGAACAAAGACTTATTCAAGATCACCCAGTAAGATGGGAGCAGAGCTGGATCCAGAAGCGGTGGACAGATTCATATTGACTCACGTCTTATCATGCAGGCGCATACAGGTAAAATATTGTTAGCACGTAGTTGAAGGGCAGAATGACTTTCTTCAGTGAGTCCTTCCATTCTGGGGCTCAATGAACATAGCACTTTCATTTGTATTGTTATTAGACAACTCCAGGTTTATTGCTTCTTGATAGAGGATAGCCAGATAGGTAGGTAACACATAGAACACTTACCAAAGGAAAACCTAAATGTCATATTCAGGAATATAATTCTGGTGGTCACAGATAATGGGCCTTTTTCATTTTGAATATGTTGCCCAGAAAGTTCTCTAGGAGACTGTCAATGCATCCATTCATTCTTCTTCTGCTCATGAAATAAGAAGTTGGGTAAGAGTCCAAACTCGCATCAAGCTCTATCTTAGAAACTGTGGGCATGGGTAGAAATAAGATGCAATGCTTCATGGATATAAGCAAGATATAATTCCTATTCTCAGCAAACCCACAATCTAATGGCATGTCTTGGCGAGAAACTGGGTAATTGCAATGCAGAATCAGAAAACTGATTGTGGCTGGATATATGCTAGTGATTAAAGTTTATTTTTCCTCCTGTCCTTCAGGAAAGCACATGCCAGAAAGCCACTTTTGACTCACCCAGAGCAGTCTGTCTTGGAAGTGGGGTAGTGCAGAATACAATGCCTTGGAAATACTAATGAGCATCTGAATACTTTGGAATCCCTGGATTAACTTTTACTGGAAAGATAATTCTCTCTGGTGTTTTAGAGATTAGAATCCCTCCAAAGGGAGCTGAGAAACGAAGGCTGTGTCTCTCAGAAAGATGGGCTTCTAACCTCATTATATAAGGAAAGGGCAGTCCGATCTTCTGTGCATGAAAAAAATTATATGTTCCTACATTGATTTCCAATGAAGGAAGAAAAATGGAGATTCTAGATGGGTGTTACCTGACGCCAATCCTCTTGATTGATGGTTTGTTTGTTTGTTTATTATTGTTGGGGCTGTTTTGCTTTTTCTTTCTAAACAATTTCTTGGAGAAAGGGTATTCTAAATCATCAATCAATATTGAAGACTTCTAATGACTCAAATCAGTTCCCATATAATAATAAGCATATGTGAATCTGAGAAATTAATTAAGAGACTCAATCATGTGTGACTACTTTTATTTTGAGTTCAAGAAGTGTTCTGCAGAACGTAAAACAACATTGGAGAGGCAGTTGGCTGCAGGCACAAAGAAGAAGGAACCCAAGTAGAACTGCACAGGATATCAGAAAAGGCTTTCCAGAGGAGGCAGACCTACGAATGAGCACAAGTTACTCAGAACTCAGTTAAAACAGGACATTGGGGCAAGTAGGAACAGCATGTGTGAAGGGCCAATGCCCGGAATCACAGACACCCTTTTCATTTTAACCTTGTGTTGGGGAGTGGGATGCAGCCGTGGGAAATCCAGCCTTCAGAAGAGTCAAGGAAATCATTGTGTTTGTCCATTTACTTCTTTGGGTTTCTAGTCCATTAGGTTTGAAATTCTGTGGCCAGAGCATTGGGTTCCTGAAAGGAATGGACAGAGAAGAGGCTGGTGATCGGGCCTTCTGGGTTCAGGAGTTAGAGGGTGTCTTTTCATGGGGAATGCCATCAGGGAAAGAGTCTCTCAGTTTCTGAAGACCACAACCTCTGAGGGTGGGGCCGCTGAGTCCTCTCTCTGTTCCAGGCTGGAGACCTGCAGAGAGAAAGGGGATCAAGGAGTACAGAGCTACCTCCCAGTGTGTGTTGATATGGGCTTCAAAACTACCAATCCAATAGACAGGGCAGGGTGGTTCTCTCCTCATCTACGAGGAGCCAAGAATGCGTGACACCTGTCGCACACCAGCGCCTACAGTGGAGGAAAGTCCATCTCTGTTCTTTTATCCTCTTCCACCTGAGGGCTTCTTCAGTCCGGGTTGACCACAGAATCCAGCTGCAAACAATTTACACCCCTCCTATCTAGACCTCAATTTTAGCAGCTGCATGTGATGAATATTATAAACTCTGTTCTAAGTGTTTGAGTGGCATAAAACACAACCTTTTAGATACCTAGAGGGCTACTCACGATCTGCTTTTTCACCTCCCCTCTGCTTCCTTTCCTGATCCTTAATCCATGTCCCCTGATCCAAGTACCTCACCCAAGTCACACCAAAGAACGGAATTCTTCTTGACCATCACGTCTGTTTCCAAAGTCAGCCCTTCAGCCTTTGCACATGTTCTGTTCAATAGAAAGTGGTTCCTTCCATCTCCAACCCATTACTGGGGAATTCCCAGTCTTCTCTCAGGTCTTGGCATGGATGTCACCTCCTCCAGAAATCCCATCCTGATACCTATGAAAACGTTTCTGTGTCTTCTCTGTGCTTTCACAGAGAAGCACCTATCAGAGTATATTGGAACTGCCTGCCTTTTACCTGTCTTTACCACCAGAGAAATAGACTGCAGCAAGAAGTTAGCAGGGTTATAGTATCATCCAACATCCTTCCAGTACCAAACAGAATTGGACAATTGATGCATGCTCAAAAAATGATTGGACGAATAAATAAATGACTAAACAAACTAGTGCAGACATCATGTGAGGATTTAAAAGAGGGAGTGAAGAAATATGTTCCATGGCCATTTGTTCCCATGGTAGCCTGAGACTCCTCGACTCTTGTCTCCCCTTCGGAGTTCCATATTAAATCCTTGCTCAAGAGGTCAGGCAAGGTCTGCTCAAGCCGGGAGCCCATTTTCCTCTGGAAAAGTATTCACTGCTCCTATTTTGCATTCTTTTGCCTCTGGTGTTGTCAGTGAAGCCAAGAGCTTCTGGGAGCTCTATTAGACCAAGGCTGTGTGAACAGATTCTGGGCCAGAGCTTTGGCTGGAAAGAACGCCTCTGGTGTGAACAGAGCTTCCAAATGCACGCATAGAGAGTAGGTGGCATTTTCTCTTGGTGAGCAGGGAAGGTAGTCAGGTGTAAAGGATAATTGATGAGAGTCAAGACAGTTGTTATCCCCCAAAGGCAGTGGATACTGTAGAAAAGTGACAAACATGAGATGGAAGGTCTTCCACTATCTGTATGACCTTGGGTAAGGAATCTATCTTTTCTAAGCCCAGGTTTCCTCAAATTAGTGTTATATAAGTACCTAATTCTTGCATTAGGATGAAATGAAGTGATTCTCATGGGCTCTTTCAATGAATTCTGGGCATGTTGTAGGCTTTGTCTGTTTATCTACTGTATATCTATCTACATATTTATCCATTCGTGCATCTACTGAGATATATGAATAAATGGAAGATTCCTCATTCTTTACATATGATTCCACCATTCTTAAAATTAGCACAGCACTAAGAACTTTTATTCCACTTTAATCTTTCAGATTTCCAGTTTATATTCCTGATAAACTGTGACTTAACTTTCTAAACCAGTACCAAGAATCCACAGTGTGAGAAGGAACTGTATATTACCATTTCTCTGCATCCATAAGATGCACAACAATACCCATTTAAGAAAGAAAATAAAAGAAAAAGGAAAGAAAGAGAGAAAGAAATACAGACAGGAAGGAAGGAAGGAAGGAAGGAAGGAAGGAAGGAAGGAAGGAAGGAGAAAGAAAGACAAGAAAACAAAAAGCCTAACCTGGTTCTTTGAAAATGTAGACTAGTAGCAAGTCATGAAATAACTACACAAATTAATGCCAATCTGCTGCCAGAAATTGTGATATCAGAGAAACTCTGCTTATTAATCACTCTCACCCTACCTTTATCCATCCCATCTAGCCTGTCATTTTCCAGGAACAGCAGGATGTAATGAGATAGGGAGAAAGATATGTGTGCAGTTAGCACAGCTGCCAGCTGGACAGTCTGGGATCCTTGTCTCTGGCAGGCAGGCTCAGGCCTCCCACTCCTGTTGGAAACAGTATCACCCAGAGGTGCGCCAGAGAAGCTATTCATGCGCTGAGCCTCCTCCAGGGCCAAGGCTGTGGGTACGGCTCTGGATGGGCTCCCCCACTGGGGCTTCCATCCAGCAGCACAGAGCTCATCACGCTTCTCTCTAGATAATAATGGGCCATGCTTGGTTTCTTAGCCAACCAAAATAGGAGCCATGCCCAGATTTCTGTAAATCTTTCTAAAAATGTATTTATTTCAAACAAGAGCCATCTCTCAGATCTAGCCTTTAGGTGTGAACTGACTTAAACCCTCATTGGATTTTTGCAGCACTGACAGGAATGAGCATTTCCTGCATAAACCAGATGTAAGGGCACTGAGTGTGCTGTACTATGGTGTCCACACATTTGACCTACTAGTTTGAGTGTACAGCTCCCTTTGCTGGGTAACGGCATGGAATTTTCTATTTTAAAACCTTCCCCCTACTTACATGTTTCAGGTAGAAGAAGAACGAAGAATGTTTATCCTTAGTCACTGGGAAATATAGATTGATCCAGTCATTATACTGGATCTCACCAAATAGAAAGAATGACCCAAGTGTGTGTGTGTGTGTGTGTGTGTGTGTGAGAGAGAGAGAGAGAGAGAGAGAGAGAGAGAGAGAGAAGAAGAAGAAGAAGAAGAAGAAGAAGGAGGA
>NW_026000051.1:15002519-15004678 GCF_001458135.2 Marmota marmota marmota
AAGAAGAGGAGGAGGAGGAGGAGGGAATGAGGAGGGGGAAAGATGGGAAGGAACGGGAAGGGGAGAAGGGAGGGGAGAGAGATCAGAGACTATAAGAATCTGCCTCAGATTCTCTCCACTTCCGGAACAAAATAGATTGTGTGTGTGTGTGTGAGTGTGTGTGTGTGTGCTGGGAGTACAGATAATTTCTACTTTATGATTCTGTTTTGAATTATTTTTTTCTAAATAAAAAGAAAATATAAATAATAAAGATAGATAAAAAATATATTCCAACTGAAGGAATTCAATGTTTTAATTCAACAAATACAATCAATTATAATTTATGGTACCAAATTACTATTATTAAGTAAAAATGTTGTCAGTAATAAATAAAAATAGCAGGGAGGAATCTCAAGAAAGTGAGAGTGCATGCTACTCGATCCATGGTTCAGGACCATGGTTCAGAACCATCCAGGACCATGGTTCAGGACCCTTAGAGGAGGGTCCTGGAAGGGAGAAGCGGAGGACTTCTGTGTAGCTGATGATGCTCAGGTTTCCTCTGGCTGCCAGATATAAAGGTGTGCACAAATTTGTAAATATCTTACAGGCTAGATACTATTGATATTTTCTAGATACATGTTATACTTCAATGGGCTGTTAAAAACATCCTTGGACAACCCTTGTCCTGAATCACCTGCATCAATTCATCAATTATTTAGGAAAGATCACTAAGTTGCTCCGATATGCTCAAGGGGAGATTATATATATAAAATTGCAAACCACTCCAAACCATTTTGAAAATTAAGGAATTTTGCACTTCTATTCCCCTGTGGGTATTTTTTTTTTTTTTTTTTTTGCAATTCTCAGCAAAATGCTTCCAAATCCACCCTCCTCACAAATTATTGTGGGGTTAGAAGCATGTTTTTCTGGGCCTGATCCACCATCCACATTCTGAACCAGTCAAGAGAAGCCAGCTCTGCTTTCTCTGGATAACACAGGCAAACCCAGTGGTTTATGGAAGGAGGCTGCGGTAATTACTGTACTGCTGTTTTGTTTACAAAATCAAACTGAATTGCACATACATAAAACATTCCCAGATTTTAGATGTAAGATGTATAAATGTATCTAGTACAGCCTGATATTATTATCTTAACAACCAGCACCAGATTCCTCTTTAGGAGTAAATTATCTCTTAATGGGCAAAATATCCTTCATTCATGGCAGTAATAGAAATTGAGATCCCAAGAGCCTAGATGTTGGCCGACTCCCTTGCTTTAGAAAAAAAAGGCAAAGTAGCTTTGATGAAGAACGGAGGAAAAATCTGTGGCTTTTTGGAGAAAGGAAAGATTCCAGAGTGAAGGAGACTTGGGGAATATGAGTGAAAGTCCACAGTGGTATGAAGGGATCTTTTAAAAATGGAGATCCTGCGATATTTCATTTCAAGTTGTTCAAGTTAAAATGACAGGAACTCTTCAGTGCAAACTGAACCTGGTCAGAGAATGCCTTCTGTGGGTGGGGTTTTGAGGAACCTGTAGTTTCTTAAGATTAACATGACATGTGTTGCTAGAGAAGTGGTTCAGAGCAAGAAGTTCAGGAGGTGAAAGAGGCCCTGAGAAATGAGCTGCTGTTGAATATTTGATTAGACTTTTGACTGCAGCATAGAAAAGCAGGGATCATAGAATGAGTTGGGAGGGAGAAGGAAGTCAAGAGATCCAGGGGTAGGGAGGGGGAGCATGGGAGGAATAGATGAACTCTAGATAGGGCAGAGGGGTGGGAGGGGAAGGGAGGGGGCAGAGGATTAGCAAGGATGGTGGAATGTGATGGACATCATCATCCAAAGTACATGTATGAAGACACAAATTGGTGTCAACATACTTTATACACAACCAGAGATATGAAAAATTGTGCTGTATACGTGTAATAAGAATTGTAATGCATTCTGCTATCATTTATTTTTTTAAAAAATCAATTAAAAAGAGAAAAGGGCAGTGTCTACAAAGAATAAGAAATTGCTTAGCAATATTAAAAGGGAAATTTTAAAGTATCATTATACTTGTAATTTATGTATCTATTTTCCTATGTATACATCCTGGGGTTTGACTAATATCTGAAGGATTTACAAATTACATGACTAAATATTTACATACTGTATTGTGTGTATATGTATGTATATATATATA
>NW_026000051.1:15006292-15216451 GCF_001458135.2 Marmota marmota marmota
TATATATATATATATATATATATATATATATATATATATATATATATATTTCTTTTTTCACAAAATAAGAACAGCAAGGATAGGTATTCAGAGTAGTAAACAAGAAGGAACATTCAAGGCATGGGGGTATATGTCTGTAATCCCAGTGACTTGGGAGACCAAGGCAGGAGGATCCCAAGTTCAGCAACTTAGCGAGATCCTCTCTCAGAATAAAAATAAATGCTTTACTAACTAGAGAAGAAGGAACATTTCTAATTTTTCATCTATGAATTTTGGTAGACAAATCTACTGTATCTTGGTAGATGACTTTTGGAAAGATCGTGTATTCATGATTTAAAATTTAATTTAAAAAGGAAGGAAAGCACGGTCCATTCCTCCCCGGTGGTCTTCCTCTGCCTCTGTGTATAACAGCACAGTTCTGACTGTGTGGGGCCATCTCCGCCTGGAAAGCAGAGGGTACTTGTGTTCTTATCTTGTTTACCTTTTAAGTGCTTAGTAAATTCTTGGAGACTAGATTTAAGTCATAGGTCCTTGATGCCCCTCACCCAAGCTCCTGATGTCCCAATACCCTCTGGCCACTACACACAGGCTCACCTTTCTCTACAGGAATTTTTTGTTGTTGCTGTTGTTATTCTTCATTCCTTTTTTTTTTATGTTTACTTCTCTGTTAGTCACATTTTCATCTCTGTGGCCAAATCACGTGACAAGAACCACTTAGAATAGGAAAATTTATTTTAGGCTCATAGTTTCAGAGGTCTCAGTCCATAGTTGGCCAACTGTATCACTCAGGGCTCAAAGTGAGGTGACCATCATGGGGAACGGGCACTGTGAAGGAGAGCTTCTCAATTCATGGCAACTAGGAAGCAGAGAAAGAAGAGATGGTACATAAGGGCAGATGAACACTTCCAGGACACAACCTAGTGACCCACCTACTGCAACCATATCCCACCTGCCTGCAGTTACCATCCAGTATTACATCCAAATTATTAATCCATCAATGGATTAATCCATGATTAGGTTACAGTCCACATAATCTAATAACTTCACATCTGAACATTCCTACGTTAACAATAACTTTGGAGGAACAGCTCATATCTAAATCATGGCATTCCCCAACCTTAAATCTCCTACATTCAGTTCTCTCTGTTAAATTCTATCACTTTCTCTTAATTACTAAATGAGAAGCATGGTTTCTCTGTTCCTGACTAGACCCTTCCTGATAAAAACTGAAATTTGTACTGATGAATGAGGCTGCTTTGAACCCGAACCTGGCATTAGGCATTCCCTTTTCTCTTCCTCATTCATAGATTTGAAAGAAGGGCTGGGGTTTCTCTTTGGTTTTCCCCCTTACAAGTGATGGGAACACCTGGAGATGGTTAGTGTCAGTACCCTGAAGGTGAGCTCAGAATTCTCACCCTCTGCCCTCTGCTTTCCAATCTGTGCTTTTGAGGCAGGTCCCACCCTCTCTACAGCCAGCTTGGAGAGTACAATCAGAGTGAAGACTCCTCACTGTACATCTGGGGTGTAGATCTGTTGGGCATGTTACAGTAGGACCCCTCTTTGAATTCAGTACTCAGCCACGTTTCCCCATCAGCATCTATTATTATTAGTGGCTCCACATTTGACATTTGCTTCTTTCCTATGAGAGGTAGAATATGAAAAGAAAGACTATTAAGTGATTGGTTAGTACCCTTAATTTCCAACAAGAAAAATAGCAGTAACCAAAAACAACAAAAAACAAATAGTGGAAGAATATCTTCCAAAAATACATTAAACCACTGCTGCTTGGATGATTTTTTTATCACTTTTCTCTTTTATGCCTGTCTGAATTTCATTTATAATAAAATGGCATTACATTCCTTTTAAAGAAAAATTATAATAAAATTCAAAAAAAAATGTGAGAAAACTAAATCTAGAAAGAAATCTCACCATGGGAGGAAAGCAGAAGTCTCACAAGCATGAGATTTATAATCAAGCCATGTTGTCTGAGCCATGCTGCTGAGCTCTTGTGTATGCTGCTGTCTGAAAGAGAAATAATGGTACAAGAAGGAATTAAGCCAATCAAAGGCCCAAGACAAATGGTTCATTTAAGGAGCATAAGCAAAGGAGAGTGATCCACTAGGAGACAAAAGGAGAGGTGAGCTGGAGAAATGAGGGGTAAAGAGACAAGAAAAAGTGCCGTCTGCAGGCCACAGGCGTCTGATCCACCACCATCTATGGAGATTTCTCCTGGTTTCCTCAAAAGGGAGGCTGGCTCCCGGCCCCAGCTGGCAGCTCCTCCAATCTCATTCTCATGTCAGACATCTGTCAGCACTCTGTGAGGACCACTGGAAATCAAGCTCGTTCACAGTTTGTCTTGGACCTCCTGAAGTCTTCCACCCTCACCAGCTACTGAAATGGAAAGGGGAAAAAAGTTTATAGAGTTCTCCAGCCATGGTGGGAAGAGCCAAAACAAGAAAAGAGAACAAGACAGCACTGACCAAGGAGACATGTCCCCACGGCTCCTGATGGTCAAAGACTCCATTCATTCATTCATTCCTCAAATATTAGTTGAGCATAATTGTGTGCCAGGCATGGCTGTACGCAGGAGTGACACTTTAGTAATGCCACCCTGGGCAAGGCATCCTTTACCCTGCTCCTAAATTGTCCCCCCAGACAAGGGTCCTGGAGCCTCAGCGCTCACTTCCACCTCTCTTAAGAGGTCCCCTTGCTCCTGGGATAGATGCCTAACACATGGCAAGTTAACCAGAAAGGGAGGAACAAGACAAGGGGACTCGCTCAATTTGCTATTCCAAAGGGGCACATACTAAATGACAGTGTTTCCACCTGATCTTCAATTGACTCTGAAACTTTCTCTAACATCAAGAATACATACCTGAATTAGATGTCATTTTTCAAAAGTACATATGTAAATACTTTTCCCGAATCAGTGACTTTGTCCATACATTAAGATTTTCCTTTCATCTCTTCTTTATTTGCTGGTGAAATCCTTATCAAAACTTTTTTTTCTTAAAAGTACTCCATGTTATATATACGATAGTATATCTAATGTAGATGGATCAATAGGTAACACTATAAACTGAACATATATGCCCTGCCTCCAAATTCATATGTTAAAACCTAATTGCCCATGTGATGGTCATTGGAGGTGATGTCTTTGGAAATGATTAATAGTCCTCATGAATGGGACCTGGTGCTTTTAGAAAAAGGACGCTAGTGAGTTCCCTTCTACTATTGAAGACACAGGGAGAAGATAGCTGTGTAGAAACCAGGAAGCAGGCTTGAACTTTCCAGTCTCTAGAAATATAAGAAATACATATCCATGGTTTATAAGCCATCCCAGCTTTGTTATTCTGTTATAGCAGCTCAAATGAATTAAACGGATGGGTGGATAGAGGGATATATGGGTATAGATAGCTGCAGAGATAGGATAGATACTAGGTAGATAGGTAGGTAGATAGATAGATAGATAGATAAATAGATAGATAGATAGATAGATAAATGTAAAGGAATACTAAGAAAAAAACAGGTATAGCATGTATACACAACCCAACTTAATAAATAGAACAATACAGAATCTCTGAAACTATGTTTCCTTCCCTGTGGGCATTTTATTTTCTCTCTTCCAACCTCCAGAGGTGACCACTATTCTGAATTTTGTATTAATTATCCCTTGTTTTTCTAGATAGATTTTTTTCTGTACATAAGCTTCCCTGTTGATCTTGTGTAAACCTAAATGGGATCATACTACATGTATTTCCTCATGAATTATCCTTCAATTAACTTATGCAGGCTTTCTGCACTGTAGTTCTATTGTTTCCCTTCCTCTGTGTATTATCCGAATGCAAGGACTACTGCAGTGTCTGCGATCCACTGATGAAGGCATTTAAGACACTCCAGGGTTTTGCTGATAAAAGCAGTGCTGCTGGAGACATCCTAGTTAAACGCTTCCTGGTCTAAGGTCCTGGTACTAATGCTTTTTTGTGAACTGTTACAAATATCTTCTCCAACGTGTGGCCTGTGCTTTCACTGTGCGATATCTTCTGAAGAACAAAGGTGATTGATTATTAAATAGAATGTGATTTAACCTTTTTTTTATTATTTATACATAGGTATGATTTTTTTCTTATTTTCATCCCCCAAAGTCACATATATGATAGATAGAGAGATAGATGATAGAGATAGAGATAGATAGTCGTCCTGTTTTCTATTTTTTTTCTTAATTTATGTTTTCATATCATTGAAGGAAATATGTTCTTTTATTTTTTCACATGGCTCATCAATGAATTTTCCAGCCCCATTTGCTAAATTTTTCATCCATTTTCTCCATTGTTCGTCGGTGTCATTTTTGGCATATACTTTTTGTTTATATAAATGCCTATACTATTGCTTAGCTTTCTGTTTGATTCCATTAGTTTATCTGTCTGGACCTGCCTTAATCCAAAGTGACTTAATTATTATGTCTTTAAACAAGTAATTACCACATGCCTGGGGAAGTTCCCCTGAGTTGTTTTCTAGGCTAACACAAGCTAATAAATCTAGCTTCCCTTGTCCCTTTAATATAAATTTTGGAATTAGCTTGTCAATTGCACACACAAATAAAGAAAATCCTGCAGAGATGTTGATTGGTATTACATTAAATCTACCAAACTGGGGAAATTAAACAGGTTGATTTTTTTTTCTATCTGTGAATATGTCATGTCCCTAACTTTAATTAGGAATTTCTAAAAATATCTTGCAATGAAAAATTTAAAAATTTATTCCCCACAAAATATCTTGCATGTCATTTGTTAGTTTAATTCCTAGGTAACCTATCTATTTGTTATTAGAATATAATATTTTTAACTAGATTCTTTAATTATTTTTGGTGCAAGATATCAGTTGAGAATAGTATATTAATCTGACATTAAGGAAACTTGTCATACTTTCTTATTAATTTTATTTATTTTCTGCATATTTGTTTTACATTTCATACATGAATAATATAATGAGTATTTAATTTATTATTTATTAGCTTAATTAATTTGGCATTTCTGAGCTGGATAGGATCTCTAGTATATTATTGAATCTTCTCTGGCCCTTGGCTTTATAGGGAAATTTTTCAGTATTTTAGTGTTAAGCATAAAATCAGCTATACATTTTTGGTAGGTGCCTGCATGAGTCCTTAGCAGTATTTCCAAATGTAAGAATTCTTCATCTTCCTGGTAGTTGGTGGGATCAACTTCCTGGACTCCTCTCATTGCCAAATGACTGTCCTGGTCAATGAGCAGTGAACAGAAATATGGGTGTCTCTCTAGAGCACTGCATTTACTTGACTGCTCAAGGTTCCACACCAGCTCTCTTTCTCTCCAGCATGGTGATAGTAATATCCAAAGCTGCTGCTTTTCAGCCTGGCTCCCCGAGGATATACAGTGAGCAGAGTCCTCTGCTCAACTCTAATGACTCTTCAGTGTGAGCAAGAAGCGATCCTGTTGTGGGAACCTAGGAGATCCAGGTGATGCTTATCTCCATGGTGTGTGTAACCTGACTTGGAAATGGATTTGCTTCTCTGGAAAGCACTTCCCCCTTGAGAACTGATGTCATCCATGAACTGACGCTGAATATTTGTTTTGCATCTACTGAGCTTTTCTTTTCTCTGAAATAGGTCAATATGATAAAATATCTTAGCAGCTTTTATGACATTGAATCACCTTGCTGTCTGGATTCATGATAATGCAAGAGTACCGAGTTTAGGTTCTGAATGCTTTGTTTAATATTTTATGTCTGTGCCTGAGTACGATGCCCCTCATTGCCCTATCTAGTTTCATATCAAAGTTATATTATTCCTGAATTGTCTCTTTATATGTATTCTTTGAGACTAGATAAGACTGAGAATATTTTATATATTTTGTATAAAATCAAAATTTTATGGTTATAGACATCTTATAGTTATCGACCTTTTTCTAAGGTTATAAATTTATTGGTGAAATTTTTTTTTGCTCCTTCTTTCCTTCTAGTTCTATTGTTATTTCACTATCTTCTTAAACTGAATTATTTCCTACTTAAATTTAAGGTTTTTTTAAAATTTTGCAATTAAAGTACAGTAGATTATAAATTAGTCTCATCTTGCTTTTTATTAGATTCCATTATTTTGATATGCTACATTCTAATTACTCAGGTATATTAATATTTCCATAATATTTTATTTAAATTATAAGATATTTAGAAATTTAGATGTATGTTTTTAAATTTCCAGGAATATGTGGTTATTTTTTATGTTATTTTTACTTATTTTTTGTTTTTTATTTTTAACAACTGTATTTTGATCAAAGCATATGGTTTATGGAAAATAGTTCTTCAGGATCTTTTTATGAACTAGTGTATGGTCAATTGTCATTAATGTTCCATGCATGCTTTAAAAATAGCATTTTCAAATGTTATGCAAATCATTATATGTATACACACATAAACACACACACACATACTAAAATACCAATATACACACAGGGATACACACAGGGAAAATCCTTCTTATCTATTAGCTCAAGAATATTAATCGTGACATTTAAATTTCCCCTATCCTTGGGTTTTTAAAATAACTAGTTAATCTTATGACCCTTGAGGCAATATGTTTTTTATAACTTTGAATCACTTTAATGATAATGTCTTTCAACATTGGTGGTAGATTTATCTGTTGTTCCTTGAGAATTTCTCCATTTGTACTTTACATATTTTAAATTTATATTATCAAGTGTGTGCAAGTGTTGCATCTTACTGGTAAAATAAACATTGAATTGACATGTAGGGATCTTCTTTATTTCTATGACAGAGTTTTATCCTCAAGTCTTTTTTGCCTGAATTTAAATCCATTGTTAAGGTTTAGATATGAAGTGTCCCCCAAAAGCTCCTGTGTGAGACAATTCAAAGTTTAGAGGTGCAATGACTAGGTTATGTGAGCCTTAATCCAATCAGTGAATTAATTTCCTGATAGGGATTAACTAAGTGGTAACTGAAGGGGAACAGTTGTGGATGGAGGAGGTGGCTCATTGGTGGCATCCTTTGGGGTATGTATTTTGTTCCTGGCAAGTGGAATCTCATTCTCTCTCTCCACTTCCTGGTGCCATGTTCTCAGCTGCTTCCCTCTGCCACACTCTTCTGCCATGATGTTCTGCCTCACCTAGAGCCCCAAGGAATGGAGCCAGCCATGTATGGATGGAGACCTCTGAAACTGTGAGACCCAAAATAAACTTTTCTTCCTATAATTGTTCGTATCAGTTCTTTTGGTCACAGCACTTTTTACTTTTTTAAGCTAAAACAGCTATCTATTTTTGTTAGTGTTTGCCTACTATAACTTTTTCCACTGTAAACTTTTTATGACCTTATGTTTTAAGCATAGTATTTTTAAATCAGATAGCTCATTTAAAAAAAAATTCAATCTGACAACTTTTTAAAGCCTGAAAATTGTAGAATTAATGCAGTTGGATTTGCTTCTTTTATCTTATATTTTACATTGTATTTTCGAGCTTTTTATCATTTATTTCCTTTTTAATATTTTTGATTGATGGGGAACATTTTCCCCCTCAATCTGTTTCTCCTTCTGTATCAATATGACAGTTTCACAACAGATTTATATTATTACAGTGTTTGTTCTGAATTACATATCTTATTTTTTGATTTTGTCCTAAGTTAATCACTTATTTCTTCTCTTTCTGAACACAAGAATTTTAGGATGTGGTAATTTTTCCCATTCTTTGAATGACATAAATACTTTTCATTATGGTATTAAATTATGGACTTAAAAAAATAAATTGCGTAGTCAAGTTTTGTTTAGACTTCTCTGTGTGATTAACTTTTTTCCTAAACATTTGTTGTTGCATTACAAACTTTCATAAATTATTTTTATACTTCTACTTTTTAAAAAATTACTGTAGTGCAAGAGTGAGTTCAGTTCTTTAGCTGAAGATACCTATTTTACTATTAGTTTATTTACTAGTTTTATTGCTATACATTTCTAGGTTTATATATTTAGTCATTTGAAATAGTTTGTTTTTCTCTTCCTATTAATTAAAGTTATAAGCTAGTGTAACTTCCATGCCTGTAAATGTTTTGTCCTTCTCTCAAAATTAAAGAATATCCCCTTGCCTTTGATGTTTCCCTATACTGCTGTAGTTCCACTATTGTTTATTAAGTTTATGGGTTTCTCTGTTTTCTAAACTAGGATTTGTGAACCTCCACTATCTCTTTAAATAACACCTCTTGATCACAGAACTTTAATTAACATGTATTGTACCTACTATTGACAGTAAAGGAAAACGAGTTCATGCATCCTCATCCCTTCTTAATGTTTTCTGTGCTCTTGTGTTCCAGCATTATGTTCTGCTTAATTTCCTCACACTGCCTTTTCAATTCTATACTTCTCTCTTCAGCACTGTCTAATTAATGATCCAATGAAGTTTTAAATTCAATATCATGTTTTCACTTCTATAATTTCTTATCTTTGACCAAATTAACCTGGAATTTTTTGTAGGTTATTGCTTCTTGTTGAATTTTTGTTTATTAAGAAAGCATAAAAATATAATTATCTTATTTATCTGGTATAAGTATCTTTGGAATCTGATTACACTGCTTGATGTTTCTTCTGAGGGTTCTTCATGATACCATTTTCTTTGTGTGCTCTGTAATTTTTTAAAATTGTGAACTGATACTCATTGCTCTGTGTTTTCAGGAGATATTGAAAACCTGTTTTGAGGGTATATGGGCATGTGTGTAGAGGCATTACCAACCTAGAAGAACTTTAAATTTGCAGCTGTAAGTTTTGGCACCACAATCATAGACTAAACTAACTTCAAACTTGGATGACAGTGGTTTTGTAGATAGATTGAGAAGTCTCAAGATAATTTCCTTTTTTGTTCCTCTGAGAATTGAGGCCAAGTGATGCAAAGAACTTTATCACAGGTCTGAAAAAACCATTTCTCTCTAGTTCCCCAACAATGTGCTGCATTGGGAGGGCTATGGATTTATGAAGACTCTCCAGTCTGATCTTTTAAATTTTTTGGACCCCAGGATTTCTCTTCTGTGACAATGCTGATGCCTTTTTAAAACCCCAGCTCTGAGCCATTTACTATCACAAATATCTATAGGAAAAAATGCACCCTCACCTCTAACATTTTAGTTATTTTTCTCCCACAAGTATATTAGACATTTAATTTCTCTACTGCTTGTAAAGAAGTAGTGAGTGAATACACACTTGTATTCATAATTCTGATTACTCCAAGTATTGAGGAAGGCTTTTCTTATTCCCCAGCCAGCCTAAAGCCCTTTCTTTGTTATTCTACAGCAAGAATTCACTCTAAATTGTCTATATATATATATATATATATATATATATATATATATAACTATTTCCCTCCTTTATACAAACTTTTCTTTAGAATAGGCTTCTTGAAGTAACCCTGTGGTTTAACAAATAATATTTGAAAAATAATTTCCTGCATAGCTCAGTCAACTTTGTTTCAATGATGGTTTATTTCTTTGTAGAATTAATAGGTGAACACACACACTCACACACACACACACACACGTACAAACATGCACACACACACTGCAATTTATTATGCTGTACTCTCTGTTACAGTCCTCCAAAAGCTCACGTGTGAGACAATGCAAGAAGGTTTGGAGAAGGAATGATTGGGTCATAGCCTTAACCTAAGCAGCAAATTAATTCTCTAATTGGGATTAACTGAGTAGTCACTGAAGTGGTAAGGTGTGACAGGAGGAGGTGAGAATTGGGGCATGGGGTTTATATTAGGATCTGGCAAGTGGAGTGTCTCTCTCTGCTTCCTGATAATTATGTGAGGTGTCCCCCACCCCAATACTCTTCTGTCATGATGTTCTGCCTCACTTTGAGCCCTGAGGAATGGAACCAGCCTTCTATAGACTAAGACCTTTGAAACCATGAGCCCCTAACCTTTTCTCCTGTACAGTTATGCTGGTTGGAACTTCTAATCACAGCAAAGAAAAAGCTTACTAAAAGCCTGTCTTTCTATCTTCTATTTTCAATAGATTTGTGGGTTTTTTAAAATTTCAGGATCATATCTATCTATTCATTAGGCAGAATTTCCTCAGTAGTTCTCTGTATGTGAACAGTGAATCAAGATTGCTCCCTTCAGGATACTAAGTGTAAGGTTAAATATTAAAGAGGAGATGAAAAGACAGAGATGTTCGGCAGGAAGTGTTGGTTCTAATCATTTCCCACTTCTCCAGCCCTTCTCATTTCTTTGAGTTCCCACAAATATGACATGATGGATCTTGCTGAAGTGCCAGAATGATGATAACTTATGGAATATTTCTGTGTTAATTAGAGAAAGAGTCCTTCTCTGTGCAGAATGAGAAAACAGGAAGCCCTTCTGACAGTATGAAATCCCAAGGCTCCATGACATGACACAGGAAAGTTACCTTTCTGCAAATTAAGAAGCATTCTTTCAACCAAGTAAGTATGTCTGGATTTTACTCTTTAAACGCATCATCTGATGGTACTCACGTACAGGGAGCAGGATGTACAATCGTGTGTGTTACACATGCGAGTGCAGATGTTGAGTAGACAATTTGACATCAGCCTCTGGGGTTTGAGCTAGTTCCGAGTGAGATCTATCTTGGGGATTATAAAATTAGAGATACTTTCTTGTTTTAACATTATCACTACCATGAATGCTCTCCTCACACCTGGAATCTGAGGCACATAAAGGAGAGGAGGGACAGTAGAACATGAAGAGATGGAGGAAATCCTGGAAATCAGTTGGTTCCTATGGCCACTCATCCTACAGCTTCTAGACTAGAGACTTGTGTTATAAACTCAAATGAAAAACCAATCACCAGCATCTTTAACATTATGCAGTAAACAAAATAGGCTTGCATCTTGGGCACATATCCATCACAATTGTTTTCACACTGTATGGTCAGGCATTTACTTACACATTTTTAAAAGTTTATTAGTAGAGTCTCCCAGATCACCTACCACACAGCTAGTTGTGCACACTTCTCATTTTGTGAAACACTGAAACTGGATGATCTTCCAACCCAGTCTAGAATTTAAGGGTCCAGGGAATGGTCCAGATGAATCTTGAATTTAAAGAGAAAATGATGGGAATTCTTAGCAAATTCATGTATTCAGAATACAGAAGTCCTGGGTGGTTCTAGATTATCTCAAATTGTCATCTGGATTCTAGCCCAGAGGCTGGCATAGTATTAACTCAATTAGAGTTTGTGAGATCAATTAAGTTTGCCAAGAGGCTTGGCCTGAGTTAGATGTCTCTGAGATGCAGTCTATAAATAATGGGTTGCTGGATGTAACCAAGTGATCAGTTTCTATATTCATAGTGCTCCTTGGCATCTGATAGAAATTAAACATGAATTTACTGTATGGGTGCTGTTATTCTTCATTAGTACCAAAGTTGCTTATGAGAATGTGATCAAGATTTTACGGTAAAATCATTAAGGGCCTCTCTCCCCATAGCATAGTGCCTGCAAATAAAACAAAACCAAACGCCACTAAAATGTATCTTCAACAGCTTTAGTGCTTCCTTGCCCAGGAGACAAATGATTTAGAAATACAATGATCCATTCTTTACCTGGCACAATACAATTTCTTGTGGGTGTGGAGCTGTTTGCATGGTTAGCATTTCCCAAGAACAGGGGACAGCTTGCTTCTTTCAGTTCCTGTTTATTTTGTAGCAACTGAAGCCTTTCCAAATAGCAGTTAATGAGAATTTCAGAGATACTGGATTGTCATGAAAAAGATGTACCATCTCATAGCTCATCTGAGCCAAAACTTCAAGCATGCAAGGAGTACATTAGTCTTTGAGCTGCACCCACCCCATTCAAGATGACCCAGGTGGCATCTTGCCATTTTGCAAGGTATGAGGCTTAGATGAGGAGATCCAGACTTCTCACAGTATTGGCTATTAGGCACATTGGGATTCTTTACTCTCTGAGTGACCATCTGTTAACATAAGAACACATCACACTCTTAAAGGGTATGTTTGTGAATCAAAGCAAAGATGGTCTACATAGCATCTGCTCACTTTTTATGAACATTCTCATGGATCTAGTCTAAGGTAGTACACTCTACCCTCAGACTTGCCTTTTCTAAACTGTGACTTCAGGCTGTTTGCCAATTCTTCTGGGCCTCAGTTACCTATCCTAAAAAGAAATTCAAATGATAAAAATTAATAGCCACGAAAGTAAAAATGAGGGATTCAGTAGCCACTAGGTTGGCTTTTGTTTCGCAGGTGTCTAGTTCTATGGCATGATTGACATCCAGCAGGAATTTTATTGGCTATGACCAGTTAGGGGGCTACTTTCAGGAGCAAGCCTTCCGTGACTATTGATTTGCAAAGACACTCTGGTTCATGTGACACTCAAGTTCACAGAAGGAGCTGGATGATGTGAAAACATGCCTTCAGAAAAATCAGAAAGCAGGTGGATATGGGATTTTGAGATATTGCCCAACTTAGACATCAGTATTCAGTCCTCACTGGTAAGCATGGAAAAATAGAAAAGAAAAACAAAAAGACAAAAGAAAAGGGAAAAATTAAAGTTGAAAACATCAGAAGATCTTTCATCAAATAGAGCAAGGGAAGTCTAATCAGATGAACAGGGAATAAACAGGAATTAAAAAAATAATAATGGAATTGGCTGGGGAATTTCAGAGGACCAGAAATCATTTAAATTTTAGAAGGATGAATATTAACTCCAGACTTTAGCATTTATTAGGTCTATGACAGAGGGTGGGTTTACTGACCAGGCCCCTGTCCCGAGCATGTGACCTGTGCAGTTACATAAAGTCTGACACTTAGAAGAGCTACATGCTTGATTGATTTATTTACTTCTTGTTTGTTTGTTTGTTTTAATACTGGAACTTGAACCAAGGGACACTTAGTCTCTGAACTACATCTACATTCATTTTAACTTTTTATTTTGGACAGGACCTTGCTAAATTGCCGAGACTGGCCTCAAACTTGTAATCCTCTTTGCTCAGCCTTCTGAGTTATTAGTATTAACCATCATACCCAATTTCTGTGTGTGATTTATTATTCTGTCCCTGCCATCTTTAAATTCTCAATGGTGTTTGAACAAGGGGCCATGCCATGCATTTTCACTGGGTCCTGGGAATTATGTAGCAAGTCCCGCGCTTAACCTCTCTGAAATTGTTTTTGCACTTCCAAAATGAGAAAAGGGTTGATTCTTAGCATTCAAGATTTTAGCAGGGATGAAGAGGGACACTTATGGAAAGGTCCTCGTGAACTCAATGCGTGATGTGTTTGCTAAATAAATATTAAGTCTCTTTTCAACTTTGATCCATTTATAGACCCAACTAACTATTCTTCTTTAAAAGGAGTTATAGATGTAGAGTTTTATTTTCTTCTTCTTCTTTTTTTTTTCAGAGCCTGGTGTAGACCAAATGTGGAAGCATAAAACTATCTTGAATAAAAAGCTGTTTGGGGCCAGTTCAGAAATAGGAAATATAATAAAATCTCTCATGTGTTTATAGTTGGTGCTGGGGCGTCACACAGACTGACAACCCTGATGCGGGTTTTGAGAATTTCAACAGGAGACTGCCTTTCAACTAATGCATCATCCCCCATCCACAATTAACACTGAGCTTGACCCCCTTGTACGTCTGTTCTAGACAAACAGGCCCTTACATGGCTAATAATCTTACTTCAATAAATCTTTTTCAATTTTGGAGAAAATATGGAAAAGTTATATCATTTATTTTCCTTGAATTCTCCATTCCCAGTACATTATAAGTTTTTGAAAAATTCAAATTCTTCAGTTCAGAAAGGTCTTCTCTCCCCACCTCTGACTGAAGAGATTTTGATGACTATGGTTTGTTGTTGATTTCTGTTCCCATTTGCATATTTTCTTGATTATAAAGTAATTTGACATTGTTCTTGCATTTCTTACCTCGAATAGGGTGGAGTTGGGGGGAAGTTGAGTGAATTCTGATGAAATAAATAATAAAATCATAAATAACAAAACCATTTAATGAGCTATGCACCAAGATTCTCCAGAACTTAACACATTTTTAAAATTTTGTCTTCATAAGAGTCTTATGAAATAGGTATTATTATCATCCACTCACAAGTGCAAAAAATGAAGTTTAAAGAAGCAAAGTAATTTGACCATAGTCACATTAATCATGGCCTTAGACTTGAATCCATGTCTGTTGAGCTTTGAATGCTGAATTTCAGCTCTTATTACACCTAGAATAAAAATGTCATCTGTGTAGACAGCGATGCAGGTAAGTTTGACTCCAATGCTGGTGCTAAACACTGGGGGTATGGAGAAAACACATAGGGCTCATTTGAAGGAAGAAGAAGTGCAAGAAAATTCTCACTCCATTCGTTTAGACCTCCAAGTTCCACTCGTTGAGCTTGGCATAAGTCCAGCGTGATTTCAGGCAGTGAGAAGACAATGTATATGGTAGAAATAAGCTTCACCTCAAGAGGACTGATAAGCCCAGGACTTGAACTTCCCAGTGAGGTTTTCTTTGCATGGCACTAAGAGAGGTGTACTTAGTGTGTGACCGACCGCAAAGAGAATGAGTCTCAATCTTGTGGTGTAGAAGGCTAAGGCCTGCAGGATGGGCAGGGGTAGTGGAAATGGGAGTAATGACCCTCAGGGTGCTATCCCCAGGCATGAGCTCCTGAGGTGAAGACCATGAAACAATAGCACCAGGATGGTTAGCCGTGGGGGGATGGAGAAGGAGACCCTGAATTCTCTTTCTGGAATCTTAAGGTTAGAATGCTGGTTCCCCAGCCACACAGAAATGTCACAAAGACCATGACATCCACTTGTCCAGAATCTGAATGGAGTCTAGCCTGAAGTCCAAATGTGGGAATAATTGATAGACTGGTGATATCTTGAGAAGAAAGGCTTCAGATTAAGAAGGGGAAAGAGGACAAAATGGGAGAGAGAGAGAGAAGGGAATAAGGTTGGATAACATCAAAACAGCCTCAAAAAAGATTTTGCATTACCGAAAGAAAGAGGATGAGCTAGAGGAGCCAGGAAAGTCAGGGGAAAGACAGGAATTCTTGAAATAGCAGGAAGGGACAGGATGTAGAGAACAGCGGGCCTTTGAAATGTATAGAGATATGTTGTCTCTTGCGATAGGCTGGGAAAGAGAAAGGAAGCCAAAGGGTGCAGGGTCCGTACAGAGGCTGTTATGATGCAATGCAACACCTAAGCACTGCATCAGAAATTTGGACGAAACACCACGGAGCACATAGGAAAAGGTGTTACTAAACTCCAGGGGAAAAGGGAGGCAGCCCGGATTCAAGAAGCAACATAGATGATGAAACATTTGACCTATGTTTTATAGAGGTGGGCACTAAGCAGGCCAACGCAGTTGCCAGAAACTGCAAATAAAAGCAGATTGTGTCTAATGCAATATTTGAGACTTACATATAGTAAAATACCATGTCATTTATCTGAGATTCAAGTTCTGTTGGATATCCTGCATTTTACCTGGGAATCTTTTAAGCAAAGAAGAGAGGGGGAAAAGTCCCCCTGCAGCAAGTACAGCAAAAATAAAGGCAGAGTCAAATGACAGTGTCTACATCGAAAACTGGCGATGACTTGTAAATGAGCCATCTATGAAGTTTCTGCAAATGATAAGGCTACCGAGATCTCCAAAGGCCATGTTATGAAAGTGTTTGTGTGTTTGTTCATTTGTTTGTTCGTTTCCAGGTTAACATTGGGTAAACAGTTCTACCTGATGCTCTCCAGGTAGAGGAACTTTTCAGCCTGTAGATGTCACATAGGAACAGGAACAGACATTACAGCCAAATATGAGGAACTGACAAAACAGACCCCCGTGAAATACCTCTGATACAGCCGTCCTCTTACAGGCAAAATGCAATGATTTTCTGAAGTCCTCGAGTTATAGAAAAAACATAGATATGGAAACGGAGGTCCAAAGTTGTTGAACATACTCAAGATCCCACGGATTAATGGAACATTTGACGAGTCAGTCCCTGGTCCCAGGACTCTGTACTTGGGTTTATAGACAGCAGATTATGATTTCTCTCATCAGAATCCTGGAACTATAAGCAGTGTTTTGTTGGTTTCTTTTTTTTTTTTAACAGATAACTCGTGTCTAGGGAAGTGGCCTGTGAATGTCTGAGTCCTCTTTCATAACTCTCTGCGCACATCAAAGGACACTGCCACCTTTGTGGAAGCGCACACACACGCACGTCTCTCGGGACAGTCTTATCCTGTTTACCATAAAACCAAACAACAATTTCAAAGATCTAAATACATATAAGTTCTTTAAAGGTTTAAGCATGTTTCTTCCCCTTGAGATTTATGTGTGTGTACTCAAGGTTTCCAAGCCTTGGCTGTTGCCTCAGGGACTAAGACAGCTTATTTTGGCTACAGTTTAGGGACAACACAACTGAAATATGGCTCAGATAAATGACACAACCCCTACTGGTGATGTCATGGCTTTGCCACGGAGCTGTTGTGAAGGATTCTAAGTTATTGAAAAGGAATACTTAAAGAATTGTCTTTTGTCTTGGGCTTTTAACCTTTACTATTACCTCATTATTATAGAAAGCTTGACTATGCCCACAGTTCAGGTCACTTTCAAAAATACATATTTAATGACATCTATGTACCAGGAATGGGGTTTGATACTAATAGTTTGGGAAAGAATTAAATATTATCCCAGATCTTCTTCTTCTCTCTCCTCCTCTGTTTTTCACTCTAATATTTAATCCTCACATTTTGTTGCTTTAGTCATTAAAAGATCATTTGTTGTTCAGACAAGACCTCCCTTAGTTACCGTATTTCATGAATGCTAAGAAACTACTAAGAGTGTTTTAAACCTCCTTGAAGATAGTGAGGAGTTAGTTGAGTGTAAAGGTAATCTCAAGAAAATATTTTTATTAATCAGATGAAAAAAAACTTCAAGCATTTTTTTATTCGGGTGAGATTAATCACCATCTTGATGACATTTGGGGTACCCAGAATATTTGGTGGTTGTGATAAAGATGACAAGCATTAGATGGTGTGGAGCCTGAAAGAAGGGGTCCTGATGCAGGCTGGGTCAGGAAGAGGGGTGGGATGAGGGACAGTCAGGTCTTCCTGAAGGATGCTCTCCCTGCAGAATCATAAAAATTGATTTACAGAAGAAGCCAGGAAGAGTGACATTGCAGGCAGAGAATGCCTTGGATAAAGGTATGATGGAGTCAGACACCAACCTGTTGTTAAGGTTTTCCAAAACTAAGTTCACCACTTCAGAAACGGCATCACTGTCCTCTAGAGAAGGCGGTATGGGTGTGAAAACTTTAATATGAACCTCAGTCTCCTGACTTCAAATCACTAGTTTTCTACCCCATTGTGAGATCTTCGTTCTGCATGTTTAGACTACATTGCAGGACCTCACTGTTGTCAAAGTTCTATAAACATTCCACGTATCCCAAGGTGTCTAAGACCACCCTCTTTAATAAATGAAGGATTCACTGGAGTTTGTTATGGGATGAACAAACCATGGAATGCTCTTAACCTTCTAATATGGATGGATCCTAGTAACTGTTATTTTGAAAAATTCTTTGGAACAACTTTAATTGACCCAAGTAGGAAAATTGTATCATCCTTTTCTCTGTTTTCTCCTCTGCCACTTCATCCTCAAAACTTTGTTGATCTAATCACTAAAAGACCAGACTATGTTTTGCAGGGATATGTAATTACTGTATTGCATGAGCATTAAGAATTCCACTTCAGTGCTAACCCTCTGTGAGTCCAGGAGAGGGACACTGGAGGTGAGTATTTTGACCTTGAACAAACAGTTGCTTTGGTTTCAATTTTCTTATCTGGCTGGCTTTTCAGATTCCTCTCAGTACTACAGTTTAATATTTTGTTTTTAAGTTACTGGCAGAAAGAATGAATTTCTTGCAACTTGTTTTCACAACTTAAGTATTTTCCAGGAGTTTGATCTAAGGAATAGCTAATTTCTCAAGCATGAGGTTATCCATGACTTGTGTAAACTTTCCCCTGGTCCCCCCAAATAAAAAGAGCATAGCTGTCTTTCCCCACCTCTTGAATCTCTCTTCCTTCCTCTAGAGAGGATTCCTGTTTATCACCTTGGGCGATTTGTGTGTGTGTGTGTGTGTGTGTGTTTGTGTGTGTATGTGTATGTGTATGTTGGCTCCTGTGGCAATAAAAACACAAACAGCATCTTTACAATTTTGCAGAGTGATCATTTGTACTCAAATTGAGCACAACTATTAATATTTTAGTACTCTAAAACAATTCCCCAGTTCCCAAAGAAGAGTCTGTCATGTCCACCCCCACTTTTCTATGGAAGGGAAAGAATCCCAAAGTAAGCAAAGGGCTAAAGATAAAAGGGTAGAACTTGTTTCTCTTTGGGAATTGTTACAAAATGGAATTTTTTTCCTTCTCATCTTTAAATGTGGCAAGCACTTTGCTGTTTTATTGAAACTAGGTGGTAATTATGTTGACATCTCTTTACTCTTCAGCTGAAGGATCACCAACACCCTTTGGAAAACAGCACGCTTTTATTAGCTCCCTGAGATTGAAAAAAAAAATGTTTTTCCTAAGGCTGGGAGACCCTGGGAATGGCCACAGAGGTCTTTCATACTTCATCCTATACTATGGTCCTGGCTGATTTCCTCAATCTCCTGGTCTCTGACTTCTTACCTTTTCCTTATGCCCCTATACTAACCTTCTGATTGGAGTTCCCAAATATCCCGGGATATACCTGTCTTTGTCCAAGTTGTTCCATTTGCCAAGAATGTCCCTTCATCAGTCATTCATTCTGGCACATCCTGGAAGAGTCACCACAGATCACTCATCTGTGAGTTGAATGGCCAACCTAGCTCCCAGCTTATCCCTCTGTGCTACCAGTTCTTACACTGCACTTCAATTACTTCAAAACATCTTACATGCCCTGGTGACTACCATGTCTGATTCATCTCAACAAAACAAAGCAGAATTTAACGTGGGTCCACCTTGGCCCCGAAAAGCACTAGACAGCACTTAACTAAGAACTAGTCAGGGAAACCCTAACAAACATGTCCTCCAAACACAGAGAAGAACACATAGTAGACTTCGGTAGACCTTCAATGCATGCATTGGAAGGATTAATAAAGCAATTTTATAGAAAATAAAATAAGGGGTGTGTGTGTGTGTGTGTGTGTGTGTGTGTGTATTTGTGTTGTGATATTGAATTGAATTCAGGGGTGCTCTACCCCTGAAATATATCACTAACTCCCCCCTTTTCCTTTATTAGTGACTTATAGTTATACATAATTGGGTCCATTTTGACAATATCATACATGCATAGAATTTAATTTACTACATTTCAGATTCTCCCTTTTTTATTTTGAGACAGAGACTCACCAAGCTGCTAAGCACTTTGCTAAGTGGCTCACATTTGTCTTGAACTGGGGATCCTGCTGCTTCAACCTCCACGTAGCTGGGACTAGGAACATGTGCCACTACACCTAGAAAGACATGTTGTTTTGAGAGGGCATGACATTTTTGTTGGATAATTTAAGAAAAGATATAGTTCTCCCTATTCAGTAGGGTCGGGGTTCATTTCAGAGACAAGTGTCTCTCTCTAATTGAAAATGGTTTTCAGATTATGGCATTTGAGGGTAAATAGATGAAGCTGGAGAATATCGAGCTAAGTGAAAAATGCCAACCCCAAAAAAACCAAAGTTCAAATGTTTTATCTGATTAGCAGATGCTGATCCATAATGGGGGACTGGGGGCTAGAAAAGAATGAAGGAACTTTGGATTGTGCAGAGCGGAGTAAGGGGAGGGAAGGGGGGTGGAGTGGGAAGGACAGTGGAATGAGACGGACATTATGACCCTATATACATGTATGATTGCACTACCCGTGTGACTGTGCACCACATACAGCCAGAGGAATTAGAATTTGTGCTCCATTTGTGTACAATGTGTCAAAATGCATTCCACTGTTATATACAACTAATTAGGACAAATTTAAAACTTTAAGAAACGTGGGTATGAGGACATAGACAATAGCTTAACTTCCTCCTATCCCAAGATGCTCTACACTGGGTAGGAGAAACATAGTTCTCAGCTGAGGGTCCACAGCCTTGAGCTCAACTCCTACCTCTACAATTAATACTGTGTTTGACCCCAAATGCACCTGCCTTTCACTATCAAAAAGGAAATAAATGGCAAACCATCTTAAGAAAGTGTGAAGAGTTATATATATTTAATATAATTGTGTATGAGAGAGAAAGTTATATACATTTGAACATTAAGCTGTCAAATCTAGAAATTTAGGGTTACAAAATCTCAAGAGTCTCTTAGCTGTTGGGAGTCATAGAACCATCGTGACGTGTTGCACTTATATCAGCAGAAAGCAAGTACAAGCAGCAAATGAACCAGACAGGGGAAGGCCTGTGCCCTGCATTCAGGAACAATGTGACTGTACAGAATGTCCACACTGGCAAGAAGGTCTACTTGGATGGAAAAGCTAAGGACTAGATGCCAGGCTAAGACATCTGGACTGTATCATCAAGAACCTGAAGGGCTACGGAGGATTTTAATTAGAGAATACATAGGCTCCATTTGCATCAAGAAGCAATTATGTGGATATGGATTACAGGGGACTTTGATGTCTGCTCTTTAATACACTGATTGATTTAATATATCTTGAGTGCCAGCAAAATGGCAGTCATGCTGCCAAGTGCTAGGGTGGGGACAAGGATGAGCAGTGAGGACACATAAATAAATCAGACGATTCTCCTTGTGCCCATTGATCTCACAGGCCAAGGTTGCAATGTAACTGTCATGATTTCAAGAAAGATCTTGATGTGCTTCTCAGGCTTATGCTGAGGCACATAACAGTTTCTCAATTAGTAGGTGTGTGCTAAATGATGGATCACATGACTAAGTTAAGAGTTCAAAGTGTTAGGTACACCAAAATTTCATGACAATTTAATTTTCTTCTGTTTACAAAGTAAAATGTTTGTATACCCTGCCCTACCTTATTTCCAGAAAGCTCAATACAGCCAATATTTTTTGATCATGCCTACTAGTCACATGACATAACTGAGGATCTCAAGACTGACCCATAAATTTCAAACTAGAAACTCAGACCTCTAACTTCAAATCCATTATTTTCTTTTCATTAGTCTCTCTGCAGCAGTTAATAATATGCATCCCTCAAAATCAGTTTATAGAGAAATTTGAGCCCTGCAATAGTGTCCCCAAGGATGTATAAAAGTGGAACTGGGCAGAGGAACTCAGGAGTCAAGGGATAATCCATGTGGGGATTGCTCCATCACCCTGGCACCCAGTCAGGTGGGCAGGTGACTTGGCTCCTCTGAAGCAGACCCATACATCTTGCAGAAGCTAAATGGCTTCTTGATGTCAACTCTGTTCACAGTTCCCATGGAGTCATTCACTTATTCTTTTATGTATTCATTCATTCAGGATGTCTTCCAGAGTGTTACAGCCAGCCAGGCTACAAAGAGTGATCTCATCCAGTCTGCAGAGTTCAGACCTTGGAACGGGATCTGGCAGGCCGCTGGTCTCCTGTAACTGTGGTTAGGAAGCCTGAAAGGCAAATAAGAGAGCTACTGGCCAAGTGGCTTCTTCAAGGGGGTCCTTCTGAGGCAACTCCTTGGATCATGTGTCTGTCTGCCCCAAGCATTCTCCTGTCCAGGTTGCTGTGCCTGACACTTTCCAGTTTCACAAATGGAAAAATCAATTCCAATTCCACCTTCCATGCACTGAGCAAAGTAATTTCACATAAAATGTAAATCAAATGAAATTTCAAAAAAAAAGATTGATTGCTCTCCAATTCAGGTACTTGAATCCCAAAATGACATGCTAATAATTAGGAAACTACAACTCTAAAATCATAGAACTTGGCTGATGATATAGCTCCGTTGGTAGAGTGCTTGCCTTGCATGCACAAGGCCATGGGTTCAATACCCAGCACCAAAAAAAAAAAAGAGGAATAAAATCAGAGAACATGGTCAAATCTCAATTCAGAATTTTTCCTGTGAACTTTACCAAGTGATTTATCTCCTCCAACCTTACTTTGCTTGCCAACATAGGACAATCAGGAATATTAAATACAGAATAAAAATACCATATCCAAGATTCAGCCCTAATTATAATTTCTGAGTCTTCAAGGAAATTGTTTAACTGATGAACCCCACAGTTGAAGGATTCTACCCCTTGGGAAGGAGGTAAGATTCAGAGTCCACAGTAAAACATGGTCCATCCAACTCTACATTCCTGCCTATTTCAGTTTCATTCTGTATTTTGCCATTTAGTCTTTTCTTTCACTATTCAGGAATTTCCCCTCCAAATTCCTTTCCCTGTTTTAACTTCCCTCATCACTGAAAACATCATCTGGGCCACTTATAAATGGAGACACTTAGGCTTGTCATCTGAACACACTCCAGCCCCAACACCAGGATTCTGTGGTTCTCCTATTAGTGAATCACCTAATTCAAGTTATGTCACATATTTGGCACCAAGTATTGATCTTAATTTCTTTACAATTAACTCCAAATTAAAAGGCTACCTTTTCAATGCACATGATTATCCATTGTCAATGTCAATGGATTATCCTTGTCAGTGGATATAATCAGCTATGACTGATATGACACCAAGACCCATGGAGTGTGTAGGTGGGTGAACCCCCTCCTGTCGTGGAGACGATTAGCAGGTTTTGTAGCATGAGGCTGCAGAAGGGGCCTCATGTGTATCTGAGTACATTTGCATGTGTATCTCTGGTGCTGCTATTTTATGTCTGCTTTCTACCCTCCGGGTTTGGTCCATAAGTCAGCAAAGAGAGGATCAATCAGCACCCATCCTGAGGCAGCAAATGAAAACCTGTCATGGGAGATAAGCTATCTGAGGAGAGTCCCTCTGGCCAGGAAGACTATGATGGCACTTCACATCTGCTGCCAAATCCTAGCAACTGTCATCTGTGATGTATTTTGAACACCTGTGACTCCCTAGGAAAACCTGCTGTCTGCCTTTCCTAGAGTGTGAATCGCCAGCTCTTAGTACACCAGCCTCTCCCACCTAAGAAACTCATCTCAAACCACAGCAGCATTGTTCATTGAATCCAGAATCAAGACCTCACTTGGAGAGTGAGCAAATGGTGAACAGGTATGAATACTCTAGCAATTCAGTGGGTCCGAAAGGACTAAATGTTAAATCCATCAGACTCAGGTTTCCTGGGGTCAATGGTTTCTACCCTACCGGACTTTGTGTGTGCGGCTTCCCCTACTAAAATGTTGGAGATTTTTTTTACTGATTTTAGTATCTATCCATTTTGTACATTTGTGGTGTTGGGGTAAAATATAATTACATTCTAATCAGTGCTAGGTTAGTTTCTAACATATACTGATGGGAAGTTCTTTATACTACTGTGCAGTGGAAATTCTGATATCATTTAACCATTTGTCATATGATGATACTACCTGCCACAAGGTTAAAAATGCTACAATTCATAGCAGCAGAACTGTGATTGATGTGAGTTGGCCCAAGTAGTTTTAAAATATCATCTTGAAGTGGAAAATGTGAAAGAAGTGTCAAACTTTGGAAACAGAAATTTGAGCCTAGAAAAGCAATTTCTGTTTTAGAATCCTCAAGAGGCTCTGTGGATGTCCTTACACCCTTTATTTTTATTTTTTTTTATTTTTTTAGAAAATTGATGTCAATTCATCTACCATAGGAATACTTCAAAATATTCAGTATAAATAAATACAGAAGATAATGAAAATATGTTAATTATAGAAATGATAAAATAGTCAATTACTGTGTAAAGCATTAAGCTAGTATTTATACGACCTAAATTAATTTTCATGATAATATATGAGAAAGATATTATTGCTTTTTCTACTGAAGTGGAAACGACCCGGAAGAAATTAAATTATTTGAAATAACAGTACTCTAGAATCTGTATCTGTCAGATCTGAAAACCTGTGCTCCTTTTCTTCAATAAAAATACAATATTAATGATGGCTTTTCTCAAAGCACTCTGTTTTTCCAAGGCCCTTGAACTTGTGGCTCCTTTTAGAGAACAACAGGGAGGCAGAAGGTTGGCCGTTTTTCAACTTCTGCTTTCAGGGAGAAGAGCTGCCAACCAGTATGAAAACAGACCTCTGATTGTCTCAAGAAGGCTCTCCATCCTTCCTGCAAAGTCCAGAGGTTTGAGCCAATCTATTCTGTGGTGATTCCTACTCCTTGAGGACTGGATATGTCCTACCTTGTCAGTGAGACAGCTGGATGCGGTCATCTCTGAAGCCTACAGTTAGCAGCCTCAGTGGCTACTCTGAGAGAAGCTGCAGAGGGTGGGTGGGCAGCGGATGGGTCCTCCTGCTTGGGGAAGGAGGCCAACATTCGCCATACTGTCTTGTCATCTCTCCCCTATCCATGTCAGCCGCTTGCTCTTGTATGTAATCACCCTCTGCTAGGGGTCCCTGAAAGTCAGCCTTCTGAGGGGCCATGGGAGGAGCTTGGCAGGTCTCCTTTCCTTATCCTTGGTTGTTAGGCCATTTTGCAATGGATTCTCCCATCACAACAACCTGGGCTCTGACTTTCAGAAACAACAGTGTTGACTTCAAGCTGGTGTGTGGAAAAGTGTGTGTGTATGTTTTATTTATTTATATTTTGTCCTCGGATTCATCAGGTTAAACAGTTTATTGAACAGTGCTTGTACCTCTATCTAGAACTATGTAACTCTGAAGGGTTTATATGTTGCCCAGATTTTTAATTTGGGCCTCAGAACCCATTACTGTCAGAACCCTGTGTATGAGAGGGAAAGCACAGAAAAAGGCAAAAATGGTTGCCAGTGGTAGACCCCCTATTGTAGTTGAAAGATGGGGTAGTTCCAGGAGGCAATGAGTTCTATGTGTCAAAGAGCAGAGCTGGAAGAGAATTCTCCCTGTCACCTCTATCCCATATGCACGGTTCCTACTCCTGCTCTCCCTTTGCAGGTAACTGCTGTTATTTATTTCTTGGGTAGACCTGTAGATTTTCTTTATGGGCATACAAAAACACACATATACACACCTGCACACACACACACACACATGAATACTCCTAATTTACACACAAAATAGAATATGCACTGTTCTGCTACTTGCTTTTTTCAATTAACTTACATTGGAGATCTTTCTGAATGAGTATAGAGAGATTTTCTTGATTGTTTGTATAGGTACAAAGCACTCTATTTTATAGATATGCCAAAATCTGTATAACTAGTAGATTTGAAGTTGCTTTTGGTTGTTGCTATTACAATCAAAGACAAAATTAATAACCATGGATAAACATCATTTTGCCATGATCAGAAGTACATGGGTTACATTCATGCAATCAAGACCAGTGGGTTAGATTCATAGAATAGAAGTCTGTGAATAAAGAGGTACATATTTGTGGACATTGTGGGAAAATGGAAGAATAGAGAGCTCCAAGAATTGTTCCTACCTTTAAAGTAACCACAAGCAGGAGAAATCTGACATAATCAATATTTTCAGAACACTGGTATCTATCTATGCCAATCTATTCTGTGATGGATTCTAAAATATCACCTCATACATGTTAAAAGGTCTATTATCAAAATGACAAAAGATAAGCAAGAGTTGTTAAATATGTGGAGAAAAGAAAAAACTTATACATTGTTAGTGGGAATGTCAATTAGTACAACAATCATGGAAAACAGGGAGATGTTCCTGGAATATTACAAAACAGGATTACCTTGTGAGACAGCAATCCCATTATTGAATACATATCTAAGTGAAATAAAATCAATACATAGGGGAAATCTTCACTTCCATGTTAATCGCAGCATTATTTGCAGTAGTCAAGATATGGAATGAACCTAAGTATCCATCAGAAGATGGATAGATACAGACAATGCAGTACATAACCACAATGGAATCCATTCAGCCACATAAAATAATGAAATCTTATCATTGATGACAATGTGGATGACCCTGGAAGAAATTATGTTAAATGAAAAAAGTCAGGTAGAGAAAAACAAATACCATATTATCTCAATCACCCATGGAATCTAAAAATGCTGGTCTCATAGAAATAGAGAATAGTGTTACCTTAGATTAGGTAGAGAGAAGTGATGGGAGGGGAGGGGAGGGGATGGGGGGGATAGGAAGGATAGTAGAATGAAACAGACATTATTGTGTGTATATATGTGACTGCATGACCAATATGATTCTGCAACCTGTACACTCAGAAAAATGAGAAATTATATCCCATCTGATTCAAATGTATGATATGTAAAGGTCATTGTACTATATGTGTAACTAATTAAAACAAATTTTTAAAAGAATCAAATAATAATAATAACAATAAAGAAGTAGAGAATAAAATGGTAGTCACTAGGGCCTAGGATAGAGGTTGTGGGGGCCCAGCAAGATGCAAGGCAAAGAATACAAATGTTAACTGGGTGGAATAAGTTCAAGAGATTGTGCAACATGGTGGGCTTAGCTGACAATATTTTATGTCCTTAAAAAAAATCTGCAAGTGGATATAAAATGGTAACTATGTTAGGTATTGCATATAATTATCTAGATTTAGTCATTTCACGATATATACATACTACTTCAAAGCAACATGTTGAGCACAGTAAATTCATACAATTTTAAGTCAGTATAAAATAAAATACAATTATATAAATAAGTTAAGATTATCAAAATATCAGGTCACCATATATTCAAACCTAATGCCTTCTTGAATAATTGTTTACAACAAATTGATATTAAGAGGTGGTCTTTGAGCAAAAGTAGAAATATTTTCTTTTGTACAACCTCACATTTTTTCTTAAGTGGCATGTTAGTATAGCAAAGCTATCCAAGAAATTCTGGTGGCCTTTAAAGAAGGACTTGTTGGAGATGTATTTATTTAATTTCTACTTTGCCATTTCAAAAACAGTGCTCTTGTTCTGGTTCCACCACTCCCCAATTCCTCATTTCTCTGAGTTACTGTGTCCTCTCTTATCCAAAGGCATAAAACTATCCACCTCCCAATTTTGTAAAAATTGATTCAAAAATGACAGTGGAATGCCCATCATTACCCCAAATACATGTATGAAGAAATGAACGTTGTGACTCTACTTTGTGTCCAACCAGAGACATGAAAAATTGTGCTCTATATATGTAATATGAACTTAATCACATTCTGCTGTCATATATAACAAATTAGAACAAATTTAAAAATGAAAATGGAACAGTTTTAATAAAATTGATATAAAAATCAAAGTTACTCATCAGGTATATAGGAATTTTGGGTTAGGTCTCACCTCTATCTTGTGTTTGAACCCGGGATCCATGACTTTCATAAAATTGGTCTACATGTTATTTTCTCTCTTCCATACTCTACACATAATGAGACTCATCCAAACCTTTAAAAATTCTGTTCTTTCTATAAAATATACTGTCTTTTATGGTTTAAATATGAGATGTCTCCTAAAAGCTTATGTGTGAAATAATGCAAGAAAGCATAGATATGAAACAATTGGGTTATGATATGACAGTCTTAATTTAATCAGTGAAGTAATCCCCTGATAAGGATTAACTGGGTGACTCCTGTAGATAGATAGGGTGTGGCTGAAGGAGGTAGGTACCTGGGAGCATTTCTTTGGGGTATATATTTTGTCTTTGTTGAGCAGAGCTCTGCATCCTGGTCAATGTCCTGAGCCATTTCCTCCACTACATGTTTCTGCCATGATGTTCTACCTTATGTTAGGCCTAGAACAATGGAGTTAGTCATCTATACTCTAAAACCATGAACCCCAAAATGAACTTTTCCTCCTCTAATTGTTCTTATCAGGTTCTTTGTTCATGGTAGCAAGAAAGCTGATTAAAACACTATCTCTAGATCTCTTTCTCTACACAAGACTCAATCATCCTTTGAATTTTAGTTTAAGTTCCAAATTTCCATGATAAACTGTGACTTAAATCCAAAGTGGAGAAAGGAAGAAATCTGTCCAAGTGTGCAAAGTGATCAAGTCACATTTCCACACAATTATAATTGTCTGAGATTTTTTAATGCATTGGCCCATGAAAGTTTGAAAATTTTATAGAACTCCAGTCATAATAAAAATTTTAGATGTTCATGGGATTTTGCTTGATATTGACCCTCTGGGATAGAACTTACTCTATAAAATTATACCAATGTCTTTATCTTGGAAGAGCCAATTAAACACTATTAATCCTCCAAACACTAAACTTTAACCTGGAATGGTATTTTTAGGAGATTGTTGCAAAAATAATTCCATTTTCCATTTGAAAAATATCTCTCTATAGACAACTACTAGTGTAATTCCCAATTGACATTTAAGAACAATATTTACTCCAAAGCTCATAAATCAGCATTCATCCCCTAGATGAGAACATGTCTCCAAAGAATAACCAATATGCAGGCGGTATTTTATACCAGTGTCATAAAAGTTTGCTGAGTAGGGATTTTTTTCTGCCTAACTAGGCTTGGTATGAGGTCAGGAACTTCACCCTGCCCCCAACAGGACAAGTACAGAGTTGAGTTGCTGAGCCTTATAACCTATAAGCAAGATTGTTCTTAGATTCTCTTTTATCATGTCTGATGGCAAAATCCCAGGTGAACAAGAAGGAAGTCACTCATCTCTGCACCCCTGACCACCAGTGAGGCACTGTGTGAATTTTTGCCTGGAAGGAGTCTTAGCTTTCTCTCTTCAGACTGAAGTTTGGAGACCCAAATAAATTCCCACTCTTCTTTAAAGTGACAAAGTCAGAACTAAAATCTGTATTTTATGTCATACATCTCAGGTTGGAGATATGAAATTTATTATTGGTTTTACTAAAATGTAATAAGAATTTTAATTATTAAAACATCTTCAGAGGCTCCTATTCCTCATAATCCCTGCCCCTCCTCAGTAATAATAAGCTCCCATAACTTGTTATTAAGTTATATCCCCAACACTCTGCCTTCCAATCACACATGAATTCTAACGAGGGCCCAGTCTCTGACCTTTGACTTTGCCCTCCTCTTGGCCTAGATAACACTATTTGACAAAATCCTTTAAAGCTCAATTAATCCAGTATATCTATTTGTCCATAGCTGACTTAGTTCAATGAACTATTATCCTCAATAATTGGTTGACATTTTACTTCAGACACTAATCATATATTTTCCACTCCCTCTCCTATACCATGATCATTGAGGATCCAAGAAGAGTGTTTTGTTCATCTTGGTGACTTTGCCTGCCACTGGAACTCATGAGCATTCTATAAATGGGTGCTGAATTTGAACCTGTCATTGGCCAAAATCATCATCAAGTTAGTTATAAAGGATATCTGAAGCTCAGATCTTCAAAGCTCTGGATCTCTTTCCTTTCTAGCTTGAATGTGGACTTTGACTTCCATTTTGCTTGTTGCTGGCTTCACACTGGATGCTCCAAGCCAGCAGGACACACTTTGACATTGGGTAAAGGCAGAATCACTCCTCATTCATCCTGCAACCTTGGGAGGTCTCACATTGGCAGTCGCAACCACATACCCAGGCTCTCCATCTGGGAACCCATCTGGCATTTTGAAATCCGTGTCTTCGTCAGTCCAAAGTTCTGCTGGATTCAGTGCATTTTCCACACTAAGTTGCCCCTCTAGTCCCACCCATCAGGCTCTCAGAGGAGTTGTGGAGCAATAGGCTTTCCCCCATTGCCATCAACATCTGTGATCTAATCATGCCCAGCTGTGAGGAGCTTGCAGAGATGGAGGCAAGGAAGGAAGTCACAAAGCCCTGCACCCATGCCCCTTCTCCTGGACTAAAATGCTTTCACATCAAAAGCTTTAGCGTGTTTTCTCGTTGTCTTCTGAGATGTAGTGCTGCTTTGGCACTCAGCACCATCAATTTGAAACTGACATTTCTGTAGTTTCTAATGATAAGACGATTTGACTGGCCTAAGAAAAATGACAGATAATCACTCTCTCCCTTAGTCATAGCCACAGTGTTTGAGCTTCCCTCCCAGACTCCATGGCTAGGTGAAGACAGGTTTGAAAAGATCTATGCGGGTCCTTAGAATCTTCTATCTATACCGAGGCCTCTTGGCAAAACTGCAGAAACCCTTTCCACTATCTCATATGTGGCTCCCCAGAATGACATTCTGAAAAAAATACTTCATGCAATGTTTGTAGGCATTTTGAAAAAAGCAAAAATAATAATGCTACATAAGCTTTCAAAATGCCAGGTTAAAGTAAATATATTGCACTTTGCTACCACTGTTTAACTGAAGAGGCCTTTATTACGGTACTGTATTTGTAACTGCCCTGAGGAGGACAGAGCATGTGGCTTGTTTGACCACTAAGTTGTTTTTCCACTGAGGCTGTGGTAGAACTAATGGTAACTGGAATGCATTCAACATGCACAGAACAACAAAAATAAAACAAAACAAATGAATAAAAAACAAACAAAAAACTCTAAGGTAGGCTTGCTCTTCCTTTCTTTTTTCTCAGCAACTCATGTAGTCATTGCTCTACGTCACATTCTCTTTTTTGTTTTTATTTAGTTTATCTCTTTATTAGTTTATTTCTCAGACACTATCTGCCAATTTCTTCCTTTGCAAAATAATCCATGTTCAGTATTATTCCCAGGTGTTGTTTGGAGGTTAAAAGATCAAGTTCCATGAATTCAAACAAGTATGAATTCAAGTCTTTGGCCTGAATCACTCGGTGACCTGGGGAAATTGCTATTGTTAGTAGTTTCAACATATTCTTCAGTAACAGAAAGAAGAAAATACTCAAATGCCAGACTGAAAAAATACACACACACACACACATACACACACACACATATGCATATATATATGAGCATTCTGAGTGCTATCTGCCATACACAGATCCTCATTACAAATACATGCAAGTCCTTATTTATAGCATTGCTCTTGTTCTTATATTGGCATTAATGTTTGTGCTACACAGAGAACTGAAACAGCTTTAAAATAGCATATCACATAAACGTAACTAGATTTATCAAAGCTATTTTACATCATGAGGCACAGTCAAAAGCATTTATACCCTCTTGCTGTGCTCAGAAAAGGGATTCTACTTGGCATTGTTTACTAAATGCTGGCTTACCTATCTGAGAGGCTGCAGTCCCAAGGCCTGAAGGGATTTTGGTACCTGTGAATAGCCAGAGACCTCATTCTAGTCAATTCTTCCTAAAGTAGTCTCCTGAACTAACCTCTATATCCTGTACACATATGATTGTTAACTCAGGTTCCATGATATGAAAACACATGTGTCATGATACCAAAAGTACACTCCTGATGAATGACCATCTTCTAACAGGTGATCTGCTTTATTCAAAACATTCACCCAGATCCAAACTGTGACTAGGAGATTGGGGATATGGCTTAAAAATCATGCATCGTTAGAAAATTAGATTATGAGATTTGAAAAGATTCTTTAGATTTTTGAAATATTTAGACTTTATAAAACTGACTCCAACATATATCTAACTGGTTGGCCCTGAAACTTGTAGTCTCTCCTCTGCCTAGTTGATAACTCAGAAGTAAAAGGTAAACAGAGGGGGGAAAAAAAGACCACAGTCTTCCACCAGCCCCCTTTTTCCACTTAGAAAGACATTAAGGCCAAACAGGCAAAATATGAAAAAACATTAAAATTTCTTGGGAACAATGAAGTGTCTGAGGGGCTCTCTGCTTCATGGGGGCTTCCTCTATGTCAAGATTGTAATGAGCCAAAAGACTGTAAGTTAAAACCTCAACTCAAGGCTCTGACCTGGTTATCTATTCTCTACATGAAGATGAGGATATATCCCAGAAAACATTTTACAAATGGTAAAGCTCTGTGACATATGATTGTTGCATTCTAATGGTTGGGATACGAAGGATTGGTTTGGGCAAATGGTGTCTGAGCCAAGAAAGCAGCATTTCCAGCTCAGCTTTACTTCTGGCCCCTTGCCTATCCCATTTTCACATTCTCACATTGGGGCTCAGACTGAAGGGAATGTGCCCTTAGAGACTGGTGGTTTCCATCAGAACACAAGGCTCCACGTTCCACGGCGGGATTCCCAGCCTCAGCATATGTTGGCCCAGACTCTCCTATCCCCCAGCTCTACTCCCCCAAATTGCTATCAATCCCCACGGGACAGCTTCTTGCAATGTGTTATTTTGTCTCTCCCCTGTTGCTACAGCAATTTGAAAAAGATTTGTGTTTCCAATTCTGCAGAAATGGAGACATCTGCAGTCAATTTTGAAAATCCTTGTCAGGGTCTGCGCTTACTGTTTTGATCAGCTCTCCCTGACATGTGGGCAGAATCCCCAAAGAAGTTCAAAAGGAAAAGACCCCTCTCGGTAAACAAGAGCTTCTAATAAGGGCAGCCTGCCTATGGATTTCTGTCCCCCAGGGAATGGGAGCTATGATCGCTAGGGTACCAAAGTTACCTCCCCTGGCCCAGGAAGGAGAATGCTCAAATCCAAAGGATACTTGTGTCCCCAAAATTGTAGAAGAGACCATCCCTCCACTTCAGGAGGTCCTTAATCTGAGACTTTTAAAAGATGACCAGAGGTGATGTTGTTTAGGACTAGACAGTAGGAATTCTCATGCAATTAACCATGTGCCCTTAGGGTTAAGAATTACCAATCTAGGTTCTAGCTCTCTCATGTATCCAATGAGTAGGTAGGATGTCCGTGGCTCCTTTCAAGTCTCACATAAGTCTATGCATGAGATTATCCAGCAGAGGTTTCACAAATGCCTGCTAACCCGGGGCATTTTGGAATACATCGTATATCAATGCCCCCAACAGTGCAGAGCATCTATTCCCACATTGAATATCCCCAAATGAAAGAGCTTTATTACACACCATTTACCATTTCTCAGACTCTAACATGCTATGACCCTGCTATGCCTTCACTACTATCAAATTCCTTTCCTGAATGATTCTTCCTATTTCTTCTAAGCTGATGCTTTTAGTTTGTGGCAATTCTAGTTGGTTGAACTTTTGTTAAAATAGAGGCACCTAGGCTCCAGTCCTGTGAAAAAAAGTTTGAGATTTTTGTTATAACTAATTGATGTCTGTTTGGGTAGCTATAAAAACTTCTGGCTCTTTCTCTCCAGGCCATGTTTCAAATTTATGAGTTGATTCCTAGATAGGTACATTTTCACCATAGTTATTATTCAAGGCCTATGACTTTTAAGGGTTAATGTATAAGTTTCCTATTGCTGCTATAACAAATGAGTATATGTTTAATTGCATAAAATAATGTAAATCAATTATGTTATAGTTCTGGAGTTCAGACATTCAAAATTGGTCTCACTGTATTAAAATCAGTGTGCTGGAATGGCTCATTATTTTGGGAGGCTACAGGGGAGACTCTGTTTCCATGCCCTTTCCAGCTTCCAGAAGCCTCCTGAGTTCCTTGGCTTATGACATGTTTCTCAACCTCCAAAGTCAGCAGCATCATATTCAGATGTTTTCCTTTGTACCTTCTTTCCTCTCTCCTTCCCTCCTTTCAGTTCTCTGCCATCCTTATTCTCCTCCTCCTCCTCCTCTCCTCCTCCTCCTCCTTCTCCTCTTCCTCTTCTTTCTCTTTTTTTTTTCTCCCTCTCACCTCAGAGCTCTCTGTCACTTTTCCTTTTCTGGCTCTAATACTACAGACTTCCTATCTCCCTTTTTATAAGGACCACTGTGATTACATTATGCTCATCAGGATGAGCTTCCATCTCAAGATTTTTAATTTAACCCCATCTGCAAAGTTCCTTTTGTTATGTAAGATACACTTTTCTCAGGTTTCATGGACAAAAATATGGGTAGCTTTAGGAAGTTCTCCTAATTCTCTTAATTCTCAGTTACCCACAGGATTGACACACAGTGTCCTTTGCAAAGAGCTGTTTCTTGTCCATCCAGCTGTGTTGGAAGTATACAGACTGGCCTCCAGGGTTTTTGTCTCATTAGACAAGAATTTCTACTCAAGCAACCAGAGACACTTCTGCTGCCTCTCCAGCCACTGCAGTGTGAGGGCCGGACTTCTCCTGGCTCAAGTCTTTAAACTGAATCTCTTCTCTCCAGTTCTTGTTAGAAAGCAAGCAGATTTTCTCATTAAGACCCATTTCAGACTCATATAGATATGCCATCTGCATCTGGATACTAACCAAATTGAAAAAGGCAGAGGGGCAAAGGCAATGCTCTTTTCTTGGCCCAGAGTAGACAGATGAATAGTTGTAATTCTCCCCATCCTAGAAAAGCTTGTAAAGTCCCCAGAATTGGAGACCTCCTCATGTCTGGTGACTGATTCATCAAGATACCTACAAAGAACAGGATGACACAATAGTTAACACTGAGTTTTACAAAACTTTGCCAAGTGTGGACACATGACATAGTATCCCAGTTATGTCTGGGTTAATTTAAGATAACAAGACATCACCGTCTTACGTGATTATTCTATTTTCGGTCCCTTTTCATATATAATGAAACAAAGGCTTGTCAAAGTAAAGAGACTTGACCAAATTCAGATGGCTAGCAAATCTCATTTGGAAGATTCTTCACTCTTTCCTAATCTTCCACAAGATTGACTGCTCCTGCCTCTGTTTCTAACCCAGGTATTTCTTCTTAAGTTCCTCCCTAGGTGATGGCAGCCTATCCAATAGTTTGAAAATCTATTTATATATTAAATATCTTTAAACTTAAATCTCTAGCCCGGATGCTTCCAAGGAACTCAAAACATATATCCAACCACCCACTCATCATTTACACTTCAAGGTACATTAGACATCTTCAACTTATGTTCAAAACTTAATTCAAGTCTCTACCCTTCTCAATATGTTCCCCTATTCCTCAATGTTTTGCACCTCAGAACATGTCGCTGTCATTCAGTGGTAACATACTATCATAATTTCATACCTCGCTGGCTATCCACAAGCAAACCCTGTTCTATTATTGCAGCACATACAGACATGAGTACTTTTCACTGAGTCTAAACTAGAGTGTCGAATAGGCATGCACTGTGAGCCAGAGATGGGATTTTAAATTTTCCAGTAGCCACATTTCAAAAAGAAGAAACTATTGAGAAGCATGTTTAATATTCTTATATTAACATATGTAATGACAGTTTTGGGGAACAATTTGAGCAACTGAGCAAAATATTACATTATTTTAAATTAGCATCAATACCAAATAAATATTAGTCATATAGTTAACATTAAGCCCTCAAAGTCTGATGCCCATTTTAACTTGCATCACATCTTAATTTGAATGAGCCACAGTTCCAGGGCTCAGTAGCAGTATTTGGCTGGTAGCCTGTATGTTGGACAGTGCAAGCCCAAATCCTAATCCCCCTAGAATTCTGTAATATCCTCCTAACTAGTCTCAGTGCTTCTGCTCTTCTTTCGCCCAGTCTATGACTCACACAAGTGTCTGAAAGATATTTTTTTTAAATGTAAATCAGATCATCCATACTTTAGCGCCAAAATACCTCCAGTTTCCCAGTTCCTATAAATTAAAATTCAAAGTCCTTTCATGGTCTGTTTCTGGACACATCCTTGGCAGCATTGTAGCCCTCTGCCCCTGCCCATTGTGCTCTATTACACTGGCCTTGGTGGGACAGTTGATGCTCCTTCCAGACCCCTTTGCATCCTCTTGTTGTTCTGGTGCACACCCTCTAGCCACACCCTCTGTTGACTGGCCCCAGAAACTTTGGTAAGGGACTGCTCAGATTCCTGGAGCAAGTCTCCTTGCTGGTCTCGATAGAGGGCCAGAACCCAGGGAAGCTGAGTTCCTTGCTGGCTGTCGAGGTTGTCTTATGAGCTCCAGGAAGGACAGAACTAAGGGCAGCAGTTTGCCTGAATTCTCACCCTTACCTGTCCTGTCTCCACTGGTTCCTCCTGTGAGCACTTCCTTAATGAGTTTCTAAGAAGGAAACATGGACAACCCAACCAACAACCTAAGAGGCCTTAGATATTCTCCTACACCAGTTTGACCCTGCTGTAGTTATTCCTCCGACTCGAGGTCTCTTTTGCAGGAGAGAATCAGAGCCAGCTGTTCTCCATCTGGGCCTCTGCCCAGGCATCACTGCCTCAGAAGAAGCTGTCTCTGAAGCCTTGTCTGTGTCTCCCTAACCCTTTTCCTGCTTTATTTTCCCACATAATGATTATTATCACCATCTAACATTCTACAGGTTCAGTATTCTTTAAGGGAAACACCTGAGATGAAAAGAGTTTTAGATTTTTGGATTTTCAGATTTGGGGTTATTTGCCTATATTTAAAGAGATACATTAGTGATGGGACCCAGGTCTAAAAGCCAAATTCATTTACGTCCCATATATGCCTTATATAAGTAGCCAAATGCAATTTTCTACACTATTTTTGGGTTACCAGCATTTTGACTGTGACCTGTCCCATAAGATCAGGTGTGGAACCTTCTACTTATTATGTCAGCAGTCAAAAGTTTTGGATTTTGGAGCATTTCATATTTCATATCTTCATATTAGGGCTAATCAATGTCTATTGAATAGGTAAGTTTTATTATTGTTTATTTCAGTAGGATATAAACTTGAATTGTTTTTTTCAAACTATATTTCCCAATGAAGGCCCAAAGACACTGATAAATGTTCACTGAGACAAATGAATTCATGAATAAATGAACTGGAAGAGAGTCAACAAAAATAAACGGTGTAATTTCAGAATGTGTACACCACATTTTTGAAAAGTCTAATCAGCAAAAGGTGTTTTGAATTATCATTGTGCACACAAGTAAACACGATTTTAGTAAACATTTGACATTCCCTTCTATATGCTTCCAATGGAACCCACCCTGCATCTAAATAAGGAAATGACCCTGTTTTTTTGTTTTTTTTTTTAAGGCAAAGGGAACAGCATACATTATTCCCCTGGAAACCTTAGATGTTAGGAATTGTAGTATTTTACTTTCCAAGCCCAATGTGACTCCACCCAGTAGTTCAACAATGCTCACAATGTCTCACAATGTCACATGGAATATGTAAAAACTCAGAATAGGTGAAACAAGTACAATAGTCTTAGCACATTTCCTGGTGCAGTATAGGAACAGTATAGCTACTGGGAGTCTTCTGTTCCCAGTACCTATAATTATGGTGGTTAATTGCTCCCTAACATCTTATTTAAATTTGGAGTCTATAACTTGGTTACCTCAATGTAAAAGAATGAAATCTGTTTGGAAGCATAACTGGGACTCAGAGGGGCGATAAAATTTGCATTGCCACATTTCTAGGACTTTATGTCCTGAGTGCTGACCACTGTAAACTGCACAGCAGAGGCGAGAAGGAACAATGAAGGGGAACATATGATTTCCCGGGAGACAAAGAATTATCATTTCCATGGCTTTAGTAACAGGGCTGCTCAGTAAATTTTACTGGTAGTTTGCAGTCTGTCTGAAAATACTAGCACATTCTTCCAGTGCCCCAGCCAATATTGCTTTTGGAATAAAGATTATTGGCAGATGTGAAAAGACGACTGAAATAGCTTAGAAATGAGCTTTCTCCTGCACTAATCACCCCAGCCTTTTCCTGTTTAAGTGAGCCAATGAAGGGAGCGTGCACTACCTTTAAATGTCAATTAGCCTGGAAGTCATTTGATTCACCAAGGAAATGCAATCAAATGATAAAATGATGATTACATTAAGGTAGTTATTATTAATATCCAAACCACAAGCAACACAGCAAATGCCATGACATTCCTCGGAAATGAATTTTTACCAACCACGTTCCTGCTCTACCAAGAAATTGCTCCTAGGAACAAGTTCCAGCACACACACGGTCCTTCAGTCCCTAGATGTTGCCATCTTCAGGAGGTGGTGCCAGCTCAGTTCCTGGGAAGAATGGCGGAAAGAGCAACTCGAGGTTTGTGTTCATGGTCCTACTGCTGCAGTAAACAGGTGATCTCCCAACACAAGCTAGTTTTAGTGACTAAGACAATAAAATGAATGATCTTACAGTTATGGGTGTCAGAAGACTAAAATGGGATTATAGGGCTAAAATCAAGGCTGCCTGCAGAACTCTGTTCCTTCTGAGGGGTCTAGCAGAAAATGTGTTTCCATTCTAAGTCAAACCTCTGGAGGAAGCACTTACTTCTTGGCTCTGGCCCCTTCCCTGTCTTCAAGATCAGTAGCAGAGCATCTTCAAAACCCTCGCAGAACTCTGCTTCTGCCATCCCATCTACTTCTCCAACACTCACTATGACAAGGACTCTTGTGGTTACAATGGTCCCCACCATTTACTCTGGAATAGTCACCTCAGCTCAACATCCTTAATCTTAATTACAATGGCAAAGTCCTTTATGTCCAATAAGCTATCATTTATAGGTTCCAAGATCAGTATGTGGAAATCTTTGGGGCCATTATTCCCTCTTCCACGCCCTGCATCATAGTACCTCTCCTAATTCATCCGCCCTGAATTGGGAACTCTCGTTGACACAAAGGACTTGCCCAAGCACTATGCTAGGGTACTTCACCAAACTTTATCCTGGTTCCCATATTCACTAGGATTTGTCCACGAAGGTGGTCAAAGGTCAGTGCTGAGTTATGCACAAGAAATCTCAAGTTGTCAAACCACAAAATGTACATTGTTCCCACTCACCTTGTCGAACACTTTTCAGGAACTCTCTACCTGCCCTCCCTTCTGCAATTGCCACCTTGTTCCTTTCTTGGCCCTCCATTGGCACTTCTCCATAGTGTCTGTTTATCTCCTATATATTTTCCACATAAAAATCTCAGTCACCTTTGTCTTAACTGGTGTTGAATTCAATCCATACTGGAATCTCTTCATTCCTTTCTATGTGCTCATTGTGTTTTTCTAAAAGTCATTCTGGAATCTCTCACCTCTTCTATCATCTAAGAAGGAAACTATCTTGCCGCCTTTAACAAGTGTTCAATTCTGTTTATTTTATCTCTAAATCACAGAAAATGTCGGTTAAAGGATCTGATAATTTTTTGCACCATTGTGTGATTTGAAGTTCCCCTGTTTTCTCCCAGGAATGTGGGTGAGAGTTTTGTACATATATATGAATACTCAGAGGTCAAGTACATCTATTTGTTTCATATAATCATCAAGGAAGCAGTGTTGTGTAGAAGATGCTACTAGAACCACAGCACATCATCTGTATGTCAGGCAGGTGATGAAGTGGTTGAGGATTTGTGAGACGATCAGCAAAGCATCATAAAAGAGATGGGGCTCAAGCTGAGACTTTAGAAATCACCAAAACCTTAAGAGGATGGAGAGTATGTAAACGAAGAAAGGATAGAGGGATTGAAGGGCAGGAGAGGTCTTGACCATGCTTGTGATTCTACTCAGGTAATTAAACTCAGGAGAACCAGGAAACACATGGTAAATAAATTCTCTCTCTATTCCTCCTTTCTTCAAGTGCCTGTCCCTTGCTAGTCAGTTACTTTAAGAACTCACCTCTCCTTTCTCTCCTTTCTTCTGTTGTCTATTTTTCCTTCATAACCCATGTTTGCAAGGTCAGAACAAGCAAGGTTGTGCTCCACCAACATGCAGTGCTGAGCAGATACCTGTGAGGAAGAGAGCTACCTGCACTGCCTGGCTTGCAGTCTCAGTTACCTGGAGACAAGGACCCAAGGTAGATTTGTCTGTACTGTTAGTAGGACTTGCTAGACCTCAGATTCTGGGGATAACAGGGATGGCAGGCTCCTGGTCTGTTCTAATGTCATATATACTTCTGCCCCAAGGGTTCCTCTATGGCTAGAATAGAGTGGAAAGATAAATGCTAGGTATACATGCATGACTCTCTTCCCTGTGATCTCTCTATTCCAATCAAGACTTCCATGGAAAGTTCCAATATAGACCCTTTTGTTTATTTTGAATTCTTTTCTTAAAAAAGGGTTCCATAAGAGAAAGGCTTATTACTAACCACCTTAGCCCACAGGTAGCATGGAAACAACCATCAACTGAATCTTTTGGGACCCCTTGCAATTTTATAGACTGGCCATCAACATGGATAGTAGTCATGGGCTGTTCTTCAAAGGCCAACATTACTTCTATCAAAATGCTCATACAAAGAGATGTTTATTCATTTTCTTCATACATTAATGGAGCACCAGATCTATGTAAAAAAAGGAAAAAAGATGGTATTTCTTCTCCTAATGTCCATAATCCATAAAGAAAAAATAATTTAAAAATTATAACTTTAAGAAAAACATAATGAGCACATAAAAAGGAATGGGTAGGTGATCAAGAAAGGTATTATAGAACAGATTATAGTTACAGTGATCCTTCATGGTGAAATAGTATGAATTTGCTATGTATATTATTTTAGAAGGAAAGAAGCTATAGCCAAAAAGAAAAGAATTATGAAAGCCCCATGGGACTAAAAGAGTGTGACATATTGGTGAAATTTCAGTAAGTCAGTGCTTTGGCCTTTGGATGAATGAGTTTTTGGTGAGCAATAATATATGAGAATGGAATGGACTAGATCAAGAGAATCCCTACATGGTGCATATGAGATTTAAGCTTCGTCCTGTAGATGATGGAAAGCCACTGAAACTCTTGGCACAAGGAATGACTGGAGTCACATTAGTAACAGGGAATGATGGCTTTGTCAAACAGTTTGGGAATTTTGCAGAATATAGTAAGATTGAATGTCGGGGGAAAAAATGGATCTCAAGCCTGTATGATCATCCAGGCTACTGGATGTGTTACTGGTGAAGAGGAGCGGAGAATAAGAAAAATTGGGACGGTCGATGGACTGGACATGAAGCCCAGTTGGTTAAAGGACGATGAGAAAGTGGGGGAGATTTAGATAAGGCAGAGGTATTTGGTTTGAGGAACTGAGAAACACTGAAGCCATCAATGACAACGAGAGACAAAGAAGAAAAGATTTCTCCAATGACATCTTCCACCACCAAATGACAGTCTTGTGACTGGATGTATCCCATAGACTCTAGAAGGCTGGTGCTCCATAAAGAACCTATGTAAGATTCAGGCACCTCCTTGAGGCCTGCAGAGCTTAAATGGATGAAAACTCTCAGAATGTCTGGAAAATATTTCATCATTACAAGTGATCTAACTGTGAAAGTGTCTATTTGGATCCAGCCCCAATTCCCAAACTTCTTGAAGGCTTTCCTCTCAAGAGAAAAGTGAAATAAGCAATACTAACTTCTCCCCCACAGGGTCAGGAATTTTGTAAGAAGCAATTCTGGGAATAGCTAATTCATCTAAGAAAGTGAGACTCAGCAGGGATGGCAGTGGTCCATGGAATCACTGTTTCTAAAACTGGAATGAAATTAGAATGAGGCCTGCTTGAATTACAGCTTCTACGATCCCTATAATATGGACTCCCTTATTGATGACTCTGATGCAGTCAAAGGGAGGAAAAGAGACTGATCAATTGAAATAGTGTAACTTTTATGCTTCCCATAGGTGCATGAATTCATTTCAAAATAGAAAATACTCAAATCCCAGAGCTGGGTTATAGCTTAAAGATGAGCTTCTCTACACTCATTTTGTAAAAGAGAATATTGAAGTGCAGGAGACGTAAGGAGACTTGCCAAAGGTCAAACCTAATTCGAAAGTGGTAACTGATTGATTTGATGTGAGACAAATTTTGAAGGACTTGTAATAGCATATAACTGAGTACTTATAAATGAGTAGCTTACACTGTATACTTGTTCTATGCAGGGAAATATTCTAAATGCAAGACATATCAAGTATCAAAGTTCAGGTCACTTATAGAATAATACAATTTGCATAGACAAATTGGTTGGAAGAAGTGAATTTTTTTATTACCTAGTTCTCTCTGTCCTTATTATGTAAGACTATCAACTATTTCTCAAACTATCCTCCTTACCACAATAGCCCAAACCCCTCAAGGATTCTACAGAACCTTCTGGACCCAAAATATTGTCAATAACAGCAACATTGCTGATGTTTATCCAATGATTTCTATATGGCAAGCATGATTCTAAAATTTGATACCACTTACTTACCCTAGTCCTCACAGTCATCTTTTGAAGCTAGTCCCATTATCATCCCTCTTCTATAGCATAGCAAAGCTCAGAAAGAAGTCATTTGTCCAATATCACAGAGCAAGTGGAAGAGACTGCAATAAAGACCGTGAGTGTCAGAGGGGCTTTGTGGTCATATGTGCCTTACCTCTGCATACTTCTCAGCAATAGAACATCCATCCAACTTCTGATTGAATACACTCAGGAACTGGGGCTTATCACCACCACAGCTATTTTCATTCCACACATCTGTAGCTGTTCTTCCTGATAATGAATGCTGCAGAGCTTAGTAACCTTGTAATAGTTCATCATGTTCTCTTGAGACCCTCACCGGAGTCTAAATGTGCCACACATCTGAGCATTATTCAAACATGGGAAGACGTAGCCTTCTCTCTCCAATATTTAGTTTCCTGCATTTATTCTTTCTATGTTCTAACTTCTGAATCACCTGCCAATTTTATTATTATGTCTGAGAAGTGCCTTCAGTCATGAAGAATCCCTCTTCTCTCAGGAAAAAAAAAAATCTTCCGGAGGTAGAGGAACAGTCCCGGACAGAGCAGATTAAAGTCAACAATGGCCTGACTTTAAAAGTGAGTCTGCATACTAAAGAAAAGAACAAGAACAAGGGAGCTAGGCTAGACTCTAATTCTGCCCTGTGCTCAGCTAAGTCTCTTACCCTCTCTCAACATCTGTGCTCAGCTGTAAATTGAGACAATGATATGTTGCTCATTGTTTACTGGGAGAAAAATAAAGTAATTTATGCAAAAGAATATCATGGTGTGTCTAGCAGTAATAAAAATACAAAATGGTGACTTTAAATGACTGATAAAAGACTCCAGCTCCATAAGGATTCAGTATAGACCTAATTTTATTCTCCTAATAAGCATGACTAAAACCTCTGGACATTATATATAAAACATTTGCAAGAAGATTCAGAAAATCAAAGAGGGCAAGGCAGACTAGCTAAAACCCTTGGGATCTGAGGAACAAAAGGTTGATAGGTTCCAGAATTTTCTTTTTGCCTCATATATCCAAGACTGGGAGATAAAGAAGCAGAAACCAGTAAATGCCTGTGGACATAGATTAAAAAAAAAGTCCACAAAATATCTTCTCTCTTCACAAAGGACCAGGGATGAGAAAGGGACAGCCTACTAAAGAGTAAAGATGTTAGGCAATAACCGACCAACTCTAGCCAAACACCACACACACACACACACACACACACACACACACACACACACAACTGCGTGACCCATCCATAGTCACACTAGGAAAGGCCAAGTGATGGGGAGTCTAGACTTCCTTCCCCCTCACAGATCTGTATGGAGACACCCCACTATGCAAGACCAGGATGGGTTTCTCCTTTACTAGACAGTAGTGGGTCATCCTGCTGGCGTCATTGGGGACCACGTGGATGCCTGGAGTCCTGCCCTATCCCATCATTCCCCTCACCACGGGGCTGGTATCACAGCAGGTTTGGTGAAGATTCAGGACTTCGATAGTCACCCATCAATAACAAAGCCACCTTCACTGCTGTGTCAGTGAAGGAGCCAGACTCTCTCTCCAGCCTAGCAGCAAGATGAGCTTCCCATTCTTGAGCATCAGTGTAGAAACACTGAGGAATTTTACCTTAAGATCTCTTGGTTTCAAGTGAAAACCATCTACTGTACTACGATTCATACTGTAAATCAGGACCATCTCAAACTGAAGGAAAAAAGACAATCGATACATGCAAAAGGTGAGGTAACAGAGATAATGTCAGCATTATCTGAAATGATTTTAAAGCAACCAAGATAAGAATATTTCAATATTTCAACTACTAACCGCTTAAAGCAAATGAAAAAGCAAAGGAAAACCTTCACAAAGACACCGAAAAGTCTCAAAGAAAATAGAAATTCTTAGTGAAGAAACAATACAAAGAATCAAATAGAAATCTTACCATTGAAAAGTAGAACAACTAGAATGAAAAACTCAGTGGAAGGGTCTGATAGCATCATTAGCAGTGAAGGAAATGCAAATTACAAATGCAAAGCAGAATCACTACACATCAATCACAGAACTAAAATGAAAAGCAATGACAACGTCAAATGCTGGCTAGAGCATGGAGAAATGAAATCACTCATATATTGTTGCTGGAGTGTAAAGTGGTACAGCTACTTGGGAAACAGTTTGATGGTTTCTTGAAGCTAAACCTGCAACTACCCATGTGACCCAGCCATTTTACTGCTGGACATTTAACCCACAAAATGAAGACCAATTCACACAGAACCCTGTACTCCAATGTGTATAGCAGTTTTATTAGTACTAAACTGAAACTGGAAACAACTCAGATGTCCTTTAACAGGTGAATGGCTAAACTGTGGTACATTCATGCCATGGAATACGACTCAACCACAAAAGTGAAAAATAAACCATTGATACATACAACAATCTGGATGCTTCTAAGCTATGTCAAGTGAAAAAAGCCAACTACAAGCATTCTATACCACATAATTCCATTTATATATCTTTATTGAAGTGACAAAATTATAGAAACTGAAAAGAGATTATTTGTTGCCCAGGATTAAGGAGGGTATAGGAAAGGATAGCCAGGTACTCAGCTCCAGAGGGCAACTTGAGAGACCTGAGTGGTGATGGAAATGTTCTATAGTTTTACTGTATCAACATTAATATCTTGGTTGTGATAGTGTCCTATAAGTTTTGCAAGATGTTACCATTGGACAAAACTGGGTAAAGGTACTCTCATGTCTATTTTATCTGAGAACTGAGTATGACCACTACCATATCTCAAATTTAAAAGTTTTATTAAATTACATTTAATCATAATAAAGCATATCACAATTCTATAAAGGCTTGCAATCTGTATGTGACATATATTTTGGGTAACTTGAGCCATTGTTTCCCACTGTGATCTGGAAAGTGTTTGTAACTTTTATGTAAGAGAAAGAACTTGTCATCATGTGCTCTCAGGAAATACTGGCTTAAACAAATTCCCTTTTTCTTAGGCATTCTGAGAACTTTTATTGAACCACCCTGTATATGGTTCTTCAAGTTGATTGGTAATCACAGTTCTTAGTAATTTCTTGATCATGGAAAATAAGCTCCTTCATCCTTTCTCTCAAAATCAGATTCTCAACATGTCAGAAAAACAATTATGAGACCAGCATTTCATGGAATTTACTTAAGAAAATGCTGATGTCTGCAGCATATGCTGCCTGACACTCAGGCTAAGCAATGCAGGTGAGGATATTATAAGCAGAAGCACTAATTTATAAGAAAGCATAAGAGCACAAAATATCAGATCTCCAGAGTAAAGCCTGGGGACATGGTAATTTACAGAGGGCCTCAGAAGATACTATGACAGGGGAGGTTCGGTGATCAGACCATGAAGTGACTACAGTGACAAACCAGGGATTTGATTTTTGTCTCAGAAGTCATGGAGTGTCTACCCAATCCCATCCTTTTATTCTGCAAAGGAAGACACCAAAAGATGTTTGACTGCATGACCCATATGAATAGCGTGGTCTATATTTCACTTTATATCTGCTAAAAATGTGAGTCAAGTTTACAGACTATGACATTAGCCTTTGATGTCAGTGACTACAGAGCACATATGGATGCATGCCAAACATTTCTGCTTGGATTCCCAGTATCCCAGATCATGAACCCATGGTCACAAAGTCACTCTTCACATCTCATTATTTTGCAGGTGAAGCCAGTAACCCCAGAATAAGACCCAGAAGACAGAATCCAGGTTTTCTTTCTCCCAGCATGGAGCTCGCTGCTTTCCCTGGGCTGTCATCAGTAGGGATTCACACTCAAACAACCTAAAGGGATCTCGCTTTGCACCTGAGCTATTGGGAAAGGGGCAACCCTGGGATTAATTAAGATCCAACACAGTGATTGAAAGCTCCCTAGCACTCCAGGATCAGTTCTGAAAGCGTTTCATTGTGCAACCTCAGTTAGAAAAATTCAAAAACAGCTTCCATTTCCAACCTGCCTTTTGAGAACAAAAGAGCAGATCTGTCAAGAGGGAGGAAGGATGGGGGCTGGCAGTGGGATTGTTTTTCTGTGGCTTCAGTATAAAGTAATCTGGTTCGAATTGTTGTAAAGTACAAAAACAAATGGCATTCAGCCGTGGATCTTAACTCACAGTATCAGTTTATTAAGAAAAAAAAATGTTGTTTTCCCTTACAACTCAATGGAGCATCACGCTTGGCAGCTGGACCTCATTACTGGAGTCCCCACAAGGGAAATGTCAGGTCAGGCATTATTTACAATCACAAGTTTATTTTTTTATGTAGGCCACTCAAGGTTCTGTCCATATTTCAAGTGACAGATTTTCAAACCAAAGTCATTTACACACTGTCCCATGGCATGTAGACTCTCACTTCTTAACATCTTTAATTCCAGAGACTATGGTAAGTCTTCTCTACCCAAATTGTGCTTAGAGAATGGGAAAGTTCTGTTAATGTATTCTCTGGCAAGGAACAATGTGCATGGGCTGATATTATTTATTCCATGTTATTGTAAATGTTCAAAAAACAAATAGGAGTGATTGCACACTGGTTCCAGCCATGTAACTGGTGCCAGATGATTTTGAAGAAGCCAGAAAGAATACATACACATTACATGCCATGGGACGCCTATGTCTGCCCAGACAACCATTTGAACATGCTAAGTCTAGAAGTTTCCATTTATTGCTTAGCAATGGTTATATTTAGGCAGGTTATTTTAACCACTTTGGACTATTCTGGGTTGTAAAATGAAGATAAACATACCTAGGTTGGTAAATCACCATGAAGATGTCAGGATTGTACTTATAAAATTTCTGCTTTTATGGAGGGTTGTACTTAATAACTACCCTGTACCTTAGCTCTATCAAAATTACCCTGAAGGAAACTCTCTAATAGCCCCCTTTTCCTATATTACTACTGATTTGAGTATATTGTTTAGGCAGTACACTATGAGTTTCTTGGAAACAGATGATTCCTCTGTAAACATGGTAGATATAAATGTTATTCTGTCCTGTTTCAAGCACAATGACTTGCATTTATATGGAAGAAACTCAATAAATGGTAGTAAGTGATTGAAGCAATTGGAGTCATTCTTTCCCTTTTATTTTATGTCTTGGTTTCTGAGATCCCTGAAAGCAGAGCTATGTGTCTTTGTACCCACTTGGCTTAGCAAACCAGTCTGCATATGCTTGGTGATCAATAAACATACTGTAAATCAGTAAACATATTGGATATTTCTTAGATTCTATGATGGTTCCACATAAAGTACTCTATACAGCCCAGTAAATCTGGATTTTTGTTCTGTTTTTTTTGTTGTTGTTTTGTTTTGTTTGTAACCAGAGATTGAACTCAGGGGTGTTCAACCAGTAAGCCACATCCCTAGCCCTTTTTATATTTTTATTTTTGAGACAGGGTCTTGCTAAGTTGCTTAGGGCCTTATTAAGTGGCTGAGGCTGGTTTTGAACCTGCAATCCTCCTGCCTCTGTCTCTCAAACTGCTGGGATTATAGGTATGCATCACCACACCCCATCCAGTAAACCATTTTTTTTTTTTAAATGAACTTACAGAAACTTCCAGGGCAGCCACAAAACCTGTCACTCCCAAGTTGTGTGCCACTTAAAAGCCAATGGACATACCAGATTCATTTCTCTTGTCTTCACCTGTGCCCAGTTTGTGCTGCTTTAACTTGAAAGGCTGGAAGACATGGTGACAAAGGACACGCCCAGAGTCCTAAGTGAAAGTGTCTCCAGGTGGCCTCTGTGCTCTGCATTCCTGGTTTCTCACAACCTGGGTACATTCCAGCCATGTTGCTCTCTCCTGCATCTCTGAACTGTTCCAGTGGCCTGCAGTACATTCACTCCCTGCTTGGTCGGCCAGAGTGTCCTCCTCCTGCAAACATGAATTGTACCTGTGAAATAGCTCCATTAACTCCTAGGCAGACCTAGAGAGCTCCTCTTTCCTGCACCATGGCTACAGTGGCACGCTTCACAGGGCTTGTCCCACAGCTCCACAGACTGTTCTTTAGTAAAATCATGAGAACTTTGCTCTATGGCCTAACATGACTGGCTTATAGATGGTGCATGGAAAGGAATTCCCGAATTCAATGAAGAATTGGGGGTCCAGGAAGAGGAAGAAGGATGAATTGGCTCAACAAGAAAAAGAACATGTAAGAAAAGTTTATGTTTTAAAGCAAATCAATTTCTCATATGTCTTAATGCAAATGTATACATTGTTTATTGTAGAAAATAATTATACATAATTATATAATACATATATTATATGTATACATATATACATAGATACATACATACATATATAGGGTTACCAGTAAATAAACTCCTTGCATTAGAAGCAAATTCTTGAAGATTAAATTAAATTTAATGCTCTTAAAAAAGAGAACTTTGAGCCTGCTTGTGAGTATCTAAATCATGGTAAATTGGAAATCAGAAAATTAGAAAAAAAAATTCTATGCAAAAATGTCCATCAGACAGAGAAGGTACTTCTCGACATGTTTCAATAAAATTTTAAAACCACCCAAAGAGATCCCAAATCTCAGACTAGTCCACATTCCCTAGTTTTCCAGTCATATTGTAATTCCCGGGTTCCTCATGCTAGCAATTTGTCAGTGGTTGAAGAAAACACACACACACACACACACACACACACACACACACACACACACCCCTCATGAGTCATCTCAGCTCAGAGCACAGTAGCTATGGGGATAACACTTTTTTCTGTCTGAAATTTCAGTTCTCAACTTGAGAAAACTGACTGCGATTGAATTAAGTCTAAATATGATGTCAGGTTTTCCACTACTTCATGAGAAAAATATGTCTCTCCTTAGTTTAAATAAGTCTAATTGTGTTTACACTTGTGTTAATTCAGGAAATTCCTGGCGTCTTTTAGAGTAGGGGAAACAGCAGTATCCTACTGTAATGATAAGGGTATCGGACACTGAGTGACACATGTCAGCTAGAGGCAGTGAGTGCTTCTTGAGTGATTTAAAACACGGTTGGGTAAAAAGGGCTGTACTGGAAATTTTAAGATGTTATGGCAGTATTTATGGTGGAAAGTGAAAGAAGAGTTATTTTAATGTACTCTGTATTGTTGGTACCTAAAATTCCGCATGTAATAAGTGCTCAACAAATATATGCTGGAAAGGCAGTACTGACTCATCAGGTAGAGGTTAATATACGTAAATGACAAAAACTTTTAAGAAAAGAAAACCTGTGCCTGCTATGAAAGCTGCCCTTTCATTTTTCTGTCAACAATAAATTTGAGGCATACAGAGATGAACTGTATTTCTCTTCAACATGAAACAGTCCTAGAAGTGTTAAAGAGGACTTGGCCCAAATGGCACTGCCCACCTTGTCCAACCCTCTCTGTCCTCATAAACACCACCATTGCCAAACTAGCCACAAATTTGGCTGTGATCTTGGTCAAATTTCTGAAAGTCACTGGGTCACGGTTCCCTTTCTATATGTGGGAAGATAGACTTTTTTCTCTTTGCACTATTGATTTCTCCCCATCCTTTTTCCAATAATGGGACCAATTTTAAAAAATTACACATAAATTTTATGCCACGTGAAGCTATTAATACTGGTTCTTGGTGAACTGGTCTAAAGAGGTGGGGACCAAGCTACCCCTGATGAGGCTACCTGAAAACAGATGGTAAGGAACAGCTGTTTTGGGACTCTGGGGTAAAGAGAAAGGTGGGGAAAAGAAAAAAGAAGGGGAAGATAAGAAACGATATTTCTGAGGGAACACAGGCCAGTTCTTCAAGGATATATAGGCAATGTGCAAAGAAGAGAGTTAGTGACCATGGTACTCACTGTTAGAGTCTGTAAACAAGTCTGGATGGCGCCTGGCATTTTGCCAGAGGGAGTGGTTTGTGAAGTAATGCCATCGAGCCATTAAGTGTGGAGATTCCTTATTGGTTGACTGATGTATCTAGTTTATGTTAATTAGATAAGCTGTGTGGAATGTATATATAGGGCTCCTGTCCTACAATAAACGGCTTCCACTCCTGCTGTATCAAGGTACACAAGTTGTTCGTCACCCCCCGGTTATTTTGCTGCAGCCAGACTGTGGCAACTCACCATGGCTTGGGACTGGTCACAATCAAACTGGATTCTTCCTGATTCTGAGTGATCCACCCAATTCAGGAAAGTGTAAGGACAGAGTTTCATGCAAAACGGAGAAGACCCCAGGCTTACTGCGGTAGCACTTGCCAACATTTACTGCACCAAGGCGTCTTCTGCTTGCTGGGAAGTTGGGGAGACTCCCCAGGTTCTCTTGCAGGTGGGCCAAGGCCACAAGATTAATTCAGGCCAATGGGTTGTGACAAGGGCCACTTACAATGAGGAAATCTGAGAAGCAAGAGTTAAGGTTTCCATATTTTCCCCTACCACAACCATCAAGAAACCATTTGTAAAGATGGCAGAACCTCAGTGCAGAGGCACCCCGGGTCCCTGCATTACCAAAACAAGAGCCACCCTGAGGAGTTCTCTGCACCCCATCAGACCAGGGAAGAGAGGGAAACAAACTTAGGTCCTGTAAAGACACTGAGGTTCAAGAGTACCTTTGTCACTACATTATAGCCTGGCCTTAACCCAACTGGTTCCCTTAACTAGTTGTTGGACGGAATAAATGGGAAAGTATTTGTCAAGTATTTTGGAAACTGTAAAGCATGCTTCATGTTAGTTATTCATCATTTTTTGATGAAAAGCTTTCTGGTGGCAAAGTTTTCATTACAAAATATCTGTATATGATAAACGCTAAAGAAAGCATTTCAGACAATACTTGCTGTCAATTTTTCATCAAGGAAGTATGGCACGTTAGGAACAAAACGTCTGTGATGTTATGATAAGGAAGAACATGCATTGTGGAATCCAGCAAATTTGCACATAAATCTCAGCTCTGTCATTTACTGGCTTGTAACTTTGGGTAAACTAATCAAGTTTTCTAAGCTTCCTGTTTTTCATGTGTAAAACGTGGCAGTAGGCAGTGTGGGAGAGAGAGAGAAACACATTGATTGGAGCACTGTGAGAATGAAAACTTAAATATGTGTGCCCAATCATTATCAGTGTCGTAAACAGAAACCAAAATTCAAATGGGAAAATAGTTTAACATCATTAAATATTTTCTGATGACTATAATTCATAATACAGAATGCAAATAAAGGGTTGACAGATATATATGTTCTTTGTTTATCTCATCCTATGGAGGAAAAAAAGGAGAATAAATTGAAAAGCAGTCTACATCAATTTAGGTTTCTGAGCCACCTTAAGAGCAAGTTTGCGGAGGAGGTAGCTTTCTTCCCATTGACTTTCTACTGGCCGAACACAATGTTGACATTACCTAGTTAAGGACTGAGAACTTTAAAAATTGAATTATATTTGGGCAATTGAAACTAACCCAGCTGAGAGATGTGAATAAAGATCAACCCCTCGGGCCAAGACTAGTTGTCATCAATCATAAACAGACATAAACCCGGGATGGAGTGGATCTTTGTAGGAAATATTTATGTCGGTTACTATGCACTTGGGTTTTGTGGGATATGACTATTTTTCCAACAGTTAATGACATGTGGTGTTTAACATGCTCAGGTTAGTGATTGACTTTTTTCTCATTTTTTTTTCTTTGCTCTCTTCTGTTCTCTCTTCCTCTACTCCCTCCTTCCTTCTTCCCTCTTAATGACCTGTTCCCCTATATTCTGCCTAACTTGTCCACTGTTGGTAACACCAAATAGCCATTACTCCACTGCTTAGCTATCCCTTTTGACTATCCCTGGTTCATAGCCCATTCTAGTTTCTGGATTTCAAAGTAAATTTTTGAATTTTGTCTTTGACAGATATCTTAGAAATAATGGGAAATCTTAGAGGAGTTCAGAGTTCTCCTACAGAGGGAGGGATTTTCATGTGGTCAAGGGTCCTGGAATGCCAGAGGTAAAACTAATCCAAATCTCAGGATTCTGCTGATCCCATTTTTAATCACAATTAGCCACACCTACATCTCCTATGGGATAAAACATATTTTAAAGAAAGTACATGTAGAGGAATTTAAGAAGTTCTGTTTTCTTGATCCACCTCTCCAAACAAAGTCATCTCTGTAAGCCCACTGACCTCAGAACTCTTTAAAACTCATACCTTTTCCAAGTTAAAATGATACTCCTTTGGGACTGTTTTGATTGTGTATATCTTAGTATTGCTTAGTGTGTGATAATCTCCTAAGAATTTCCTGGATGGGAAAGAGAAGAGCACTTATCTGGAAAAGAAGAAAAAGCCACAGATACCAACTTTTTTGAGGCGAGATACCAAGAGTAGACTTTACTAGTGTTTGCCTAGGGCTGACCCACTCCAGGCAACTATCATATTCATATGTTTTGATTTATCAAACATTCCCCCCTATGGAGTGAAAATCACTATCATACTGGATAGAACACTTCAGTAGGAAAATTTTGCAAATTTCTGAGATCTCACAGCTGGGAAAGGAAATTATCTCATTCATTTAATACACAATAAAGAAAAATAAAATGTTTGCAAGGACAGACATACATGCAAGATCTCAGGAAGTGGAAACACTGATCTTAATGGGAGAGAAGTGAAAATGGGAGTCCTTCGTAGCGAAGGTGATCTTTACACAGAGAAAACTTTTCTTTTAGAAAAGAAAAAGGAATTGTGAATGGAGAGAATACGACATCTAACATTCCATTTAACATTTTACAAATACTGCTGGTGTTCCTTGCTGAAACCCCAAACACAGCAAATAAGACATAGTTTCTGCTTTGAGAAGCTCACTGCCTCATACAAGCCACTAGAGAAATACTAGTTGAATACAGAATGACTGGTGATGAACGAACACCGTCAATTTATGCAGCACTGTGCAACTGGCTGAGCTGGTTCACTCTCTGTAGACACTGCTAGGGTGAATGAAGCAGTCTAGTCCCCGGGCAGCCTTTCTTGCTCAGATCGGTTTCCCTCTCTGTACTCTTTCATATGCTTGAACCACAGCATTCACCCCCCTCATGTTCCTTCCACTGAGTTTCATAGACCTTTTTGCAGAAACCATGCACAATGTTTTTTTGGGGGGCAGGGGGCGGGGCAAACCGGGGATTGAACTCAGGGGCCCTCTACCACTGAGCCACATCCCTAGTCCTATTTTTTTGTATTTTATTTAGAGACAGGGTCTCACTGAGTTTCTTAGCACCTCGCTTTTTGCTGAGGCTGGCTTTGAACTCGTGAGCCTCCTGCCTCAGCCTCTCAAGCTGCTGGGATTACAGGCGTACACAACTATGCCCAGCTGCACCATAAGTATTGATGACTCAGTCTTATAAGCAAAACTGTGCACAATGGAGACCCAGATGATGTTCTTACAAAGAGTAGCAGATCCAGATTTTGTGATTTATGGTTTGGTCCCTTGGGGACACCCTGTGCCTTAATGCCCCGTGACAATAGTGATAGCACCTCTCTTTGAACTTCATTTTCCTCACCTATAAAGTGACAATAACATAATGAGGTCAAAGGTAAGTTGCTTCTTTCCCCTGTGTGTGTGTGTGCATGTATTCTGAAAATCAGAAAATCTCAGGTTTGCTGCTGACTTTTTGTTTTGAAAAAAAAAAAATCCAGTATGCCTTGTAATGGGGAAAATACATGAAGATTAAATGTAAAACTAGTCAACAATATAATCAAATGAACTAATTTGGTGCATGGAGAAGAGTAGAAATAGCTCAATTGATTGCTTGACTGAAAGACTATTTGATTCAATGGGCCAACTAATTAGAACCATCCATGTAGTAGCCAAGGGTGTGTGCGCACATACTAACAATTTCAGAAAAAAATATGTGGGAACATCTGCTCATTTGGACTGATGTAGACAAAATATGGTTGACTAAACGCTTTGATATCTTATAATTCTAGTTGAAGTTTTAAGGAAAAAAGCAATCTAATAAAATACATAGATTTATTAAGCCTTGGAGGTTTGACAAAATTGGGCCTCTCCATATTTATTCAAAAAGTATTATGTCCTTTCCATGATCCATAAACAAACTCAGTCATGGTGGTTTTTCTTCTTCCCTTTAAATGAGAGCAAAGGGACCATGATGACAACCAAGAGGATGATAAGGAAACAGAAGGAGGAGCAGGAGGATGTCATCAGTACTGTGACACTGTATTGTTCTGTACCTGTACCCGGAGCTGCACACTTTATAGAAATCATCACCAATACTCAAGACAATGATATGTGATAGTCATACTCATTTTTTAAAGGAAGACACAAGCCTCAAATAGAACAAATTATTATACTATTTAGAACTTTCAACTATAAGTAACAACTATAACAACAACAAAAAAAAACACCAAGGATAAAAAACAAACAAAGAAAGACTCATGTGAAACAAGTTAGGAGCACAGAGTTGTGTCTCATGGGATCTAAGGCCAGAGGGCCCAGTCTTATTGATATTCAGGATAGCCTGTCTCATCTCGGGTTTATTACCTCATTTCCCCTCTCTCCTCTCCTACTCCAGACTAACTCTGGGTTTTCAATCCCTGATAGAGTCCATCTCTCTGTCAGCCCACTTTGCCAATCCCTATGAAGGTCCTCACATGGCTCAGCTTGTCTCAGATCCTCACCTCAGCCTTGATTCAATCACCAGTGACCTCTGATCAGGTCACAGATGCTGGGACTCTTAACATGTAGGTGGAGAGGAGGAGGAAAGTTGAGAAGACAGTTTATCATGTACCCACTAAAAGAAAATTTACTATTGAGAAAGGAATTGAGCTTAAGTCTGTCTGGTCTGAAGAGACCTTAACTGTACCATGACTCCATCATGCTTAGTACTCAGATTAAAAATTATCTATGTGTAATGGATTTCTAACTTTTTCTAGGAGGGAGACACAAGCTAAATCAAACTAGACACACAGATCCCATGTGCTAAGTTTCTACTCTGTGGTCAGCAGACTGGTAAGCAGGATCATAGCATATATAATAATACTATGAATAACAATAGCAATTTGCTTTTATAAAATCTTTAATGTGGGTCAGAAATTTTTCAGAATTATTTACAAGTTGTTTTAGTCAGTTTTTTCAATGCTGTGACTAAAGGACCTGACCATCACAATTATAGAGGAGGATAAATTTATTTGAGGGCTCATAGTTTCAGAGGTCTTAGTCCATAGACAGTCTGCTCCATTCCTTGGGGCTTGAGGTGGGCTGAACATCATGGTGGGAGAGGGTGGTAGCTCATATCATGGTGACCAGGTGGCAGAGAGAAACACTCAGCTTGCCATAAATACACACCCAAAGCCATGCCCCAATTCCCACCTCCTCCAGCCACATCCTACCACTTCAGTTAATCCCATCAGGGATTAACTCACTGATTAGGCTAAAGCTATAACCCAATCATTACTTCTCCAAATCTTCTTACATTGTCTTACACATAAGCTTTCAGGGGACAACACATCTAAACCATAACACAAGTATTCGCTCATTAACCCTCTCAAGAACTCTATGATGTCAGTATTTTCATAGGATCCTCATTTTATATGTGAGACAACAGATGCTGTAAGGGGAGTAGAAGTACCTGGCACTTTCATTTCATTGAGTCCTTTATCAGAAATTAAAATCAACACTTGATAAATTAACTGCTAATAAGACAAAGAAAAATATAAAATACAGACTGAATATCCTTTATCTGCAATGCTCGGGAGAAAAAAAAATGTTTTAGATTTCAGAATTTCTTTTGGATTTTGGATCATCTGCATAAACTCTACTGGTTGAACATATCCTCATCTAAAAACCATTACCTTTGGTTTCAGATGTTGAGGCATTTTGGATTTCATCCCTTTGGATAGAGACGGTCAACCTGTACTACATCCCCGAAAATGCTCCTACAACCACATCACAGTGTTTGTGGCTCTTAAAGTGGGGGAGAGGAGTCCTCAGTATTCCCAACAATCTTAAGAGGGGCAGAAAGATATTCTCATGCTTGCTGATAAAAGCACTGAGAACTGAACTCAGTCCCCGCATTCAGGGAGTCCGTCCTCGGCTCTATACTATTGTTCTCTAAGAACATCAGAACAGGGAAAGCATTGGATTTCTGTGTAGTATATTAGTTTCCTTCTGCTGTTGTAACATATGAGCGCAAATTTGGTGGTTTAAAATAGTAGAATTTATTCCCTTACGGTTCTGAAAAACAGAAGTCAAAATTAAGGGCTCAGTGGTTCCACATTCCCTCTGAAGGGCCCCAGAGAGACCTTTTTCCTGCCTCTCCCAGTCCCTTGGGATCCAGGCATCCCTGGGATAGTGGCCACATGCCTCCCTCTTCCTATATGCCACACCTATCTTTGGAGTAGGATCATTGAAGGTAATTTAAAGCTATCTCATCTTAATATTCTTAATTTAATTATGTCTGCAAACATTTTTCACAGATAGACCACTTTCATGGGTTTGGTAGTTAAGTTAGAATATGGACATACCATTTGGAAGGCTCCCACTCACACCATATGTAATTAGGGCAGTCATTCCAATTTTTTATGAGAAACTTAATGGTGTTTAAGATGCAATCCCAAATATTTTCCTTCTACAAGAAGCAATTCCCATGGGCTTCACAGTGCATGCTTGGAACCATTGTGAGACAAAGGACTCTGACTTAGGGACATATATGATTCTGAAATAGATAGAGGCTTGTTTTGATTTAAATAGGCAAGAATAGATTTGTAAACTTCCACTTTCCATCTCTAAAATAAAGTACTGACTTAACTATAATTTAGAATTGGAAAAACACTCATTCAAACATAATTAAGATCATATGCTGTAGTTTTTCCTCTTTTGACGGTATTTAAAATGTCATTCAGATGTGTTAACTTGGCAAAAGGAGGAAAATAAAATTATAGGAAAATAATTTTTAAAATAAAAAAGTGAAACAAATTTTAAGTATCAAGATAGATTTTCTTGTTGCTTTTAATATTAGGACAAGCACTCTCACTTTCGCATTTTTAGAAAATACATTTTGAGTATCCAAAAAATCTTAGGATCTCAAGATATTTTCACATTTTTAAAATTTGAATTAGCTCCAGTCCTTAGAGGGAAGATGAGATTATGGTTGGACAAATTTAATAATGCCTCTGAAAAATGTTCTGAAGACTTATTTGATTATCTGTGACTGTCGGATTTGACTATTACCCAGTGGGAAGACCTTGGCAAGATTCTAAGTCACTTTGTTCCCTGTCCTGGGAAATAGCATTTCCCAAGGTGTGATCTATAAAACACCAGTCAGCTGCACAGCATCCAGTTCCCTACTGCTCATGCATATCCATCCGTATTTTCATGTCTCTGAAATTAGGTTGCGTGTTATACAGTGTCAAATGATATTTGTTAGCCCCTGGGCCTTGGCTGGGCAAACTTAGCTGTTCATGTATAATGACTTTCATCTAGGGATCACTTCAGATGAGTTATTAGCATTTGTTTCTCCTCATGTCACTGAATTTAACTTGGATCTTCAATTATTGCTTTTAAAAATTACACTCTGATGTTGCATTAAAAAGAAATATTTTTGTGGAGGCAAAAGATTGACAGAAGACGAGTAATTCAACTGAAAGTGGTAGACACTGCCAAATCTCTTGAAGTAGATCATAAAATGTTCAAAGCTGGAAGAAACTGATGTGATTTATTTAGGCTTTGAACTATTCTGTCAAAGCCTTCCAGATGAATTTCAAGAGGAGCTGATTAACTTCGAGTGATACACACTTAAATTAAGTGTATAATAGGAAGTGCAGATAAAACCCTAAAAGATTTGCATATAACATATAATTATAATGTCAGTCTTGAAGATGCTAACAACGTCAATGTGATGAGCATCATTCATGAAAGATAACATGTCAATCTCATGTCATATTCAACACTTTAGAGTGATGAAAAACCCTCTTCTTAGGATTTCCAAAGGTGAATTAGCTAATTAAAAATTCTTAAACATCTTGTAATAAATAAATGTACTTAACTTTGTGTTTTATCATCATTTTAAAACATAGGAAACTAGAATTCCCCTAGCTCACACCAAATCACTTCTCCCCCCACCCACTCATACACAACCCAGCCACTAACATTTACCAGTGATCTATCCTGTGTGTTCTAGGGAATAGATTATTGTAGAGATAAGGTAAAAAGAACAAAAAATTAATTCAGAAGATACCATTAACTTTTTATCAGTTTTCTTTATGACCACACACATATCCCTTCTCCTTCTCTGAGCTAATTTGCCCATTTGCTCAATAATTATGTTGTATAACATAATCGGCAATTCTACTTACTGTCCTACTCTTCAATGCCTGTATGAGGTCTATTAAATGGGAGATAGAATATCAACTCTATTTAAACCAACATTTTTTTCCATTTCTAAGCCTTCTCCCAAAAGCACAACTTTTCAGTAATAATACACAATTTATGTGATATGCACACTTTGTTTATTTTTTAGTACTGGGGATTAAACCCAGGGGTGCTTTACTACTGAGTTACATGCCCAGTCCTTTTTATTTTTTATTTTAAGACAGGGTCTTGCTAAGTTGCTGGGGGCCTTGATAAGTTGCTGAGGCTGGCCTTGGACTTGTGATCCTCCTGCCCCATCCTCCTGAGCCATTGGGATTACAGGGCATACACTCCTATGTCAACCTCTGAGTTGTATTCCTTTATTGCCATTCCAATGCCACATACCACAGCCATGAGAGTTATGGAATCAAACGTACTTTTGGTGTTCATTTATCAAATTTATTTCATGAGTTGATTTCATTTTGGGGGGTCATGGAAGGCCACAAGAAGGGCTCTTGAATTCTTGACCCCATATTCCACTTTGACCTTGATGTTGTTGAAGGTGATGGTTCTCATGCTCTCTGTCCTCTCCCTCATCATCATCAACATCACATCTCAACTCCAGTATGGCTCCTGTAGGCACAATAAGATTTTACCCTGGCATGCCTCTGTTTAATGTTTCAGCTGTTTCTCCTCACCTCATGGATGAAGTCAAGTTAGACCCATCAAGTAACAGGAGATTTGTTCCCCTCTCCATCTTCGTCTCTTGCTATTTTCCTACCAACCCCTAGTATTCCATCCTTGAAAAGGCTTAACTCAGTTATTTGCACCTCCTCCTTCCCCTGCCTCCATTTGTTTTAGTTTTGTCTCATTGTCATCCAAAATGTCACTTTCTCTGGGAAATGTATGATGCCTTAACCACCAGGACTGTACGAGGTGGCCCTCCTATTAGCTCCCATAGCATCTTATACTTTCTCTAATAAAGTATGAGCATTCTACTGTGGATGTCTCCCACCAAACTTTAACTTCTTAGGTAGCTTTCCAGCTGGATAATTTAGGATGACAGGATGGTCTTATGAAGCTCCAGAGCTTTTCTCAGCAGTGTGGCCACATCTGAAGCTTACTGTGCTAAGACAACTATGAGAAGATGACAGATTCAGCCTGTTTGGAGTCGTCATGGCTGACATGAGCTTTTCAGTTCCACCAATCCAATGTGTTAGCAAAACAAATGTCCAATGATTCATTGGATACACACAGCCCAAACAGCTGTGACAAATGTCATGCTTCATAAAATGTCATGTCACTCCAGTTGGGAGGAGTGTTCAGATCTCCAGTTACCCAAGGAATGGTCTACAGTTACTCCAGAGTGTTCTTGTCTAGTCTGGAGATCTGAACACTCCTCCCAACTGCTCCAGATTCCCTCTTACACACATATTGACTCACTACCCACTTGCCTGAACTGGGGAACATCTCTCTTCTACCACCAAATACAACTTTCCTTTGGAAGCTGCAAATAGAGCTAACTACCTGGAAATCTTATCATTAAGACCTAAGGTAGGTAAAAGATGTAGTTCAATGACAGAGTGCTTGCCTAATATAATGGGTTCCATACCCAGCACTTTGAAAAATAGCAACAATAGTAATAACAATTTTTTTTAAAAAGTTAGAATAAATAAAACCATAAGGCAATCTTTGTGACAATCTAGAAAGCAACTTGTAACTGTAATTTATTCATCCATTAATATAAAGGTAATTACAAAATTTGTGACTTTTTAAAGATTTTATTATGAACTAGGGTCTTTGACTACATGATAATAGTTAATCCTCTCAATAATTCTACATATAGGTATTATTGTCCCCTTTTCACAGATGGACAGAGATTGAGTGGCTTAAGGAATTTTCCAAAGGCACACAATTGGTGTCAGAGGTGGTTTCAGAAATCACATCTTTCTGATTCTGAAGCCTATCTTCCTCCCAATCCATGATGATACCTTTCCATGTTTCAGAACAGGGTATTCATCATTTGGAGAGGCAATAAAAAAGTGGTTTATTTGGAAATGCTTGCTTTTCATCTGCAATGAAATAAGAGTTAAAAAACCTCTCACTCTCAACCAATGATTCTCACTGGTCATTGAAATGGATTTCTGCTCATCAATTCCACCAACCAGCACATACTTGAACATGGTGGGAGCCACTGTTACTCGCTGCCCTCCACCCAGGCAGTTCCTTCCACTGCCACATCTAGAGCTGAAGGATCCCTGGACCTGGGGTTAGACAGACCAGAGGTTGGGTCCTAACTCTGCACTAGCTACCACTTACATGAGCCAGATGACAGTTGTCACTTCATCTCACAATGTTTGAGAAGCCATAGGATAAATTCGTGCATGGGGAGGAACCCTGAAAATGGCAAAAGTGCTGAAAACATGAGGTGACATTATTGTCTCCTCCAAATCATTAGTCACTAAAAATCTGACACACAATAATCCATGATTTCACGTGCATATGTGGCCATCCCTAATATGAGCACTTCAGGAAGAGAGATGATCATTTGTTTGTTTGGTCCCTGTGTAGCCCCAGTATCATGAGCAGAATGGCAACTCCATATGGTCCATGGTGATCACCTGTGTTCTGATGGTCACAGTTCCCAACCCTGAACCTGAAAGGCAGCGGCCTCACGCCCTAGAAGGCACTGTCTATAACCTACACCTGAACATCTGCTGGCTTAATTGGCTTTGTTTTGTTTTTATCATTTTATGTGCATGTGATGTTAGCAGTGATCATTTTATTAAGTATTTAATCCATGCTAAGGAAATCACACTTCATGGACATTATCTAATTTACATAGACCTTATCTATGATTTACAGCAACATCACTTTTTACTATAGTACAATAAGTATCCACATTTTCACTTGTGAGTAAACCAAACTTTAGAGATGGCCACATTCTGACTGGTTTATCAGCACTTACTGGCAAGGGAGATCAGAACTTAGAGATCCCAGGGGCCTGACTCCCTCCATTTTATGTTGGAAATTTTGCTAAACTTTGTCCTGCAAGTCAGAGAACATAGCTTATCAAGATTGTGTTCTCAAAAAAAAAAAAAAAAGATTGTGTTCTCAAAGGAACCAGATACTTGCACAGAGTAGTTGTTAAATAATCTCAGACTCCTGCAAAAGAGGGCTGGTAAGCTTTCCTTCTTCGTGAAGGCAAATGAGGTTACTTAACAATGAACTTGCCTTGTATAAACGTTCAATGGTGAAGGGCTGTTACTACATTTTCTCTTAGAATGTCATTTTTTTTTTCCAATTCTCCTCCCTCCTGTGGAGCATATTATACTCAAATGTTGTGTCAATATGAACATTTTTTTTGTTTTGTTTTGAACACAGGAAAAAAAAAAAGCAAAACGCCTCTACTATGTCTGTAACCCACAAAAGCATGGATGGATGCAAGATCCAGAAGGTCGGATGAGATACACTTCACAAGATAAGAACTGTATAGATCAGAACCAAAGGCTAAATGGCAATAGTTCATTACAGAATAGCACCACTCAGTTTAGAGTCAAGAAGTACAGCTCAGTGGGTGGAAACATGGGCTTTAGAGTTAACCTGAATTAAAATCTCAAATCTGGTACTCTTTATTGATTCAACAAGTACAAATTAAGGGTAGTCAGATTTCCATCCCTGTAACAAAACGCCCAAGATAAACAACTTAAAAGGAGAAACAGTCCATTTTGGCTCCATAGTTGCTTGCTTTCATTGATGTTCTACCTCATCACTCTGGGCCTTGGGTGAGACAGAGAACATGCATTGGGCAAAGCAGCTCAGCTCATGGCAGGAAGGAAGCACGACCAGGCAGAGGCAGGGACAGGGTTCTGGCATCCCCTTCCAGAGTAGCCCCCAAGAGCCTATCTTCCACCCACTATAGTGTCCCCAGCTCCCAGTGGCACCACAGACTGGCAACCAATCCTTTAGCACGTGATCATTGTAAGACATTTAAAGTCCAAACCACAACCTGGAAGAAACTTTACATTAATTAGCTTTTCAAGTTAGTAAATCCCTCAAGCCTCAACCTCATTTATGAAATGGGCATAATACAGTCTAGCACAGAGTGTTGTGAGATCTATAGGAAGCAGCATATCGACAGTTCTTAAAACAGCAACTCTAACGCGCCTCCATAGAAAGTGTGTGGCTAACTTACCTTATTTGATCTTGAGTGTCATTTTTCTTAACACCCTCACAAGCAAACTGGAAAGGCTCGCTCCTACTGGTCACCTGTTCTTGTAGACAGCCCCAGTGGGTGACAGCAGATCTTTATCAGTCGTTCATGAGAAAGTCTTGGAGTGACTGAAAGGTGTAGAATACTCAGCAGCTGCAGGTAGAATATTATCCCAGATGTCTCTAACTCTGTCTGGTCCTTGCTGCCATGAGTTGAGCTGCTTTGCTCACCGTGAGTCCTGCAGCACCAGACACAGCCACATACATTTGCCAGGTCTCCAGAAACTGAATGGAAGTAGCAAAATCTACCAGTCTTGGCCTCATCTCTAGGAAAGTTCTGCCTCCCCTTGCCACTGAATCAGATGCTTGTCATAATATCCATGCATATGGTGTCTTCCCCCAGAAGCTGTTGGCTCCACAAGGCTGGCATGGTTAAGCAGGTGCTGGAATCCCAGAAATCCAGAGCAGCAGTGGGAAGAATCTGGCCTGTAGTCAGGGGACCTGCTGGGCTCATCAGTGTGTGTCGATTCTGGGCAAATGGTCTCCTGAAGTTGGCATCCCAGGGACCAGTCTATCAGTCACTCCATGAGAGACCAGCACTGGGCTAGACACTGTACAAGGAGAAGGAAGGGAGGTGTCATGGTCTGTTCAGGGTGTCCTAATAAAATTCTAGGTGGCTAAAACAACAGACATTTATACTCTCACAATTCTAGAGACTGAATGTCGGAGATGCCAGCGTGGCTGAATTCTGATGCAAATTCTCTCTCTGTGACTTACAGGTGGCCACTTTTGGCAGTTATTGCACATGAGAGTGAGAGGGACCACACTCTGTTGTCTCTTCTTGGTGTTAATTCCATTAGAAGGATCCCACACTCAGTACTAATCTAAACATAACTACCTCTCAAAGGCTTCATCTCCAAACACCATTCAGGTAAAGTAGAAGAAACAAGAAATAGGTTGAAAGGAGACATAAAAGAAGGACAAGAAATAAAGAATTTAGTACAGAGGTGCCACATCCTTTCCAGGTCTGTCACTCCCTAAGCCAGTCTCTCTTGCTGGCCTGTTACTCCCAAAATTCCTGGGTAATCTGTTAATCTACCTGAGTGAAGAGAGATGAGATCTCTTGAGAAACCTATAATTTAGGGGACTTTCCAGAATTATCTATTAATCACATAATGAAGACCATCTCAGCTGAGGATCCTGAGACTGATCAGTGTCATTCCTGGGTACGTTCCCATACCCACCCCTTCTTTGAAAGAAGAGCCAGGAATACCCAAACAAACTCTCTCTCTCTCCAGATGGCCCACATTCTCCGTTGAATGCAAATTCCTTGTTTTATCCATAAAGGCATCTCTCTCTTGACATTGCCCCCTCCCTCCTCCTTTTAATATGTATTTGCTTTCCTAAATAAACCCCTGTCTGCATCTGACCAATGTGTGCTGAAATTATTTTCTTTCACTTTAGTCAAGAACCCCACTGGTCCTGAGCCAAGCTTCCTTTTCTCTCTAGGAACTCACCTGTCCCTTCTTCAGGGACACCTTTTCTCCCATGACAACATCACAGTGGGAACTAGGGTGCATGAATTTTGTGGGGGATATAATTCAGTCAATAACAGGAGATAAGCATTTGATTGCATTTGGAGTCTTACAGACATCAGTGGATTTATTTAAGAGAATCAATGACAAATTAGGAAACACGCAGACAATAGAATGGTAAAATTTTACATAGCAAGTACAAATATTTAGTATTTTCATTATAATTTTAAGGTACAATACATTGTCAGAGCGTTAATTGCACATAGCAAGCGTGGGTAATTATTGTAAATGACTAATGCAATTATTTAGTGATTAGCACATTAAAATTCCACCCTCTGGTCAACCCTTCTAGCAACAGTTGAATGATTTGAGAACCGCTTTTTTATAGTCTGCACACACAGGAGAGCAGCCGTATAGCACAACTCTTCTAAATTGGCCGTTTATAGTAAATAAACTAAGCCCCAAGTGAACCCTTATACCCAGGGCCCTTATTTGTTTGATAGACTCATTTGCAAATTATTGTAGTTTTAATTATTTTTAATAGTATGGCCTTTTAACTTTTGAGAGCATTAGTGTTTGACAACATACTTACTTTCACCAGTGAGTTTTATACTTCCCTATGTTCTCACTAACACTCTCTTCCTTTGGCTTGAAGGAAGCATTACTTGTAAGGTAAGACTAGTGGGGATACATTCTCATGGCTTTTCTTTGTCTGGGAAAACCTTTATAACCCCTTCAATTTTAGAAGAGAGTATTACTAGGTGTAGTATTCTTAGTTGGCAGTTTCATTTTTCTTTCAGGATATTGAATATTCATGGTACAATGTAAATATGTGTAGAAGAACACATCCCTATGTACTCTAAATATGTACTACTACTACTACTTAACAATTAAAATAAAATGAAAAAGTCCCATTTGAGTAGGTCAGTGAAGTCATCAACAATCTTTTCCATAGGAAAAAAAGTGTAAAAAATGAAAATAAATAAAATTTGCAGCTTATTTTACCCTAGGATAAAGATATTTCTTATGCAGGTATATGTGTAGGTAGCTACCCATTGATCCTTCTGAGGCAGGGTCTCTTCCCAGAAGTTGCTAGACATACCCTGAGACACCAGTTGGACTCAGCAGCCTCTCCCAAGCTTTTCTTCAAGATGTAGGTCTGGGGCAAGTCTCTCCTCCGTGTCTCATTCTGCAGCTCAGGCTACAGAGGCAAGGGACACCTCGGCTACATGCTCCGAGTGACAGCGGAAGCTGGAGATAGCAATCCTGAGACTCCAGGCATGTTTCTCAGCTCAGCTTGCATCATGCCCACTAACAGTCTTTGGTATTACATGTTAACATCCCCCTCAGGGTCACAGGGTGGTGACACACTCCACTACCAGAGGCCACAGCAGGAGTGTGAATGGCTAATATGGCCACAGTGCCAGGAAGAATCAGGACCAATGATTCAATGTGCCGGACTCCTGCCCTCCAGAGGTAGGAGCTACTTGTGCCTCTGAAGTCTCCTCATTTCTCAGAAAGACATTTCTTCTTCACTGATTCTCCTACTTTAGGCTAAACTGAACCTTTACAGATCACCAGGGCAACTGTTAAAATGCAGATTTGGCTCAGGACTTCCAGGTCATTCTCTGACACTTGGCTTACATCACTCCCAGGAACATGATTCTGGACTCTCCTTACTCAGAATAGATCCAGTAAGTGACTTCTTGTTTCCTCACTTTTCTGTCTTTATGATGTGAGTTTTACAAACTTCTTTTTTGATTCCCCGGGGGGCTGGGCTGGCAGGAGGCAATGGGGAGAACACTTGATACCACCAGCAACGCTAGACTCCAACACAGGCATGTTGTCTCTCTTTTCTTCCCCTTCCAATATTTTTTGCTATGTATCTAGGTATTTAATCCTCTCTCCCCTTTTTATTTTATTCTTCAATGAAACTTCTGATAAGCCACAGAATTAGCATTCGGGAAACCAATACTTAACATATTACAATCCGAGCTAAGGAGATCGCAATTATACTAAAAGTACAATTTGGAGAGCACGTAACCTCTGACAGAAGAAAACAACCAATGAAAAATGGGAATTTGAATGTACTCACACTAGGTGCAAGGTTTCCAATCCAGTCCTGCTTGTTGAATGACATGAGAGGAAGGGATCAATTTCATTGTACCACCTATCGGCACCTGGCTTGTGCCTGGCACTCCGATGGCTGCTGGGGTTGAAAAATGCACAGGACCCATCTCTGCACTTAAATTGCTCAGGCATTCACTCACCCATTCATTCAACAATTAAGTCCTGAATCATCTAGTAGCCAAAGTTCTAAGTGCTGTTTATATAAATTAACAACATGGACTGTTTTCATAAACATTGAACTGTGGTTTGGGAAAAACATTGTAAGGTGATATGAAGTGTAATTTTAGGACAATATTAATTGTCAGTAGCTATTTCTTTTTTAGTCCTTCCCCCTCCCTCCCTCCTCCTCCTCCTCCTCCTCCTCCTCCTCCTCCTCCTCTTCCTCCTCCTCCCGCCCCTCCTCCTCCTTGTCCCCAAACACCTATGGGATTTGAAATTTTAAAATACAAACTAAATCAGAGATTTTGATTGGGAAAATATGGGTAAATGAGGGCATGAATTACTCCTCGTTTCCTAGAAGAAGCCCATTCTTAAGTGGTATATATGCTCACTACTTTTATCTCAATGGGTAAATATGGGCTGGTGGTCCTCAGGCTTGACTTCTTTCACTTCATGCATCCAAATCATTGGAGGTGCCTCTTCAAAATGAAAGTCCAGGTATCCACTCCAGGTCTTTCGTTTGAGACTTCCCAGAAATTAAGTGCACAGATTTCTTCTTTAAAGAAGTTACCTAGGAATTCTGACACAGCTAAGTCTAAAGGTACTCCTTTGAGGACATGAGGAGGAGAACCTCATGACCGTTCACAGAGCTGGGTTTTGAAGGACACATGGAAGGGAGTGAGGAAGAATTTCAGGCAAAGCAAACACAGATGACGAATTTAGATTCAATGAGTCAACATGAGAAGCAAGAGAGGGAAAGAAGAGGGGATCTGACAGATTAAACCGGTAGGAGATTTTTTTTTCCTTTTGGTTTGTTCCTCGAAAAGTCTTTGGAGTGCTGAAACCTGGATAGGAAGCCAGAAAAATCTGGATTTAGTCTGAGTTATACTATGTGAAACTTAGTCAAATTCTTCCCCCTCAGCCTTTCTTCTTCACCTGTTTAGATGAAGGATGCACCTTGCTCAAATCAAAGGGACCTTCCTTCTTGGAGATGTGCACATCATCATCCATCTGGCACCAGATGAGGCAACTCCAGACCCCCACTGCCCCCAGGGGTAGAAGAGAGGAAGCAAAGAAGCAAAGAAGGAGTGACCTGTCACTTGTGTATCCTCAAGTATATCTCTGGGGACAAGCAAACACTAAAAAAGGTATTTTCCCCCAAAAGAAGACAACCAGTCTGGGAAATTCATGCTGAAATAGCTTCTCCAGGTTGGCTCTGACAATGCCTAAGGGTAGAACATTCTTACCTCCAAACTTTCAAACGGGCAGGGGGAGGGCAAGGCTGTGTCTGGTGCCAAATACATAACGCCCAATTCCAATTACTTAATGGAATTTGCAGCTTGAAGAGAAAGCAACTTGTTTTTGCAAGAGGCATTTCCAGGGAGCCAGCTCCTCTGTTTCCATTCACACCAAATGACCTCAGGTCAGCAGAATATGGAAAAGGCAGCCTCCGCCAAGGCCTCCAATAGCCAAGGCTAACGGTGCTCTAGGGAAAAGGCCTTCAAAGAGTCCACAGATATTACTTATTGTATCTGCCAGTGAGACTTTTGACCAGAGGGAAGCAGGACTGCCAAGCCAGGCTGGGCACTGGCAAGTAAGACCATGCTGTGTTAATGGCCACCGACTGTGGACACTTCTACAAGCTGCTCTTTGGAAGTCTGAACTGGTTTGGCTGAGGGGCTGGGCCACTGACAGCCACTTCCAACTGGCTTCCCTGAAGAGTTAGGACATCCGGGAAGGTTAAAAACCTGCTTACCATCACCATCAGCAGGCCCCACAGGGTTCTGCCTCTGAATTGACCCACCAGGCCAGGGCAGTCTTGGGCAGGTTGCTTTCCCTCTTTAGGTCTTAGTCTGTTCACAGTAGAGAGAGAGAAGTTGGGTTAGCACCAGTGCCTTGGAAATATATAGCAGTAAACTTTGCCTTAAGTGGCTGAAAAAAATCTCCTCTAAGCTGCACTCTGAGTGTGTTCTGGGCATGTGTGCACACATCCACATGTGCACACACATTTGTGTAGCTAGTTTATAGTGAAGGAGACTAAGACTCAAAGGCTGAGTTTTCTAGAATCAGTGCAGTTCAGTAAACACGATGTAGGCCCACTGCAAAGCCTAGGAGATGGGCTCACTTCCCTCTCTTGAGGAGTTTCCAATTGGTGGCAAGACAGACCTGTAAAGAGACAATAAAAGAGCGATGCGGTAGCAACAGAGAGCCAGGTGCAGTTGGATGGGAGAGGGAGTTAAGGCAGGACCAGGGAGAGCCTCTTGCGGTGAGTGGAGGACAGGGAGAGTGGGGAAGGCTGGCCTGCAGGAAGCATATTCTAAGACTGCCTGGTTTGAAGATCATGGGTTGTCTTTGAAAAGGCAAAGGCTGTAGTACTGAACAAAGGCTTCCCAAGGCAGAAGGCAAAGCATAAGTCATAGAACCGTAAAGGAAAGGAAAACAGCATAGCAAGCACAGAACTGGAAATTCATCCAAAGAAATCAACACCATGAAAGTGTAAAACAGAAGGAAACAAAGTAGCAGCTAATCTGGATTCAAGAAAATATCTTCTAAAAGCAAATCCATCCTTCACCCTTGATGATACTCTGCTTTTTTATTGCATTTTTGTTTGAAAATACATTACGAAATGTTTAGATATGCAAAATATAGAAACACTATAATAATAAATTCTCACACACTTACTATGCAAAGAAGAAATAAAGCCCAGGCAACAGAATCAAAGGTCCTGGCACCCAAGCACACACTCAGGGGTGGAATCACCGTTATTAAAACACTCAGAGATGGGGCACAAAATTGGGGATTTATTTCGTTAACTTATATGGCAAAGTGTAACTGTCACATGGAATGGAATATGACTGTCCCTAAGATTAGTACATTCCTTCCCTGTACCAAGCTACAGGGCATACCACATCTTAGTCAAAGCCAATCTGTCAGTTAACGGTGAGAAATTCCAGGCAGTCTGACTAAATTATTCCTGCCCAGTGGCTAGCTCCTCATGAAATGTCAAATTATAGGCAGATGTCAGATGTTTTCTTGGGGAATTTAGAATCAAATGCATCAAAAATCTAATAGCACAAACTTAATCTGATTCCTTCCTTCGTTCCTTGTTTCCTTTTTTCCTTCTTAGGGTTGCAGGATAAAATGTAAAACACCCATCAAATTTGCTTTCAGATTAACTAGAACAACATTTTAGTATAAGTGTATCCCAAATACTGCACAAATATACTTAAAATACAAAAATTACTCACTTCCTCTCTAAAATTGAATTGGGAGTTATGTACTTTTACTTGCTAAATCTGGAAACCCTATATCTTTCCCCTCATGGACAAATATTGATGGAGAATCTCCATATACTAATAAATGGAACTTTTAAGATATTTTGTGGCCACTCAGTACCTTTTGAATTCTCATGTTATGTTTTCAAAGATTTCTAGCTTTCCCAATCCTGACTGAGAAAAGTGGAATGGAAATAATTCATGTATTCAGGCCCCACTGCCACTGGCCCCAACTATGTCTCTACCCATGAAATTCACCCATCCTAAATTTTGATTGGAAAGTCAGAAACCATGGAAGGAAGCATCCCACTCAGAATCCCTTTTGATAGCCAGGGTATGCTCTGAGGCAGTGAGTGTTTGGTGGTGGTAATAGTTTCAAGGTCAAGTTCAGGTGGTTTCTTCTGCATAATTGTCACTTGTACAGCATCACGGACAGGGCTGTCCTCATCGTCTGGGTTCTGCAGAATGGTTTTGAGCACATTTTTCTGAAAGTTCAGGTGCAAATATGATTCCCTAGCAAATCTTACTCCCAACAATACTGTGAATGATGACTTCCTATTATCTTATCAACATTTTTTTTTCTGTTTAGCCATCCAGAGCTATTTTCTGTTACCTACATATAAAATCCCACTTATTCTAAGAGCTGTATAAATAATGAATAGACACACACACACACACACACACACACACATACAGGCTTTCATTTAGAGCTATATAGGAGGCAGGTATTAATGAAATAAATACAGATTTACAAATTTATAAATGGGGATAATTTGTAATGATCTCTGTGAAGAAAACTCTAGTTATAAGAAGTGACAATATGAAAAACTAACGTTAATTCTAGGAGAATTCACAGTGGTATTTGTGAGGAGTTGGTACTTTAGTTAAGACCTGAAGAATGACACAGAATCAATAAAATTTTAGATTTCTTCTCTGGGCAGTGGAAACCTTTGAAAGATGTTAGTAATCTAATTGTGTGTGTGTGTGTGTGTGTGTGTGTGTGTGTGTTAAAGTTCACTCAGTGTGTACAATGGATTTTCATTAGGTCAAGAGTAGAAGTGTGCAGTTCCTCTGTCCATATCCACACTGTGACGGGGCAGAGGTCTGCCACTAAGCTGAGCGGCACACAGGCCTCCTCTTCCCACCCCATCCTTACAATTATGTCAGAGAGATTTCAGATATATCACTCAGTGTGGCAGGCATGAGTTTATTAGAGGGGATAGGAAAGAGGAAAGGAGGACACTCTCAAGAGGAAAGTGAGTCCTCTCAGAGAGAAGGACCATGCACCCTCCCACCCTCCACTTTTATTGTGGGCGTGGTCTCCAAGCAAGTTTCAGGTCTCCAGAGTGTCCTGCTCAAGCCCACCTCTTAACTTTTGACGGACAGCATAGGAACTGCCTGGACCACTTTGAAGAAAGCAGCATGGTGCTCACAGAATTGGAATTTTAATGGAGATTGAGTCCCCTGTTTTTGTTTCAATGTCTCATCCCCTGTATTGGTTTATTACCCTTGAATAGCCTTCAACAAGCTTCTCTGTGAGGATCTTGATGTTTTGGTTGCCAGGGTGATAAGAAAGGTCCATGTCACCTTGTAGGGTGTGCCATAATCTTGAAACCATAGTTTTTCTCAAGGGGATGTAATTAATTATGGCTGGGGAGATTTTGATATGCCAGGCCCCATTCTTCCAGGTGGTTGCCTGTCAGATAAGGTACTCTGTGGTTTTCAGGAGTGCTTTGTTTTCCTTTGTGGGCTCATCCATTCATGGCCAACTAGCTGCCTCACACACGCCACCACCACCACCACCACCACCACCTTGAGAATGGTTTATACTTGGTGAATCACATTCAATAAAGAGAATACAGAAAATGAAAAAAAAAATCAACCTGACAGGGAAAAAGAGGAAATCAGATGATCAAGGTTAATGTCACCAGTTATATGCTGTGCTGATAAACACCTCCTGATATGATGTAGTAAGAAGCCCTTCACCTCTGTAAAATTCTTTCCCCGATTCCATAATTTAAGTTTAATCATGACGCAAACATCAGACAACTCAAACTGAGAGACATTGTACAAAATTCTTGGCCTCGGGTACTCTGTACAACTATCCAAACAGGAGAAGGAAAATCAGACAGGCATTGGCACAATCCAGAGGAGACTAAGGAGTTACGATGACCAAATGCAACAGAACTTCGGGTACTGGACTCTGCAACAAAAAAGACTTCAGTGTGAAAACTAATCAAATCTGAAAATAATCTGCAGGTTAGTTAATAGCAATAAACCAACATTGGATTCTTAGTTGTGACAAATATGCTACAAAAAATGTAAAACGTTAGCATTAACAGGAACTATCTGATGTTTTCAGAACTGTTCTGTAAATCTAAAATTATTCTAAAATAAAAATTTATTTTAAAAAGGAGAAGGCAGGAAAATCTGTTAACTGACTATTACAGTCGATTATTTAGGCAAGAAAGCAGTCTATAATATAATATAATTAAGGCATTAATGTAGACAGAAGAGTGAATCAAAGCTTTATTTTGGAGTTATGATTGACAGCATCAATATGTCCTTCTTACATTAGAGGAAAGACTTTCCAGCAGCAGTAGATCAGGGTCCATAAACAAAAGCCACATACTGGTCAAGGCTCTACCCTGTGACTAAGTGTCCCAACCACACAAACCAGATGTGTGCATGCCCCAAGTCCTGATAGATTTCCAATCCTATAAATTCCCTTGGAGAATAAAATCTTGTTTTTCCAAGTCTCAGAAGCTCTACCCCTAAGCTTCTTGTTTAACTTATTTATAAATGTTTGGTTTTTCATTTGCATCAAATAAATTGTTTTCACCAGTGAGCTGATGATTCAGCCTGGGTGGGAAGCCCCTTCTGTCCTACAGCCATGTTCCTGCTAATTTGTCATGCTGCACTTATGGCCTTAAAAATCCCTTTGTTTACCCGTAGTTAACTACAGTTCCTACTTCAATTGTTAAAAGGTTGGGTGTAATTGAAACACATGCGCTGTCTTTCAATGTAATGAGGTTTTGATGGATATCTATGGATGCAGACCAAGAAGGTTCCTGTGTATACATAAGGCAGAGCGTTGTAGGAGGGATGGGGATATGTACCTTGCTTTCCTCAAGCAAAAAGATACTGCTTTGAAGAAGTAAGCAGGTTGTCATTGTCTGAGTCATGAAATGAAGCCTGGCTTCTACACAGAAAAAAATAAGAGATCTGAAGACTAGTAACACTGACATGTTCATAAGTAAAGACAAATAGCAAAAATTCGAGTATTCAATCTAATGTTTCACTTCCTTGTTCCTCTCCTAACCTTAATCCATGAGGTTTGGATGAGGTAAATGAGAGAATTTCATCCTGTCCAAATTCAGGGATGCAACATGTCCTAGCAGGGCCAAGGAAAGTCATACCTGAAATTTTGGCTGTAAATATATTCTTTCCACAGAGACTGGCAGTCTTCAAAAGGTTGATGGAATTGTCCCTGAATACTGGAGTTAACGTGGGACAGAAAGAACCATTATGACAAAGTGGATAGCAGGTTGTAGACTGTAGCTTTACCAACTCAATCTCTTCCATTATCTTACTATATAATATCTACATGATAATTAAACCAAAACACCTGAAATTTTAGTGAAAGAGGAGGAACTAAGCTCTGATTAGCTTGGATCCTTCCAACCAGGCCTAAAGTCAAATGTTCATTCCTTCAGTGTATTTGTTTAGTTATATGAACTAATGAGTTCTGTTTTTATTTTATTCCTGGATTGTTTTTGAAACATCTAAATAACTGGAAAGAGAATCAACACCTTCCAAACATCTGGGAAGAAAAACAGAAAGTGTCACTTTGGCGTATGGAATATTTTGAACTGAAGACAAATAAGAGAAAGCAGATAAAAGAAAAGCTCTCTGCCCGCCCTCTTGTAAGCGTAAAAGCGGGGTGGGAATTTGTATAGGTGACCCCCTTTCCCTCTAGCAAGAGGAGTAGAAATTAATTGCCTGGTATCAACCTAGGAATCTAGGGCTTGAAGAAGGCACCAGAAGAGTCTACATGACAAACCTTATAATCAGCCTTTATCTTCCATTAGGTTCTCCATACATTTGCATTCTCAAAATTTGATACCCCCAGGATGGCAAAGTCCTTGTTCTTTGTCTTATCACTTTTCTGAGTCCTCCCATGTGTATGTGCAATATGTGTGCTAAGAAATTTGTTTGTTTTTCTCTTGTTAGTCCATCTTTTGTCAGTCTAATTTGTAGAAGCCCAGCCAATGAATTTAAGATTGCTAGAGGCTTTTTTTTTTTTTTTTTTTTTTTTGGTCTCCTACAAACGCTAAGTGCTCTGCAGGAATCCTGCTGGAAGCTACTATATGATTTCCCCTTCACTCTTCTTAGAAACTCTTTGAAGTATTATTTATCTCATTCAGAAATAACTCAAGATGGAAAACTTGAAAAATTTGTCACCCAGGTTATAAAGTGGTTAAGACCAAGAGCTGGGATTATTCCTGAGGTCCATCCAAGGAGTAGCAACCTCAGTCTGCAGTCTCTTTTCCAAAGACCCAAATGTTTTTCATGTCCCTTAAGTGAAGTATTTGGTGTGTTTAAGCAATCATCCAGTCTTGCAGCTTAAAACTTCATGGTCCCCTAAATCTTTTCTTCATGTCCACTGCCAACTCCAGACTCAAGTCAAGAAATCTCCTGTGAAGTGCTAGGACCCCACTGAACAACCACCCAGCTCTGAGTCTCCCCTCCACTTTTTGGTCTGTTCTGCATGCAGAAATTAGTCATTACAGTTTCACTCATTATTTTTTATAGTGTTGTTCAGTTTGTTTATTTTGTTTTCCTGTGAGGTCTTCAAGGACAAGGGTTTGGTTTATTTTTCTCACTGTGAAATGCTCATTGCCTAACAATGTCTGATGCTTGCTCTCACAGTGTTTTCATTTATCTTATATTTCTAAATATCCTCTGTAGACTAAATGCTCCCAAATATTTATGTTCAGATGACACCTCTCCCCTTTAATATCTGTCGGTTTGGTTTTGGGGCTTGGAAACACAATCGATATTTCAAATTGAACATATCAAAAACTGAATTCCTTGTTTTCCCAGTCTGGTTTTTTTTTCCTTCTTTAGCAGAATACCAGATACTGAATAACTTATAAAGAATAGAAATCTATTTGCCACAGATTTGGAGACTGGGGAGTGCTCCATTAGTATCTGGTGAGGGTCTTCATGCTGCTTTAGCCTATGGAAGAAGGCTGAAGGGCAAGAGGAATCCTGTGAGAGAGAACAAGAGGGATGAACTCACTTTGAAAACAAGCCCCCTCTTACAATAACAAACTCAGACCTACGATGGCAACTTAATTCATTCACTGAGGAAGAGGCATCGTGACTTAATCACTTCTTAACTCATTGGCATTGAGGAGTAAGCTTTCATTACTAGAACTCTGGGTGACACATTGAAACCTTTACGTTCATCTTCCCCAGATGCTGTTCCCAACTTCCTTCACAAGCCTTTCCCGTGGAACTCCGTCAACAGGACTTCGTCCTTCCAGGTGTTCAAGCCAAAAGCATAAAGCCATTCTGAACCATCTAACTGTTCCCCCACACCACTTCCAATCAATAATCCAATCTTGCTGGACCTCACCTCAACTTCTGCTCACACCTACTTCTCCCATTACAATTCAAATTGTTGGCATTTTTTTTTTCTGCTGGGTTTCTGTATTACCTTCTTATCTGATTTTCTTGCCTGTGTCTTTGCTGCATCTCAGCCACCAAGAATCCTTCTAAACTGGAAGTCCAACCTCTTCAAGGCTCTGCTAAGAATACCCCAGTAGTTATTTCTCTGACTTGGGTTTCTTCTGACTTGAGATAAAACCCAAGCAACAGACTACAGGTTCCACAACTCTGAATTCACCTTCTCTCCAGCCTCAAGGGGCTCCATGGTGTTTCTCAAACACACCAGACATTCTCTCACCGGTAGACCTTTGCCCTGACATTCCCATTTGCCAAGGATATTCTCCCGAATACTCACCTGTATAATACCCTGAACCCCCTCACCTCCTTCATTTCTTTGCCAAAATGCCACCTTCTGTGAGGCTTTCCAAGCTCATTCCATCTGAAATTCCCACCTGATTTATTAAGGAAGGATATTTTATCTACTTTTATCTTTATTATTTTTCCACTTTGTGGCCAGTGCGGGTAAGTGCTTTATAAATATCTGTTAAATGACAGATAATAATAGCTAATGAAGGAATGTACCAATTGCATAAAAATATTTCATCTCATCATTGATGGGTCTCCATTGCCCTAAAATGAAGTTCAAATTCCTAAGAACACAAAGTTCTCCAGAGTCTACTCCTTGACTCTCTGTTGAGCTTTTATCTTTCAACAACCACCTCCCCAAAATTCACCTGTACTCACAATATTCTATATCCGAGCCACATCTAGGGAATGGCTTGGAGTGGACACAAAACTCTATCTTCACAGTTAATTTAGAAGTCTTCCTTGGCATATATCATTTCTGCAGACAGAAAGAGTGACCTTTGTAGGACTCCTCTAATACTCCCTTACACAGTAGCACTTGCCATATTACACTACTGTGATTTTCAGAGTCTAAGAGATCTCCACAACCATAATCTAATGTCCCTGGAAGTATAGGATTCACTTTTGTAGCCATTATATCTCTAAGCCCACAAGAGTGGCCAAATCTATCTGCTACTCATTACCAGTAATTTTTCACTACAAAACACTGTATCCATTCAATTCAGAATACCTTGGCCTTCTCCCCATTTCAAGCCCTTGGCTAATCTAGTTGTCGGTTTTGTTCCATGTCAAATGAGAGTGTAACAAAAAAAAAAAAGGAGTATTTCAATTCTTTCAAATAAAGAAAACCATCAAAAGATTGAATAATTTTTATTGAAAAATTTACTTTCACACATATCTTTCATTTGTGGTTGAAAAACTGAATAGACGTTAAAAGTCACTTTCCTTTAGACTATACAATAGTCATACGAGTAATCATGGTTTTATTTAGAAGAATTAAAACAATAAAAGATAAGAAAATGCCAAGTTTTCGGAGCCTCGTTAACAGAAGTCACTCAAGATGCAAGTGATATTAACCGACTTGGTAAAGACTTGGCTCTGAGGAAGGATTTCATTTTCCTTCTGGAAGGGACTCCTCTTGACCCTGTTCTTCCTTGGATCTGTGATCTCCTTACATTGTCTGTGACACTGAAGACCCCATCTTGTGTCACACACTGAAGGGGCAGTACATCTGAGAACAGAACACCTCGAGATGATGGTGCTCTCCAGACACTCTGGGCAAAAAAAAAATGACTTTCACTGGTGGGGACACGGCTGGTCTCTAGTGTTACATCAGTCAGGGAGGGCGTTGCAGGGGAAGATGTCAGAGGCAGAGACAGTCCTCAGAAGATTCACCTTCTGCTCTGGAAATTCTATCAGTTAGACCATCAATCTCCTCTTTTTCCAATTCAGACGTTTGGCTTTGCTACACATCACAGTCCTCTGAGGAGGTGGGGAGTACACTGAAATAACCACATACCCTGGGGCAAGAGGGTTCTGACTGGGCCTGTTTCTTTACCAGTTTCCCAGGGATTGGGTTTACCCATATCACCTCTATGAGACTTGTGCCTATGGCTGGCCCATCCCCTCACATGTGTCTAAAACTTTTTCCAAGCTGACATTTCCATCCATTGTCTCCAAATTAGTGATGTGTTGAAATGTCTCCTTGGGATGTCTGTTTGCAATTTGTTCTTAGAAATGCATGAAAATTGTTCAGTTATGCTGGAGATGCAGGGGCCAGGCCTGGTCCACAAAGACAGCTCTCTGATTATAGTTCTAATTTTTCCAAGCTGGAGTTCCACTGTGCTTTGATGAAATTGCCACAAGGTCAGGATTCCAAAAACCTATATTTTCTCAGGGGCATTTTGGCTCCATGAAACATTATCATATATTATATATTTGGGAATATGAAAACAAATGGTTGTAAAGCTACAGTGATTTGGGAAAAATAAATAGTTTAGTTAACTGTGGCTATTAGATGTTACATAAATATTTTCTTTGTTTTCTTGTGCTATAGGGAATTTAAATATCCTAAACCAAATGTAAGCTTTTTAGGGAAGCTTTCCCTTTCATACTCAAATAACATAATGCAACCCCCAAAATTGACTGCACAGGAAGACTCTGCTATTTCCTTTACATTTCTGAGAATCCTGAGAAAGTGGTCCTATGTCCTAGAAAGTGTCTTGTCGGGGGTCCTGTCTCTCAATCCACCATTGCTAACCATTTTCCAATATTTGACTCTGCTGCTGCTATACCCTTCACCTCCAAGGATGGAAAGAGCTCCTTCTCTTTGTTCCCTTGAGCACCGTTGGGCCAAAACACTCAACTTTATTTAACTTTATTGAGGCTTGAGAATGATAAAAGAAGATAACCATGTAGAAAAAGAAAACCCAGAGCTGGGGACCAATCCTCTCTCTCCAGGGGCACAGAGCATTTGTTTCCCCAGGCAACCCCCTTATTCATCTTTCTCCCCGGTGTTACCAGAGGCACAAGATCCCTCTGGGGAGGAGAGAGTTTAGGCCATAATGCTCTCTTCTCCAGAAATAATTCAGTCGAATTGGTAGGAAGATAGGTTTTATTCAAAGCCAGCTCTCAGGGAGGATGGAAGAAATGTCCTTGTTTTGGAAGTTCCGTGTCCAGAATAGTTCTGGAAGGAGGGAAGCTTTTAAGAGGGGAAGAAGGCATTAGGACAAAAGACTGGGTTTCAGGAGCGCTTCACAGATTCTGAGTCCCTGTGACCTCCTTATCATACCAAAAGGAGCTGGGATTACCTGCATCTGTATCTCTCTCTTACATAAACATATCTTTTTAACTGAGTGAAAGAGAAAGCATTACAGAGGGCTTTCTTTAAAACTTAGAATACCAAAACAAAGGATGTTAGAGACCTGAGGAAGAGATTGCAGAAACAGTTGGGAAGGGGGTAGCCACCCCAGTCCCCATTCTTAGCATAAGGACTTAGGGAAGGAATTTGGTCTGTTTCATAGTTTACTTTTTGTTTCTCAACTCACCTTTCCATGAATCTAAGGTCTCAGCCTTCAAACTCTTAACCATGCTTGAAGAATGAAAATATAAAAACCAATCAGCATCATCACAGTCCTTGGGAGAATTTTATGTTTACAATTAACATCTTTGATTTGACAACCTTACATTTTAGACTGAACACAAACCCTCCATATTACATCTTTGGTCCTAAACTTTCCTTGGAACAAGAAGTGAGAACTTTTCTACATTTCTAAGGGAAGCAACAGCCTTCTCTAAGAGATCCATTTCATTTTTCTCTATTGAATGCAGAAATCACCTACATTTGGTTTTGCTTCTTTTTGTGGTGCTGGGATCAAATCCAGGAACTCATGCATGCTAAGCACATGCCCTGCCACTAGCTATATCTCCAACCCCTACCTTCATTTTAAAATAGTTCTATGAGGGCTGAGAGGCACCTCACATCCAATATAAGCATCCAAGGACTTTCTGACTCTATGAACAAGCAGACTTATGAAACTGACGGTTTAATTCAAAGGATATGGTAGTTAACATGATAGATCCAGATTTTAATCCAATGAGACATCCAGACATAAAGGCACGATTTGGTAGCAATGATAGGTACCCCACAGGACATCCAACAGGGTTGTGTGGTCTCTGAGGAATAGTGCTGGATCTTATAAAGTGCCAAATATGTTCAAAGACTGTCTTGGAAATGGAATTGTAATTAAACATCTCGAGTTTTAACACTTGGGAATTCAGAAATTCCTCTGTGAAAATAAGCAGTCATGTTCCACTAAAACCATGTTCTCTGCCTCTGAAAAAGGCCCCCAGATATCTTGGATGCATTTTGATAAAGTGATCTTTCTCAGGAATTGAGGAAACATTAGAAAATATCTATTTTAAATATTTGTTTAAGTGGGTGTTATCAGAAATAAAGAAATGGAGATACCTGAAAATAGCAAAGTTTTTAAATAGCATAGTTTTTAAACTATTTCTTTAGGTTGGCCAGGCCTGAAAATTAGGAAACAGTTGAAACACAGTTTAATATGTTGTACAGAATATAAACTCATTTCTGTACTTTCTAGAAAGCAAAAATTTTAAAGTTATTATTATTATCATTATTACTTAATTGTACACTACTGGTTTGAACTAACATTCTTACATATTGTGGCATAGAATATAGGTAGGAGCATAGGTTTGTAGATCATAATATCCACCTAAACATCAGTCTGTCACAATCCCTTGGGCAAATCATCAGCCTCTCTAAACTTCAAATCACATAACTTTTAATTGGAGCCCACTGTAATAATGGAAGAAATGTAAATAAGTTATTTTTTATATTGCAAGCTATCAATAAATGTCAGTTGTTATTATTGCAAAATGAAATTCAGAAAAATTTGAGGAAAATGAAAAGTTATCCTGCCACCCCATTATCAAGTACAGAGCTGGGTATATGGCTCAGTAATGGAGCACTTACCTCCCATGCGTGAGGCCCTAGGTTCCATCCTCATCATACAGGAAAATGCAAAAGCCAAGTACAATTACAGATTTATACATGCTGGGTGCAGTGGTACATGCCTGTAATTCCACCAGCTTGAGAGGCTGAGGCAGGAGGATCATGAGTTTAAAGCCAGCCTCAGCAACTTAGCAAGGCCCTAAACAACTTAGGAAGAACTGTTCTCAAAATTTAAAAATATGAAAAGATCTGGAAGTGTGGCTTACGGTTAAGCACCCTTGGGTTAAGCACCCTTGGGTTCAATTCTTTTTTTTTTTAATTTATTTTTATTTTTATTTGTTATTAGTTGCTCAAGACAATACAATGATCTTGACATATCATATATTTGATTCAAATAGGGTATGAATTCTCATTTTTCTACATGTACAGATTTCAGGATCACATTGGTTATACATCCATGTGTATACATACAGCAATCCCAGTGTCGGTTGTATTCTGCTGCCCTCCTTATCCCCCCTCCCTTCCCCTCCCCTCCCATCACTATTATTCTACTGTGACACTTATCTCTCTCTCTTTTTTTCCTTCCCTTCCCCCTCACACCATCATATATGTATTTTGTGAACCCATGAGGGCCTCCTTCCATCATCCATGCATTTCCCCTTCTCCCTCCCTTTGCCTCCCTCCTCTTTTCCTTGTTTCATGGTAATCTTCTTCTCATGCTCTTCCTTCCTACTCTGTTTTGAGTCACCTCCCTTATATCAGAGAAGACATTCGGCATTTGTTTTTTAGGGATTGGCTAACTTTGCTTAGCATAATCTGCTCTAGAGCCATCCATTTCCCTGCAAATGCCATGATTTTGTTATTTTTTAATGCTGAGTAATATTCCATTGTGTATAAATGCCACATTTTTTTAATCCATTCATCTGTTGAAGGGCATCTGGGTTGGTTCCACAGTCTAGCTATTGTGAATTGTGCTGCTATGAACATTGACGTAGCTGTGTCCCTGTAGTATGCTCTTTTGGGTATAGTCCGAGAAGGGGAATAGCTGGGTCAAATGGTGGTTCCATTCCCAGCTTTCCAAGAAATCTGCATACTGCCCTCCAAATCGGCTGCACCAGTTTGCAGTCCCACCAGCAGTGTACAAGTGTACACTTTTCCCCACATCCTCACCAGCACTTCTTGTTGTTTGACTTCATAATGGCTGCCAATATTACTGGAGTGAGATGGTATCTTAGAGTGGTTTTAATTTGCATTTCTCTGACAGCTAGAGATGGTGAGCATTTTTTTGTGTACTTGTTGATTGATTGTATATCCTCCTCTGTGAAGTGTCTGTTTAGATCTTTGGCCCATTTGTTGATTGGGTTATTTTGTTGTTGTTGTTTAACTTTTTGAGTTCTTTGTATACTCTGGAGATTAGCACTGTATCTGAAGTGTGAGGGGTAAAAATTTGTTCCCAGGATGTAGGCTCCCTATTCACCTCACTTATTATTTCTCTTGCTGAGAAAAAAACTTTTTACTTTGAATATGTCCCATTTGTTGATTCTTAATTTTAACTCTTGTGCTATAGGTGTCCTATTAAGGAATTTGGAGCCCAACCCCATGAAATGAAGATTAGGGCCAACTTTTTCTTCTATTAGATGCAGAGTCTCTGGTTTGATTCCTAGCTCCTTGATCCATTTTGAGTTAACTTTTGTGCATGGTGAGATAAAGGGATTCAATTTCATTTTGTTGCATCTGGCTTTCCAGTTCTCCCAGCACCATTTGTTGAAGATGCTATCCTTTCTCCATTGCATGCCTTTAGCACCTTTGTCTAATATAAGGTAGTTGTAATTTTGTGGATTGGTCTCTGTGTCCTCTATTCTGTACCATTGGTCCACCCTCCTGTTTTGGTACCAGTACCATCCTGTTTCTGTTACTATTGCTCTATAGTATAGTTTGAAGTCTGGTATCGCTATATCACCTGTTTCACTCTTCCTGCTTAGAATTGCTTTAGCTATTCTGGGTCTTTTATTTCTCCAGATGAATTTCATGATTGCTTTTTCTATTTCTGCAAGGAATGCCATTGGGATTTTGATTGGCATCACATTAAACCTATAGAGTACTTTTGGTAGTATGACCATTTTAATGATATTAATTCTGCCTATCCATGAGCAAGGTATATCTTTCCATCTTCTAAGGTCTTCTTCTATTTCCCTCTTTAGTGTTCTGTAGTTTTCGTTGTATAGGTCTTTCACCTCTTTTGTTAGGTTGATTCCCAAATATTTTATTTTTTTTTGAGGAAATTGTGAATGGGGTGGTTGTCCTGATTTCCCTTTCAGAGGGTTTGTCACTGATATACAGGAATGCCTTAGACTTATGAGTGTTGGTTTTATATCCCGCCACTTTGCTGAATTCATTTACTAGTTCTAGAAGTTTTTTGGTAGAACCTTTTGGGTCTGTTAGGTATAGGATCATGTCATTGGCAAATAGTGCTAATTTCAGTTCTTTTTTTCCTATTTTTATGCCTTTAATTTCTATTGTCTGTCTTATTGCTATGGCCAGGGTTTCGAGAACTATGTTGAATAGGAGTGGTGAGAGAGGGCATCTCTGTCTTGTTCCAGATTTTAGAGGGAATGCCTTCAATTTTTCTCCGTTTAGAATGATGCTAGCCTGAGGCATAGCACAGATAGCTTTTACAATGTTGAGATAAGTTCCTGTTATCCCTAGTTTTTCTAATGTTTTGAACATAAAGGGATGCTGTATTTTGTCAAAAGCTTTTTCTGCATCTATCGAGATGATCATATGGTTTTTATCTTTAAATCTATTGATGTGGTGGATTACATTTATTGATTTCCATATATTGAACCAGCCTTACATCCAGGGATAAATCCTATTTGATCATGGTGCACGATCTTTTTGATATGTTTTTGTATCCGATTTGCCAGAATTTTATTGAGGATTTTTGCATCTATGTTCAATAGAGATATTGGTCTGTAGTTTTCTTTCTTTGACGTGTCCTTATCTGGTTTAGGAATCAGGGTGATGTTGGCCTCATAGAATGAATTTGGAAACACTCCCTCTTTTTCTATTTCACAAAATAGCTTGAGAAGTATTGGTTTTAGTTCTTCTTTAAAGGTTTTGTAAAACTCTGCTGTATACCCATCCAGTCCTGGGCTTTTCTTGGTTGGTAATCTTTTGATCGCTTCTTCTATTTCCTCACTTGATATTTGTCTGTTTAAGTTGTGTATATCCTCTTGACTCAATCTGGGCAGATCACATGACTTAAGAAATTTATTGATGTGTTCACTATCTTCTATTTTATTGGCATATAAGGTTTAGAAATAATTTCTAATTATCTTCTGTATTTCTATAGTGTCTGTTGTGATATTGCCTTTTTCATCCCATATGCTAATAATTTGAGTTCTCTCTCTTCTTCTCTTTGTTAGCGTAGCTAAGGGTCTGTCGATCTTATTTATTTTTTTGAAGAACCAACTTTTAGTTTTGTCAATTTTTTCAATTGTTTCTTTTATTTCAATTTCATTGATTTCAGCTCTGATTTTAATTATTTCTTGCCTTCTACTACATTTGCTGTTGTTTTGCTCTTCTTTTTTCAAGGGCTTTGAGATGAAGTGTGAGATCATTTATTTGTTGGTTTTTCCTTTTTTTGAGGAATGAGCTCCAAGCAAAGAATGTTCCTCTTAGAACAGCTTTCATTGTGTCCCATAGATTCTGATATGTTATGTCTGTGTTTTCATTTATCTCAATGCATTTTTTAATTTCCTCCTTGATGTCTTCTGTAACCCATTGATCATTCAATAACATATTGTTCATTATCCGAGTGATGTAGGGTTTTTCCCTTCTTCTTTTATCATTGATTTCTAGTTTCATTCCATTATGATCAGATAAGATGCATGGTATTATCTCTACTCCTTTATAATTGCTAAGAGTTGCCCTATGGCATAATATATGTTCTATTTTTGAGAAGGATCCATGTGCTGCTGAGAAAAAAATATATCCACTTGCTGATGGTTGATATATCCTATATATGTCAGTTAAGTCTAGGTTATTAATTGTGTTATTGAGTCCTATAGTTTCTTTATTCAACTTTTGTTTGGAAGATCTGTCCAGTGGTGAGAGAGGTGTATTGAAGTCACTCATAATTATTGTGTTGTGATCAATTTGTCCCTTGAACTTGAGGAGAGTTTATTTTATGAACATAGCAGCACCATTGTTTGGGACATATAAATTGATAATTGTTATGTCTTGTTGGTGAATGGTTCCCTTTAACAGTATATAGTGTCCTTCTTTATTTCTTTTGATTAATTTAGGCTTGAAGTCGATTTTATTTGATATGAGTATAGCGACCCCTGCTTGCTTCCGAGGTCCATGTGCGTGGTATGATTTTTCCCAGCCTTTCACCTTCAGCCTGTGTGTGTCTTTTCTTATCAGATGTGTCTCGTGAAGGCAGCATATTGTTGGATCTGCTTTTTTAATCCAGGTTGCTAGCCTATGTCGTTTAATTGGTGAGTTTAAGCCATTAACATTTAGGGTTACTATTGATATATGGTTTGTACTTCCAATCATGTTTGTTTATTTATTTAATTATTTTTAAAATTTGGTTTGTTTTTCCTCTTTGATTAGTTTTTCACCCCCCTTGAGGTACTTCCCACTGTTGTTTTTTGTTGTTGTTTTTCATTTCCTCTTCGTGTAGTGTTTTGCCCAAAATGCTTTGCAGTGCTGGTTTTCTGGCTGCAAATTCTTTTAACTTTTGTTTATCATGGAAGATTTTTATTTCATTGTCAAACCTGAAGCTTCGTTTTGCTGAATACAAAATTCTTGGTTGGAACCCATTATCTTTCAGCGTTTGAAGAACGTTGTTCCAGGATCTTCTCGCTTTCAGTGTCTGTGATGAGAAATCCGCCGTTAACCTAATTGGTTTACCCGTAAATGTAATCTGCCTCCTTTCTCTTGTAGCTTTTAATATTCTCTCCTTGTTCTGTATGTTGAATATCTTCATAACAATGTGTCTTGGAGTTGGTCTATTGTGGTTCTGTATGTTTGGTGTTCTATAGGCTTCTAGGATTTATATATCCGTTTCATTTTTCATGTCTGGAAAGTTTTCTAAAATTATTTCATTTAACAGATTGCTCATTCCTTTGGTTTGGACCTCTATACCTTCCTCTATCTCAATGACTCTTAAATTCGGTTTTTTTATGATATCCCATATCTCTTGGATGTTTTACTCGTGGTTTCTTACCAACCTTTCTGAGTTGACTAGACTCTTTTTGAGATGATAGATGTTGTCTTCGTTGTCTGATGTTCTGACTTCTACTTGGTCTACTCTACTGGTGGTACTTTCATTTGATTTTTTAATTTGGTTTATACTTTCCTACATTTCTAGGATTTCTGTTTGGTTTTATTTATAACTTTTATATCCCTGTAGAGTTGTTCATTTGCTTTTTGAATTTGTTTGTGTAATTCATTTTCAAAGTGTTCTTAAATTGCTTGCATTTGCTTTCTAATGATCTCTATAAGATTCCATTCCATCTGTGTCAGGTATGCCTTGAGTTCTTTATTTGACCATTTTTCTGATGCATCTAGCATCTCCTGTAAATTTAAGCTGTCCTGCATTGTTTGTGTTCCTTTTCTTCCTTTTTTCATGGTACTCATGTTTCTTTCCAGCTCTGTTTGACTGCTGTGTTATTATTTTCTCCTATAAATTTGTTTTGGTTTTGTATAGCTCCGAGATCTCTCCTTTTGTGTTGGGAGACAATGTTTAGTGATGTTGGATTTAATTATGATTTAAAGTGGATTCATTTAGTTTCATTAAAGGCCTACAGATTTTGATGGCATATAGAGAATTAAAGTTTGAACTTAGGATTTTATGTTAAGGTCTGGAAATGTGATGGTATGGAGGTTAGTATATCTTAGCTTCTTTGGGTGGGTTGCTCAAATGCAGGCGGATATTAACAAGAGAATAGATAGGAGTACTTGGGGGTAGCTAAGGGCTTAGGAGGACTATAGACCATTTAGTAACATTTACCTATTTGCATTTAGTAAATTACACATAATTGGAGTGGTCATGCTTGGGAGGAAAGATAGGGAAAAGGTAAGGAAGAAAACCAAGAAAGAGAAAAGGAGAGAAGAAAGAAAACAAAGAAAAGAAAAAGAAGAAATGATAAAAATACTAATAAAATAAAGTATAGTAAAAATTAAAATAAAAAAATGCTCTGTTAAGCTTCTATTTTCTTCGCTTCTGGTAGGTGGAGCTGTGCTTTCCAGACCAAGGTTTTGCCCTCGGGCTGTAGGAAACAATCCATGTGAGGCGGCTCCCCCCTCCCCCACCTGGTGTCTCTCCAATCCTGTTCACTTAGGGTTGTTCCTGGCCTCTAGCCTCCTTGCTTCTCCCACTAGCCAGGCCTTCCCCAGTGTGGTACCTCTCTACATTTCAAGCTGCACACTGGGCCTGCAGTTTCCTGGATGAGGAGCGTGGGAGTTGGGAACCGGCCCCCTATTCTTTCGATTCCCTCTGATAGCCACGCCCCCTGAGAGCTGGCAAGACAGGTTTCATTTTCGCCGCTGGTGGGAGGGGGGAGTTGGAGGTCAGGTGCCTTTACCCTTCCTCTTGCCTGTGATATTCACGCCCACGGAGAGCTGGGGAGAGATTTTATGCGATTTCCCCGCTGTATGGGAGAGGGGCTGAGTGTCACATACCTGTTCTATCGCTGAATTTGCTGCAATGGGGTTGGATCTGTAGGCAGCTGGCGATGGTGACATCAGCTCCCCAATATGGTGGTCACTGGCTTCCTTGGTGGGGTGTCCGGTGTGGAGGGCAGATCTGGAACGTTTCTCTCCCGCATCTCAACCCCAGAACTCAGCCTGGAGCACTCTGAGGGCACAGTTGGTAGGACCCCACAGAATCTGTAGGACCGTTTCTCTGAGTTGCTGGCATGTCGGCACAGGCTCTGGATGCAAGGTGGGCCGCTGATCAATCAGCCTCAATCTCCAGGCGCATGGTTCACTCGCGATTGAGCCACGATCACTGATCCTCAGGTGCTGAAATTCTTCCTCTAGGTTTCAGCACCCCAATTTTGCTGGACATCCCTAACAAGATAGCTTCTGGCCGTTCTAAACTCGCTAATCACCTGCACAATTACGCAGGACACGGGGATGTTGCACTCCATTTGCCGCCATCTTCCTCTCCTCAATGTGTTCAATTCTTGATATAAAAAAAAAAGTTCATAGACATTTTCCCCTGGATAAACATATGTACCTCCATTCCAGAGATATGAATTTGTTAAGCTTCTAATACATAGCTTTTGAACTAGATCTTAACTGGACTGTGCATTAGACATCTTTTATGTCAGTAAATTTTGTCATAATTTTAATGGCTGCATCTTATTCCTTTACATGACAATGACAATATTTTACTATTTATAAATATATATATAGATAGATGTATTCTTATGACATTTATGTTTTTTATTATTAACTACTGTTATTTTAGCATTATTTTTTTAAAGTACACACAAAGATAATTGCTGCTTACATGCATTTTTTAGCATCTGCCCTGTCATTTGTAACAATGTTGCTATTTGGTCAGTGGATGCGTTCCTTTATATATTTGATAAATAGCATGGAATAACCCTCCAGAATTTAAACCCTCCCCGTGCAGTGTAAGAATGTCTCGGGAATGTTCTACTTGAGGCCAGGTGTGTGGCTGAGTGCAGGGGTTCTCCAAGCCCTGATGTCCTGAAGGTTCAGTGGTCCATTCCTTCCTGTGTGTCTGGGCTCAGCTAGAGACCTTGCCAGAATTGGCAGATGTTTAGCCAAGTCAGACTTTTTTACCAGATACCTGACTGTAGACAATTTTCATTCTTAAAATTTTTGGTCTCAGTTCCTTTGCTTGTAAAATGGGGATAAAATAACCATTGCGGTAAAGAAAAATTTAAAACGTGATATTATAAAGCATATTGTACCTGATTCATCCTAAGCACTTAGTAAATGCATATTCTACTCCTTCATCCTCTTGTAGACAGTAATTTTTTAATGTCATATGCCTTGTAAAAAGCAGATGCTCAAGATCTTATTTAAAATATTTTGATTCCTTTTTCCCTGAAAAAATATTTGGGGGATAATGGATCAAAAGAGATATCTATGGGGTTAGCTATCTTTAAAGAGCAGAAAAGAAGGAGAAGGAAATAGAATGGGGTCTCAGAGGGAAAGAAGGAGAAGAAAAAAGGAAAGGAAGAGAAAGAGGGAGGGAGGAAGAGGAGGAATAGCGGAGGAGAAGCAGGTTGGAATGGATTTGAAAGACAGTCAGAGGGAGAGTCAAGTATGTGTCTTTTACTAGCTGTGTGAATTGCAATTTTGAGATAACTCCCTTGATCCTCAATCTCTCTTTTTCTTTTCATTACAAGGATTGGTTTTAATAAAGTTATCAATATACTTAAAAATGTAGTATCTCCAATTAAAATAATGCATAAACTCTTCTTAATTTTTGTCCCATAAATTACAAATAGGTTTAACCATTCATAAAATAATAAAATCCATCAGTAATCTTTATTCCTGTTAAAGATCGCCTTTTTGTCAGATTTTTCTGTATCTCCTGGTACCAGAATCTCACCTCCTGGGAAGGAGTTTTCCAAATGAGGTCCATCAAGAGGAAGAGGAGAGAGGGATTCCCAGAGGCATCCCCTGCAACAGTTTGAGCTAGCCTCTGTCTTCAGCTGCTTTGGGCCAATCTGATTTTACTATCCCCAAGGCACTAGCTTCCTTTCAGCCTCTAGAAGGGTCTGTTTTGGAAACTACAGGGGACTCTGCAGTTTGGCTTCTTAAAGACCTAAGAGAGATACCTGCTAAAGCTCAGGAGGTCCCCACACATCTGCCAGGTAATCACACACCTGGCAGAAAGTTGAGAATTTCAGGGACTGATTTCCTATCAGTCTGTATGTACACCAAACTGTCCCTGAGCCCACAGTGAGCAGAAATTTGAAAGTCCTTGCAAGCGGCTAGATAGCAATCCCTTAGAATAACAATTTATCTTCATTTTTTTAACCTTAAAAGTAGGCTAACTTCTCTACAGTATACAGATTTAGGTTCAACCTAAATCAACAATTGATCAACAATTTGTAGCTAAAGTCTTCTGTCTCAATGTACACTTGTGAGAAATTTTTGTGAGAGTGTATTAAAGTTCTTTCAGACAAACATGTCCCAGAAAGGTAGCTCTAATCCCTATTGCCATCATCATTTCAACTGTTGACACTTACTATTTTATCCCTATGCTTATCATTGGCAGCCTTCAACATTTACTTCTTGTGATTAACTTCCTCAGAGAGCCTCATGGCTGAGCACAGGAAATTGAGGATGGTTTTCCAGGAGGCACTAAGACCTCTTTGTGTCTTCTGCATACTGTAGACAATTTGCTCATCATTCCTTGCTAACATTATAAATCTCTATATATCTGCATCTCCAGCTATTATCTGTCTCTCTATACATGTCAGGGTTATACCATATGTATCAGTTTCTGAACCTCTTTCCTGGATTGTGGGTTTTTTTTTTCCTTTGATCTTGACACCAGAAGAGACAGAGGCAGATTCACTCCACTGGCTGCAAGAACTGACTATGAAAAGGATCTCGGGCAAGTGTCTTGTGGCAGCGGCACCCTTACAGTGCCCACAAAGAGGAAGATGAAAAAATGACTGTTGCATTTCCTCTAATGACAAATTCATCAGACTAGTTAGAAGCGAAGTGGGAAGTGTGTCATAGAGACTGGACATGGGTTCACCAGGGAAAGGAACACAGTTCTTACAGGCCGTGGTCTTCCTGAGCTCCATGCTGTGCACACACCTTGCAAGGAATCCCAGTTAAATGCTCAAAGAAAACTCACTAGTATCTTCTTATAATTAGAGGTCTTTCTTGGCCCATTTATTGATTGGGTTATTTGTTTTTGTTTTTTTGGTGTTAAGGTTTTTGAGTGCTGTATATATCCTAGAGATAAGTGCTCTATCTGATGTGCTTGTGGTAAAGATTTGCTCCCATTCTGTAGGCTCTCTATTCACTGAATGTTTCTTTTTCTGAGAAAAAGCTTTTTAGTTTGAATCCATCCCATTTATTGTTTCTTGGTTTTAATTCTTGCACTGCAGGAGCCTTATTAAGGAAGTTTGGGGTCTAATCTGACATGATGAAGATTTGGGCCTACTTTTTCTTCCATTAGGCACAAGGTCTGTGGTTTAATTCCTAGGTTCCTTGATCCATTTTGGAGTTGAGTTTTTGCATAGTGAGAGAGAGGTTTAATTTTATTTTGTTACATGTGGATTTCCAGTCTTCCCAGCACCATTTGTGGAAGAGACTGAACAGACACTTCTCAGAAGGTGATACACAATCAGTCAACAAACAAGAAAAAGTGTTCAACATCTCTAGCAATCAGAGAAATACAAATTAAAATTACTCTACAATTTCATCTCACTCCTGTCAGAACGGCAGCTATGAATAATGCAAACAACAATGAGTGTTGGTGAGGATGTGGGGAAAAAGGCACACTCATACATTGCTGGTGGGACTGCAAATTGATGCAGTTAATGGAAAGCAGTATGGAGATTCCTGGGAAAACTTGGAATGGAACCACCATTTGACCCAGTTATACCACTCCTCAGTTTATACTCAAAGGAATTCAAAACAGCATACTACAGAGACACAGTCACATCAATGTTTATAGCAGCACAATTCACAATAATTAAATTGTGGAACCAACCCAGATGTCCTTCTGTAGATGAATGGATAAGGAAATTTTGGTATATATACACAATGGAACATTACTCAGCATTAGAAAAGAATAAAATCGTGGCATTTGCAGGTAAATGGATGGAGTTGGAAAATATAATGCTAAGTGAAGTAAGCCAATCCCCCCCAAAACCCAAGGCCAAATGTTTTCTTTAATATGAGGATGCTGATTCATAATGGCAATTGGGGGGTGGGGGAGCATGGGAGGAATGGAGGAACTTTAGATGGGAGCAAGTGGGTAGGAATGATGGTGGAATGAGTTAGACATTATTACCCTAAGTACATGTATGAAGACACGAATGTTGTGAAAATACTTTGTATACAATCAGTAACTTGAAAAATTGTGCTCTATATGTGTCATATGAAGTGAATTGCATTCTGCCATCGTGGATAACAAATTAGAATAAATAAATAACTTAATAAAAAAGAGGTCTTTCTAATAAATGACACTCCTCCAAATCTCTCCCCTGCCCCCTCCCAAAGTGTCATAACCCTATATAAACTTATAGGTCAAAGTCCTCTAGAGCAGTCTGAGCCATAGTTGAGTCTGATGAGTTAAACAGAGGATCCTAAACTGATTTAGTTGAAGGCTCTTGTTGGTTCAACAACCCAGTGCTATATTGTGTGGGAGGTAAACTTTCTTTGTCTTCTTTGCCTTTATTTCTTTTCCTCTTCTATTCTCAAGCTGTCAAGTCTTCTATTGGTGTCTTCACAATTCCTGACAAACTGCTCTTCCTTTTCCAAGTCATTTATATTTAGTCTGCTGGCGGGTGAAAAAAAATAAAGGCAAGTAACCAAACTTGCTAAATAAAGTGTGTTTAATAAGATTTTATGAGACTCAGCAGGAAAGTTTGTCCCTTTGAATTCATTAAATTCTATCTGCAAGTACTCACTGAACTTCTTTGTGCAAGGCCTTCTGAAGGTCCATGGGTGATGGCTTATCCTAGGCAATAAACCACCATTTTTGTTTGGGGGCTGGAAACTTTGAAAAGTTTATTTCTATTTTCAGGTGCCTTTTAAACTGTCTGCATTTATGGCTAAGTTGTGGATGGCAAATGCGGTTAATTTCTGACCTATGGAGATTTATTTTATTACTGAACCACCCTGCCTATAAAAATGTGTGGGTTTCTGTGTCTCCCAAATCGATGACACACATCATCTTTTGTTTGGATCTTGCACTGTGGTAAGCAAGATTGGAATGTTTATTAACATGTTAGAACATATAGAAAAAGAGTCTCATGAACTGGCTATTTCAAATTCTTTAAAATCATCTTCTAAAATTGTCCTATTCTGTATGATACTATCATGGTGGATATATGTCATAGCACATTTATCTAATCCACTGAGTATAGTATGAACTTTGAGCAATAATCGTGTGCCAATGTATCAGTGGAGGTTCATCAACTGTGACAAATGTACCACTCTGGTAAAGGATGCTGACATTTTCAGGTATGGGGAATGTGGAAATGCATGAGGGAGAGACATAGTGTGTGGTGACATTTGTATCATTCTCTCAGTTTTATCATGAGACTAAATTTTCTATTTAAAAAAAATCTCTTTTAAAAATTTTTAAACTATCAGTAAGCAAAATATATTTCCAAGCTGTTTGAAATTATAACCCTAACAACAGACAAAACAAGACCCTTCCTTCCCCTGTAGGAGTCTTGCCTGCTGGTTTACAGACCTACTTTCCTTTAGAAGACATCAGTGAAAGCCAGAAGATAATAGAGACACAAAGAAGCTACCGCCCGCCCGTGTAGGCTGCCTCCCTGACTCCATGGCTCACCTCATTCCTTTCACAACAATGGGGGCTGGCCAGGAGGAATGATTCCGGGAAAGACTATAATCATTCAGAGCCTCCCTGGGAACCTCTGCGTGTGTCTCTCTTGCTGGCCGCTGACTGGCCTAAGGTCAGGCACAGGGAAGAACACCAGCTCTGTCCAGACTCCCTGCAGGAATTTCAATGATGCATGCTGAAGACTAACAGATGTGAGCTTTCTCCTCCTGCAGTCTGAGACTAGACACAAACTCCCCTGGATGGGAGGCCTCTCTCAGGGCTTCTAATGCCATGCCCCCAACAGTACTCTCAACAAGGAGGATGACAAGTTTTAGACATGGCTTTAAATTTGGAGATGTAACAGAGAGGTGGTTAAGCGACTAGCGAAGACAAATCTGGGCAGATGTGTTAGTCAGCTTTTTGCCGCTGTGAACAAAATACTTGAAAAGAACAACTTAGAAGAGGAAAAGATTATTTTAGCTTATGGTTGCAGAGGTTTGGTTCATGGTCAGCTAACTCTATTGCTCTGTGCCCAGGTGAGGCAGAACAACATGGCAGAAGGGCATGGGTAAGGAGAGCCACCTCACTCATGGTAGCCAGCAAGTCACCATGATTAGGTTGCAGCTCTCATAATAAAAATCATTTTACTTCTCAACACTCTTGCATCATTTCACATGAGTTTTGGGTGAACATGTCATATCCAAAGCATGATAGTCATTTTTTCTAAATGTAGTTTTCTTCTCTCTAAAAAGGGGACAACCACCTTTTGAAAGATTTAAATAAATAATGTATTAGATATTCATTAGTGCATGACACAAAATACTTGCTTAGAATTCATGAGTCCTGCTTTTTCCTACACAGAAGATCCAGTGGAAGCTATTTCATTCCCTGGAAGAGCTGGTGGCAAATAAAATTTTGGGGACAAATGCTTTCTAACAATTGCACCATGAAAAACACGTAGAGGTGAGGTGAATGTGTTTTTTTGTTGCAGTATCTATTTTTGTGCTGCCTATAATGGCAACTCATTGGGACAGCTAGAATAGGGAACTTATCAATGTCAGTTATGGTCTCTGCTGCCCCCTGACTTCTGCACTTGCTCCTGATTCACACATGCTCGTCCTACCTTCTGCCCCTCCTTATTTATGGTTAGAGGGGTCCAAGGATGTATAATCTGGGCAAGAATGCTGATCTCTTACACTCAGAGGATTCCCACTTATGAGAAAGGAGAGAAGCAAATAGGGTGGCTCCCCTAATCTTCAGAAACCAGCCCCTTCTTCTCATCCAAGCCTGTGAAGAAGCCTCTTGACCTAATTCAGTTCTGACCTTCAGGAAGAAGGCTTCTTGAGAACATTTAGCAGTTGTTCAGTTTGTAGGTAAGTGTGATACTCTACAGATCCATCAATGGACCAAATGATGTTCTGAGGATGTGGCTTTCTGAATCAGGAGACTTCTGGGTGGCACCAGAATCATCACAGTGGTGATAAGTTGAGTACTCACTAAGCCAGAGTATTGTGCTAAATGTGTTATGGAGGATACTGATAGTTAAGGATACCAAGAGTGAGAAAGATTAAACAACATTGTCAAGGACCACATCCATAAAGTGACAGATACATGATCCACAGGTTGGTTTCCTAAACCACTTTGCTATTGTGCTTATCCTGAATGGCCTGGGTCAGTTTTTCAGTCTTCTCCACCTCCGCCCTCTCTGGGATAAGAAACTACTAGCCCCTGCAGTAATGTGGATATTCTTGGTGATGCCTTCTGCCCCACATATCCAGAGACACCTTTATTTTAGTGCAGCAAATTGACATTCATGCCACCTCTTTGAGTTTACTCACCCATTTGTCAGAGGGAGAAAACACTGACTTCCTCCACCTTAGTCACCAATTGGCTGATAATTATGATAAAGGAATTAATGATATATTTGAATTGATGTTCCCAATGTCACATCACAAATAAGAATCCATCTTCCTTTCCCCTTTTCTATGTCCAAGGGGCTGTCTGGGGACAGTTCTATAAGTTTCTTTGTGAAAAGTTTACCTCGTATCTTTAAGCCAATTAGGTTTCTGTCTTTGAGAATTTTGTAATAACAAATATTTGATAGAACATCACAGCATTGATGAAAGATAAAAGGACATCTTCCTTCTTTGAAGTTCAAGTAATTTCCAGAGATTGGTGTAACAAATGAGGACTACTTAAAAAGAATTCCAACAAAAAGTAATAATGCTAAAACGTCCAAGAAAACCTTGCCAAAAGTTCAATATCATTTTTGAAAGAAAGGAAAAATAAAAAAGAAATTTGCTTTCATTTTAATTATCGTTGTTGTTAGGGTGTTTTCTTGTTTTCCACATCAAGTACAGGAATGACTTAGAGATGCTGCATAATAAATATCTTAGGCCATGCATGCTGTCATGTTCAAAAGCACAGTAGTGTACAAGTGTGATTTTGAGTAGATGCTAGGGTTACGTGGAGAATACTTTTGTTTGATTTGTGCATTGTTCTTGTTTTGGAAAAGTCAATCTCAACAATGCTGTCTAACAAGTCTGAAAGAATAGTGTAGGAAATTTTAAAAAATGATTTTTGTTCTTTTCCATGTTTCCAAATCTACTCAAGTCACGGTCTAAAGTGATTGGCATGGAGGAAGAGGCCATGCTCCTTGTCCTTGAGAATGTAGGTTCTTCCAACTCACAACATTTCCATGGAAGGGCCAGAGTGTAGGAGGTCACAGATAAGTGTCAAGGCCAGGTCTGGAAGTGGCAGTGTCACTTCTAGGCAAAGCTCAGTCACATCATGCTTACCTCTTTTGTTGTTGTTGTTGTTCTAATTAGGACATCATGCTTACCTCTTTTATTGTTGCTGTTGTTGTTGTTCTAATTAGAACATCACGCTTACTTCTTTGCATAAAGAGAATGGGAAAGGTCTTGAATACCCAGGACAAACTCAAAGAGCTTTATGACTGTATTTCATGGTCACCTCTACATCATCTTTGGAATTTTTGCTTCTACCCTTGAACCCTTCACCCTAATTTCAATCCAGGCAATGAAATGTTTGGAAAAAAAATTAGATTCTACCATTTTTGTGCTTAAAACTCAGCAGTGGCTCTATGATTTTTATAAAGTAAAAGCTAAAATCAATCTCAATGACCTCCTGGAACCCTTTACCTTGCCAACTTCAACTTCTACCACACTCTTGCCTTGAGTTGCCCTCTGTTTGGAAAGTTCTTAGCCAATGGCTCTCCTGCACCTCCTTCAAATCCAAGTTCACCTTGTCAATGAGGTCAACCACTGTCATTGCATTTAAAATATTAATTGTTCTTCTACCCAACACGTCCAAGCCCTGCTACCTTATTGTCTTTCTTCCAGGTCATTTAGCACCTTTTACCTGGTATTTAAATTTATATTATGATGATTATCTATCGTCCATGTTCCCATCTCAGACAGTAAGCTTGTCACACGAGTTGGTGGTGGTAGGCTGTAAGGAGGACACGTCCCACATTTTGTTCTATCTTGGCTATAGGAGCAGATATTTATGTTTATTTTGTGACAATGGCCTAGATTAATGCTTGCAACATGGCAGACACTCAACTCATATTTACTGCAGGAACGAATGAATTAGAAAAGAAATTATGATGAAAATTATAAAAATAATGTGACTGAATGAAGCCACCAGGACCATCCAAAGGTCCTGAGACATAGGTTCACTTCGCACTTAACAGTAGTGGAGCTTGGTACACTCACTGCCTTTGAAATGCTCCATTTCCTCTTCTGCAAAATGAGGATTTTTCTCTCTATGTATTATATCTACCTCTCAATGTCATCATAATTGTTTAAATATTGAAGAAGATGTCATTTGAAGGGAAATGATTTAATCAACGTTATTTATCTAGGGATAATGGCTTGCTTATTCTTTTTCATGCTCTGAGAATGTGTGTTCGTCAGATCTGATTTCTGATTGAAGGTTCATAGCAGTACCTGCGACAATCCCCTAAGGGCCTACTGTTCACCCACAGATTGCATGGTGGCCCTTGATAAAGTCATATTACACCCAGTTGATTCCTTAGAGAAAATCGAATAAGGAGGATTCAGGATTTTTTCTGAGACAGTCCAGGCAACCAGAGATGTGCTAGGTCACAGTTATTGTCAATGCACCTGCTGAGATCTTCTGTTGAAAGAGCTATCTCCCCCGTAGTCAGAAACAAAGAATTCTCAGGCTGCATGACATATCCATGCAATCACCTTGAACTGCCAGTCCAAACCCTGTCTGGAATGATAAAAAGAAATGGTAACCCTTAATGTCTTGTTTTGGCTAAGAATCCTCTGCTTTCTTCTCTGTTGGGTTTCAGGTGGGCACTAGGAGTTGGCATTAGAGATTGAAACTTGTTTGTGCTTAACCTGTATTCTGTGCATCTGTGTCCCCAGAGTAAAACAAACCTACACAAACTCCACCCTGGAACTTGGATGGGACCCCTTCCTTGGTGGATTAAAGGAAAGGATATTGTAACAAAGATAGAGCTATTTGCCAGCAATCGATCAGGATGGTTTGCAACTGAACAGATAATCCATGGTTATGATTTGGATGTCCTCCAGAGGTCCACGTGTGAAAGGCCTGTTGTCTCCTGTGGTGCTGTTGGGAAGTGGTGCATCCTTGAGGAGGTGGAGTCTTGTGGCAGGTCTTTAGAATATTAAAAGCATGACCTCAAAGGGGATTGTGGGACTTTGGTTTCTTCCTCTTTCCCTCTTTTTTGCTTCCTATTGATGAAGTGAGCAGTTTTGCTCTCTAGGTGATTCTTGCCATGATGTGTTGCCTTGCTGCAGGCCCGTTAAACAACAGGACAAATTGACCATGGGCTAAAACCTCCAAAACTAGGAACCAAAATAATCCTTATTTTTGTATTATGAGAGAGAGAGAGAGAGAGAGAGAGACTGAATAAGTGCCCAAAAATGCTTGGAACATGCATTCTTTCAAAGAAGATGAGTTTCTCTAGATAATTCTATGGGTACTACTTAAGTTTTGATGTGCAAAGGCACCACCATTATAAAGAGCCAATCTAAGCCACATCCTGTCTGAATGGTCCTGAACACTTTCCTTGATGAACCGAGTAGACCAACCATCTCCAAATGTCCACTTCTATTATAATTATCATCCATCCTTTGTTCACCTTTCCCAATCCCATTCATAAGAAGCTTTTCTCTTGCACTCTGTCCTTATTAAGGAGCATTCAGAAGTCCTAAGTAAAGGCTTATCAAGGGATTTCCAGAGGTTATTTACAAATCTTAGCTTCTGAACCGTTGATTGAGTGGAAAAATTGGCATCATGCTCCACACTGGGAGTAAGATAAACATGGGCAAGGTGGAAATGACCAAGTTCTAGCCTGAAGATCTCTGAGAACATTCCAAAAGGAAGACTCCCAAAGCAGTAAGTGTTCCCATCTGTGACCGCTTCATTCCTGGCTCCTCTTTGCAAGCCCTGAGCTTGCCACTGACAGCCCTGGGGAATTCTCTTTTGAGCAGTGGACAAACTGATTCAGGGGCTTTCCTTGTTACCACAGTGACATTTGGGCAACAAGATGTGATTTGCTGAAGAACGTGCCCCCTTTTCCTGTTATCTTCACCCCTCTGTTTGGCCAAGCTGAACCGTTGTGTGGGAACTGACAGGCCTGGGTCCCTCCCCAGCTGCTCCCAGCTCTGTCCTACCTCACCCACTCCTCTTCCTGTGCCTGTGCATCTGACCCGATGAGACCTTACTACAGCTCCGTGGCTGAGTTCCTACTGTGGATAGGGCCCCGTGTTTGAATCCATGTGCACAGCATCATTTAATCCTCATATACTCTATGGAATAGGTTCTATTATTGCCATTTTGCAAAGGAGGAAGTTGAGAGAGTTTAACAGGCTTATCAGAGGCTGTACAGTGAGAAAACGACAGAGATGGCTTCCTAAGACTAAATCTTTCCTTTTTTCTTTATCTCTTCTCTAAGAACTTGCTATATCAGCTCTTTGGTTAGTTCTTAGAACACATTGACAGACATGCAATGTCAAAGATGTGTGACCTTGAGCAACTCCTTCTTCCTCCCGAAACTCAGTCTCCCCTTCTATAAAACAATACAACGGGATTAAACTGTGCACTTCCCCCAACATCCTTAGATGCTGAGGATGTAAATGATGGCAAGTGATGTTGAAAGAACTTAACTTTTAAAACCTGAAGCCACTAAGCCCCCTGAGAAAGTACCAGCTGGCCATGGTACATGGCTCAGAAAGAGAAGTTTTGAGAAACAGCATAGAACAGGTATCAGGAGGAATAAGGGAAGATGCAGGACATGGACACTAGTCTAACTTCTGACAAAATAAAAAGATCATTGGCTGCTCACACTACTCTGGTATAGACTGGAATTCAGGAAATTTTAGTTCACCTTCTGTCTTTTGGGAAGATGTGATCTTGGGAAGTTAACCCAAACCCTTGAGAATCTGGGTTTTTTCCCATCACTAAAGGGAAAAGGTTAACAACCACACTTCCCTCTCATGGTTGTTCAGAGGAACACCCTGGTTTCACTGATGTGGCTTACCTCTGACCAGCCCATCACATCCTGTGCGTGCAAAAATTCATCATTTGACACCCAACATGCTCCTTTCTTTTCAACCATGGAGAGTTGACCTCTTCTGGATGTAACTCAAGATGGCAAAAATAGTCTGAAAAGGTTGGGAGATGATTAACATTTTCCCCAGCAGCCTGACCATTCATGGAATTAAAGAAGATTGGAATCTCTGATCTCTTGCGCTTGCTCTTCTCAGCCAGCAAAACCCAGGAAGCGCCGATTAAAAGCACTAATTTTGTTTTTTTGATGAGGGATTTTAAACAATTATTTTGCTCTTGAACATCCCTGTTTTGGACTGAACATTGTTTGAAAGCCCCAATTAAATTTACTACTTTCTCCTCTCTTGAAGCAGATTCATCATGTCTTTGGATAACCTTGAATAAGAATGACAAACAAAGACTTATTCAAAAGCCCTGTTTTACTTTCCAAAGCAATGGCCCCTGATGGGGCAGTAGCCTTGACTTTTATTTGAATCCGTGTCTCTAGGCACAGAGGGAACATGCACCCAGAAATGTGTTTTCCCAGCATGCTTTGCTCCAAGGTCATACCCTCTCTGGTATTAGTCATTCTTAACTCATAAGATCAAAACTAAAGCTACATAAAAACTAAAAATAGATGATTTGTCACCCAGCAAGCACCAATAAAATGTAACCATGTGGAAACACAAGTTAAACCAAGGGTGTAGTTCTGTGAGAGATAATATCCTCTGATGTCTCACAAGTTACCATGTTTGTTATCCTATAAATTCTTCCTGAACCTGAGAGACAAACTCTGCTCTTCATTCCTTCTTTATGAATCCAAGGGCTCACTCTTCATAGTAAATTGCAGCTATAGGTTATTTGTGAAAAATTAGTCTGGCTTCCAGGGCTGGGCAGGTGCCATTATTCTGAGTGGACTAAGATTGGCCTCCCCCACCTGCGTCTGCCCTTACCCCAGCCAGCTCATTTGCTGGACCCATTTCTAGGCCTCCGCCTCTAACAAGGATGACCACTGTCACTGAATTCTGGGACAACAGCAGACTGAAGTCTAGTTTCCTGAAGACTGACCTTCTGGAGAAGATGAAACTTCATTCTGTTCCATCTTTCCCAAAGACTCTCTCAGCTTGTCCAGAGGTTAGTTTCACCACAGGAACCATAGCATATCGACTGGTATTGGTATTTTTATCTTCTGTGATTAGTCAAAAATGTAACACAAATATTTAGAACACCAATACAAACACTCAAAACAAAAATAATTTTAACACTAACAACAAATTCACAATCCTATCAATAATAACTCTCATTTACATGCTAATAATAACAATAACTAACATTTACCACATTGAAAATTTACTCTGCATCAAACACTTTGCCATGCGTTGTTATTGTACCTTCTCTACATAGCTGTAGAGAAGGTTATGATTACATAACCTTCATTTTTCACATAAAGAAATTAAGGTTCCAAGGCCTTAGTTTTGGACCTTGCCTATGTCATGTGGTTAACAAAGGTCGGGGTCTGATGGATGCCCATGTCTGAAAGGGAAACTCACTGTTTCACTTTACTGTTTTTTCCTCCCTTCACTCATGTGGTCAGGGTAGTCTTCAATGTGAACAGTGTGGAGATGAGTTCTCTGTCTTGAGGGGAGAATCAGCATAAGGAAAGTTTGGGGTAAGATCTACAGCCTTTATTTTTACTGAGTCTGACTATCTACCCTCCACCTTCAGCAACACACACCTGTATTATCCTGTTGTGGACAGTCCTTGCTGAATAAACCAACATACAGATACTATTTGAACCAAATAGATGATGTGCCATTATTACAAGACAATGCAAGGCTTTGGGCTGCATGATTTTTCAATTACATTCTTGTCTATTAAATTAAGTGTCTATGAATGGAAGGAAGGAAAGAAGGAAGGAAGGAAGGAAGGAAGGAAGGAAGGAAGGAAGGAAGGAAGGAAGGAAGGAAGGAAGAAAACATTTCTGGGTGCATGTTCTGGGAGGGAAGGAAGGGAACAAAGAAGAAAGCATTTATTTGTAATTGTAGTTAATAATTAAACTTTGTAAGTGCAAACACTGCTTTAAGAGCTCCACATATACCATCTAATCCCTGAAGTAGCCCTAATGTAAATGAGAAAGAAGACCTCTCCCATAAGGTTAAGAAATTTCTCTGGTTCACAAGGCTAGTAAGTGGTAGAGATGGGATTCAAGTCCTAGACCTAGTAATCCGCAAAGCCTGCACATTTACCACAATGCTATGATGTCTTATATGCTTCAGATAATATGCATTATACTTTACACTGTACTATGTGCATTCTGGCAGCACTTAGTACGGTATGTATTGGATGTTTTCCCACCTCAAACCATTCTGCCCCTTTACCCTTGGGTCCTACCGCCTATTGCTCCCATTCTATAATGTAGCCATGCTGGACTCCTTAGATGCTCTCTCTTCTTAGAGCACTTGTTCCTGCCCATTTCATTGGCTAATTCTTTCTGTGCTTTCAAATTGGACTTGGGAGTCATCCCATTCAGGAGTATGGCTCTGGGTTGCTCCCACATCTTGGTTTTGTTGCTTCTTCTGGATAGTGTCTTCACACCCTGAGCATCTCTCCAACCTGCTACGCTACATTGCACCTGTGGGTGGATGTCTGTCTTCTCCTTCCCAGAGAAGCCCTTGAGAACAGAAACATATTCTGTGTTGCACCCGCATTCAACACAGCCTCTGAGAAACACCAGACTTCCTCAGGATATTTTTGAAATGGATGAATGAGTGTTGGACTCACTGGATGAATGGTTTAATATGGTGGGTAGAAGAACAACATTTGAGAATTATTGCAGGTGCTAAAGCTGGGACAGTGTACTAAGCCACAACCCCAGAGAGCCCTACAGACTTCAGAGAAGAAAACACAATACTTGGCAAGATCAGGTAGGAAGCAAGAGAAGCATATCCTAGAGGCTCATCAGAGAAACATCGACCCCACAGCTCATCAAGTTCAATCTCTTCTATTACAAATTGGGAAATCAGAGCACAAAGAGGGGAAAGGATCAGACAATGAGCTGAAGCCAAATAGAGAACAGAACCAGGACTCCTGGCTCCCGGCCCATCATTCTCTATCTTTTTCTCATCTTGGGATGTATGAAATGGGATGCTGCCCACATAAAATACTCGTTCTAATGAGGAGACTGTGGTTGGAAGATATTTCTCTTAATGAAAGGAAGTGTACAGAGTGCCAAAGCCAGCAGAGTTGGCCAATAACAGGCAGTAACGAGAGATGCAGCCAGCATCAGGTTGGGGTGATAGGAAGTGCGTCCAATTCCCTAGGGAAGGGATAAGATGCAGAAGTTCCCCCCAAACATGATAGAACACTGGGTGACCTCTCTCATGTTTGAGGTGACCTTTGTCATAATTCTTGGTTGTAACACATGCACAATCAGCCCTCCATATCCACAAGTTGTGCAACCACCAATTCAAGCAACTACAGATATAAAAATATATATATAAAAAAATCACGTCTGTGCTGAACACGTACACTCTTTCTCTTGTCATTGTTTACAGTACAGTATGACTCTTTACGTGACATTTACATTATATTGGCTGTTATAAGTAATGCAGAGATGACTTAAAGTGTTAATAGGATATCTATAGGTTATTCAAATATGGCAACATTAACATAGGGGACCTGAGAGTCTGTGGATTTGAGTAGCCACAGAAAGTCTTGGAAATGGTCTTCTCCAGGGAAGATTGTATAGAATTTCAGATGTACATAACAATATTCATGGAATTAATAAGGTCAGAGGTCAGAAAGCTTAAAGTTAGGTTTCAAAACAGGAAATCACTGATGCAATGTCTGACAACACTGAGGGTCTTTATAATCCAGACCTGACTCTTACCCAAGGGACTTCACAATCAAAATATTTATTCAGAGCCTTAAATGCTTTGGTTCTCCAATACATTTGCAACAAATAATTCAAAATGACCTCATTAATTTATAAATCATTTCTATAACACTTTGCTCTCTAAGATCCTTCTTTCATTTCTCTTAGAACAAAATGTGCACTCCTCACATGGTCTGCAAGACCCTTAGTGACCTGACCCTGTCCACCTCCCTATCCTTCTCGTCTCCTCTTTCCTCATTAGTTTCCAGTCACAGTGGTGTGGTGCCCCCACTTCCCCACTCCCTACACCAACCCCATATCTAATTCTTTCTTACCTCGAGGTCTTTGTATTTGCTGTTCCCTTACAGTCTAGGACTGTTCTTGTACCTAACTATTAATGAGACTCTTTTTCATCTTTCATGTCTAAGATCAAGTGTTGTATCCTCAAAGGGGCTGCCTTGCCAAAGTAGTTCCCTGCTGTCCACCCCCGAAAAGTCACCCTCTGTGTGATTCCTTCATAATATTCTGCGTGATATGAATTCACTGTGACCTTTTGTTCTCTTTTCATTGATTGTCTCCTCTGAGCCAGTGCAAAATCCCATTAGGCAGAAATTTCTCCTGTCTTGTTCCACACTGAATACCTTAGTGCTCGGAACAATACTGATCACCTGAGAGTGACATATTTGATTAATGAATCAACTAGCAAATTAATGTAGCAGAGGCCTATTAGGTTGCCACCACTGTCAAACATTGCGATGAGTCCTCTGAGGGATGAAGAAATGAATTGGTCACAGCATCTACCAGGAGGGATTTGATAAACCCAAAGAGAAGGTTCTCTGCTCTAACTGCAGTGCAAGTTGGACACAATTAGTGTTGTATGAGAGAGGTAAGTGTCATGGTTTGGATGTGAGTTATCCCTCAGAAGCCCATGTGTGAGGCAATACAAAAAGGTTTACAGGAGAAGTGATTGGGTTATCAGAATCTTAATCCAATGGGCAAATTAATCCCCTGATGGGATTAACTGAGTCGTGATTGAAGGACAGTAGGGTGTGGCTAGAGGACGTGGGCATTGGGGAGGTGGCTTTGGGATCTATATTTTGTGTCTGGAAAATTGAGTCTCTCTCTCTCTCTCTCTCTCTCTCTCTCTCTCTCTCTCTCCTTCCTGTTCATCATGTGAGCTGCTTCCCTCCACCACACTCTTCTGCCATGAACACTGCCTCATCTCCAGCCCTGAGAATTGGAGCCTGCTGTCTATGGACTGAGACCTATGAAAACCTGAGCCCCCAAATAAACTTTTCCTCCTTTACAGTTGTCCTGGTTGGGTCATTTAGTCACAGAAGCAAAACAGCTGACTAAAACAGTAAGTAAAATGATGTGGGACAGTAAGGACAGGTTCTCCTTAAGGAAAGTTTGGGGAATAGGTAACAATTCACAAAGATAGAAAAGAGGTAAGTTTAAGTTCTTGGCTCAGAGCTATAGGAGGAAAGTGTTAACGACTATGTTGTTCATTGTTTTATTTCCATAGTTGAGAAAGGTACCTGGCACATAACAAGGATTTGATAGATGTATGTTGAATGAATAAACAAATACATAGATGAACTTATTGCAAAATAGAAATAGTTCTCAGATACATTAAAATGTGACTGTCCTTCCTTCATGGGAAAACCAGCTCCCTATTCCTGTGATACACCACTTGTCATAAAAGTCTCTTTTCATTTCTATTAAAGCAATGAAGCATCTTCTTCCTCCACTTGCACCCATTCAAATTCCAGGACTATTGCTTTGGCAATGGATTAGCACTGAGGAATAAGTTCTATCACCAAAGAAGGAATGGGAGCTAAAATCCCTGGGAGAGAAGTGACCTTTGCATGCTTGGATCTGACTGTGACTATAAAGAGAAATCAAGATGCCCACATGAGGGGAGTAGCTATGAGGATGGATCAAAGGCCTTTCAGTGTCTGCTTGGCATGCTGAGTCCTTAACAGCATTATTAAGACTTGATCTACTACCATAAAATTCATTTCTCTCAAGTACAAAATGATCAATAATGTTTAGGAAATTTATAATGAAAATCTCCACAACTGACACATTAGAAGGAGAGAAAGATTTCCATGTAGATTCGAGCAGAAGGACACTTGTGCCCCATCCAAGGTTTTCTGTTCCCAGGTTTTCCTTAGGGATAGGATGTGGACAGATGTGAGCAGCCACCTCTTTCACTTTAGATTTACTGCCAAAGAAATGATTTTGGAATCTGAGTAGATGTGAGTGGAAGCAGAGGGTGTTTTTTTCTGCTTTACAAGGAATGAAAGGAGACTTTTCATATGAGGTCCAAATGACAAGGACAAGGGGCTGGTATTGCCATTAAGCAGACACAGCAGCATTTTTACATCTGACTATGGCATATCCATTAAAAGAAAGGTTTAAAAAATACATTTCGACACAAAAATCCTGGTAGGAATAAAGGTGATTTTTTTTTTTCTGAAGGAAATAATTTCTTCCATCTTTTGAGCAAATAAGAGAAAATGCATAGTCCCTGATTTGGACTCTGAAGAGCAAGATTCCAGGGTTGGCTCAGTCCCTGGGGCCAAGGACTTTAAATAAGTCAGCTCTCCTCCCTGGGCCGTGTTTTCCCTTAGTGGTTGGAAGGAGTGATTGGCCTCTTGAGGCTTTTCCAAGGTCAGCTCTGGTTCTAAGGTTGAAGGGTTCTTTTTTTGGTACCGGGGATTGAACTCAGGGGCACCCAACCACTGAGCCACATCCCCAGCCCTATTTTGTATTTTATTTAGAGACAGGGTCTCACTGAGTTGCTTAGCGCCTCACTTTTGCTGGGGCTGGCTTTGAACTTGCAGCCCTCCTGCCTCAGTCTCCCGAGCTGCTGGGATTACAGGTATGCACCACCATGCCTGGCTACTTGAGGGGTTCTTGAGCTGAAGATAGGACTTACAGCGAGAACTCCGAGCCACCTATACTCCTCTGTACTATATTGAATCTATGGCCCATAGGTTTGTGCTGGGTGAGGCTTTCTCATAAACCACAAGACATTTACAGATTCTTTAGTTTTAAAATAGGACTGAGCAAACGATGTCCTGTGGGCCAAGTCTCAGCTCATCTCTTATTTTCTTTTTGTAAATAAGATTTTATTAGACCACAGTTATACCCATTTGTTTGCATATTATCTATGACAAACCCTAAAATATTTACTGTCTGGCCCTTTGCAGAAATAAATTTGTTGACCTCTGTAGAATTTTGATTGTTTTCAGGAACCTCTCTGTTTTCTTTTAATAGGCACAGTCATGAGCCACATAGCAAGGGTTTAGACAATATGGCCCACGTAGAGGATGATGGTCTCATAAGATGACAATGAAAAATTCCTGTTGCCTATTGATGTTGTTGTTATCAGAATATAACACCACAGTCTTTGTGGTGATGCTTTGAATAAACAAATCTACTGTGCTGCAGTTGTGTGCAAGTGTAACCTGTATAATTATACAGAGTACAGAATAATTGATAAAAAGCCAGTATGCTACTGGTTTATGCATTATCTGTATTTAAGTTTTTGTTCTTATTTTAGAGTATATTCCTTCAACTTATAAAAAAAATGTAATGGTTAAATAGCATCAGGGAGTTCCTTTGGAAAGTTCCAGAAAGACACAGGCATTGTCATAAGTGAAGACAGCTCCACGTGTATTTCTGCCCTGAAGACCTTTGAGAGGAATAAGATGTGGAGGTGGAAGACAGCAAAACTGACAACTCTATGTCTAAGGTCTAAGCTGAGGTGTGTATTTGTGTCTTAGTTTTTGACAAAAATTGAAAAAGTAAACAATACAAAAAGTCAGAAAAAGCTTATAAAGAACATAAAGAAATAAAATATTTTTGTACAGTTAGGCAACCCGTTTGCATTTTAAGCTAAGTGTTTTAAAAGTTTTTGAAACAGGAAACTTACAAAAAAAGTCACTAAGCTAATCTATTTTTGAAGAAAGAAAAAAAAATATACAAATATAGTACAGCCTGACTGCATAGTGTTTATAAGTCTACATTAGCACATGGTAATATCCTAGGCCTTCACATTCACTCACCACTCAGCCATTGACTCACCTAGATCCACTTCCAGATCTGCATCTCCATTCATGGTCAGTGCCCATACAGGCTTGACATCTTTTATCTTTGGAACCACATTTCACTGTATCTTTTCTTTGGATATGTTTAGATACTCTGATTGCCTACCCTATTCAGTGCAGCAATGTGCTGTATAGGTGTGGAGCCCAGGTATGTAGTAGGCAGCACCAGCTTGGTTTGTATTAGTGCCCTCTATGATGGTCACACAATGACAAAATCTCCCAACACTGCATTTCCAGAACATATCTCCAAAGTTATGCAACCTGTGAGTACATAGCATATATATAGTTGAACTCTTTTAGGAAGTCCCCAGTGCTGGCTAATATGAGTTGGCTAAGATCACAGAAAGTATTGGTGGATTTAATTTGTTGAAAGAACCATAAGCAAATTCTTCGTCTTGGACTCTGATAGAGTATAAATTACCCTTCAATATGTTTTTTTAAATTATTTTATTTGTACAGGAGGGAGCTTAGATATGGGAAAGAAAGGGCAAATCTGAAAGCAACCCAGGCGTTAGAATGAATGGTATGATAATCTCCTGGTCTAGGTCCACATTTCCACAGGAGATAGATGAATATGCTCTACATCATTGCAAAACAAACAGGATGTGATGATGCCGGCCATCTTGGAGAAATGAGTACTATTGTCAGCCTTGAGCAATCCCAGGAGCAGAGTGGCTACTGCTGCTAGTGGAACTGGATCCAAGTTCACGATGACAAGTCAAGGTGAAACAAACTGAGTAGAATCTGCTGTTATCTGAGAGGTCCCTCATAGAGGAATGGGGTGCCACGCTACAAGTGTCCCAAGCCATATTGCAGCTCCCATCACCTACCAGCTGGGTTAAGATCCAAGACTCAAATGGACACATTTAACTCGCGGTCATCCAAGCCATGACAAAGGTTTTCAAGCTATGGTTTTGCCTGTTTATGATTCATTTTTTTCCCTATTTTTATGCTGTTTATTCTTTAAGGCATACCATGGAATTTTACCCTCGATGCTTAAGGTATCATCTCACATTTGAACTTAACCTGGTTTGAGGACTCCTATTTGCCTAGAAGTATGATATTTGTATGACTTGGAAGGGAGCAAGAGACATCCAATTCTGGTTTATAGACCGTCTGGGTTGAGAATCACTGAGTAAGCATCTTTAAATGCTAATTTCTGGACCCTTGACCTACTAGGTTCTTGACCTATTAGACTATTTAGGAATGGAGTCTGGAGATTCATAAGCTCACAGAGTTTTGCTGTCTTTGTGATTATTTGAAAGCCACTACAAGATTAATTTTATGAACAGTTCAGTGTAATGAAGGAAAAATAACCTTCATTAAGATCCAGTTAGTGGTAGTTTCCTCATCTATCTTCATCTGAGGAATTACAGACAGCACAGACCAGAAAAGGACATGGCTTCAACAGAAAGCAATGAGTGGTCTTTGCCACATTCCATTTGAAGTGACAGTAAGATGCTTCTTTGAATTTCCATCTCCCCAAGTTGATGAGGTTTCTTTGGCCTAAGGAAGAGAAATGATCCCGGCTAAAAAGCTTACATTGATTATTTGATGAAAATTTTGATTAAAAATCTGAAAACATGGTAACCAAGCGTGAAACAATCCTACCATCTTGAATGAGTTAGACTCTGCCATCTCTGAAGATATCTAGAAGGTCAGACACATTTTCCAGGGCAAAAGTGGCTATAACCTTAAGTTCGTAGTTTTGAAATTCATGTTAATGGAATTGGAAAAAGCTAGTTTTGGGGAAATAGTAACTCACAAGTTACTGAACAGATGGCAATTTCCTCTCTGCCTTCTGCCTAAAAAACACACACTGAGTGCGTCACAAGCAAAGCCCAGGCCCAGTTATAGCTCTATTACTCACTCCTGAAGCATTTGCTTCTGTATTGATCATGCAGCTGAGAGCAAAAATATAGATCTTAGACATTTTTAGTGAGGTGGTTTTAGCATCTTCAGGGGCAGCAAAATCAGTACAGCATCTGGAGAAAGAGCGTTTGTTTTGGAACAGGTCTGATTTATAGGAATGGGCACTTTGATCCTTTCCATTAGAGCACCATTTTTGTCTGAACAATTTGTCTCTTGCACTGCCCAGAAAAGAAAAAAAAAAGTCATTCATTCACTTCTTTTCTTATGCAATCAACAGACAGGAGAACACATTGATTTAGAACAGAGCTTCTCAGATTTTAATGTGCACACAAATCACCTGAGGCCCTTGAAGCAAGGCAAATCACACATCAGCTGGGCTGAAAGTCTGCATTTTTCACAGACTCTCAGCTGCTGGCTTGGCTGCTGGTCTGAGTGATCAGGTCTTTGAGCATGGTCAACTGCCCAATCTCACATCTAGGCATTACTAGTCTCTGGCTATGAGTAACAGAAACATTACTGAATTTCAGAATCTCTAATTCCTCATTTTAAACATTTGAATATAATACAACTCATGAGATTGCCAAACACAGAGGGCTGTTTCAATGACAGAGTGTACTCATTCATTCAAAGTCGAAAATAATATCTTGTGACATCACGTGGTCTTGGTAAATATTTGCCTTCCTAATAGCCAGGCATTGTCACATGCCTGCTGTATACTAGGGCTCTAGGAAAGAAAATAAATGATGTAGTTCTTGTTTTCTTACATTTAAAAGCTGAGGAGTGGTCCGTAAAGAAAATATAGGTCATAGATAGGTAATGTGTAGCTACCTAAATCTCCCATGACTTAACCCATAGATGAATGTTGTTGCAATGAAGGATACTGCTCATGGAGTCAGGAAGCTGGTTCCTCTGTCCCCTTTGTTCTAAGGGATTTTGTGCAAGACCCCCCCCTTTTTTTTCCTGGATTGTTGTCTTGTCATTTATAACAGATGATTTGTACCAGCCCATAGAGTTCCATATCCTCAGTTGTGACTTATTAGTTTGTGACCTTGATCAATTTTTTAAAACTCCTAGCCTTTATTTTCTTCATGTGTAAAATTAAGGTAATAAGATGACATTTGTGACAAATACCTTTGCATAAGACATTTAATCATCATGTGGCTTCCTTAAGCATTCAGTAAGTGTTCTCATTGTCACCAAGACATAAATAAACATTGTTACCATCATGACCAACACTCTTTACTGGCTTTTTCTTATACTTTCTTAGTAACTCTGAGAACTTAGCCAACTCATATTAGCCAGTACCTGGGACTTTCTAAAAGAGTTCAGCTATATTCCATGTGCTCACATGTTGCATAACTTTGGGGATATGTTCTCAAAATGCAGTGTTGGGAGATTTTAGCATAGTGTGAACATCCTATACAAATAAGCTCCCTCCTGTACAAATGAAATAAAAAACACATTGAAGGGTAATTTGTGCTCTGTCTGTATCAGGATCTAAGATGAAGAATTTGATTATAGTTATTTCAACAACTTAAATCCACCAATATATTTTGTGTACTAGATTTCAGATCCTGTCATAATAAGTAAATTTCAATTTTATTAATAATACTAATAGAGTCAATTTTTGAATATCAATAATTATGTTATATAGATTTTACATTATAGAAGTAAATTGGAAAACAGTCTTAGTGAGTAATATGTTATTAATCCCATTCAGAATTAGATCAATTAATTATATTAAGGTCCATCCAAGACCAAGGTTGAGTATATCTCAATGGTCTCTCCCACCAACCCAAAGGGGAATAATGTGATGTCAGAACTTGATGGGACAGTCAACCTCAGGTTGAATTAGCAGCAGAATGGACTACTAAATCAATGGGTGTTTCCTTTCATTACATGCACTGTTCTTAAAGCCAATAACCCAATGGTTTCAAGACAAACATGAAGATAACAAAATTCTATAAGTTTATAACCTTAGGCCCCATTCCCAATAGTCTGATTCAGTACATCTAGGTTAAGACCCAGAATCAGAATTGTAAAGATAAATATGCTTTGGGATCATCTACTCTACCCGGGATCCAGTTTATTCTGGTTGAGCACCCAACCCCTCAGAGCTGAGTCTAGGGCCACTCCATTGCGAAGAGTATATAGTTTCAGGTCTTTTAGAAAAGAATCAAGTTCTGTTATGATTAAGAAGCCCATGTATTTTCCCAATTGAGGAAATTTTGAAAACTATTAATGATTGTATCTGAGTATTAGACAAAAGCCTAATATATTCCTAAAATACATTCCTAAAATGTATTATAAGCCATGATTCCTAAAATGTATTATAGCTACAAAGATCACACACACACTTTGTGTGTGATCTTTGTAGCTATAATACATTTTTCTCTCTAAATTCAGAACCACTAACTGAATATGTTCAACAACATCAAAAATGAGTCTCTAGAGAAAAGACAGGAATGAATACAGGGAAAGAGACTATTGGTTGAGACAAAGATACCATTACTGCCTGGCCAAGTGGTAGAGGTGTGTATGAGGGGAGATCCAGGTAGGGGAGCAGAAGAAAATAAACTACCAAATTCCCCATTGTGTATTAAGGTTGACTCTGAATTGTTAGCCTCTATTCATTATAGTGACACATACTCAGAAGAAGATTTTTATTTTTGTTATTTATTTATTTATTTATTTATTTATTTTAAGAGTCAGTGAGGCTAACAAATGTATCAGCTGTAAGCAGGTTATATCTTATCTCAGAAATAGAAGGTGACAGCTGACTGTATTCCAAGAAGTCCCTCACATCATGAGGTCATAGAAAACATGCCTCTACCAGATTTGGCAGCTGGTCTTCCATGAGCTTGATCACTAACTGTTACTTATGAATCTCTACCCCAGCCTTCCATATTCAAGGGGACAGCTAAATTTTGTTTTTCTGTTGTTGTCATTGTTGAGAAAATGTGAATTCTTGGGAGAAAGTCTTCATGGGTGCCCTGGGCATCTCCTCTGTCTCATCCATCCTTTGGAGGATTAAGCAAACACACGAAGAGGAAAAAGCAAGTCAAGCCCAGTGTTAGGCTGTAGGAATCCTTTGATGAATTAGACACAGTTCTTGCTTTTGAAGAAATTCATCCTTATTTGAAGAAATCAATCCATGTGCAGGAATTTGAATGGACCATTATCATTTTACAGAAATTGATTTCATGCCAGATATGATAAATCTATCTCTGTTAATCTTCCTACCAATCAAATAGAGTTTATTATTCCAATTCAAAGATGAACAAAAGTTTTGAAACCAAGATCTCAATGAAAGCCTGTTTCTTTTTTTCACTCATTCTTCTCTCCACACTGTCTCATGACCTAAACAGCCTATTGCTGTTTGTCAAATTTACATTTCCCCAAATCACGACATATGATAAGACTACATTCCTAATTCTTTATTTTACATCAATTCAAGTCATCAGTGCAGTCCAATGAGTTATGCATAGAAACCATGTATCATTTTCAGGATGAGTGTGCATTGCCAAGGGGGGATACAGCAAGATCTTTCCTTATGTTGAGATTACCAGCAAGATGGTAGACATGGGTTGCTCCACTGTCTGGGACCTGGTAGGAGAAAGATAGTGAAAATGTGGGAGCAGAGCTGCCCTGCTATAGTTTAGATATGAGGTTAGACAATGCAAGAAAGTTTAGAGGTGAAGTGATTGGGTTACGAGAGCCAAAACATCAATACATTAATCCGATTGAATGGATTGACTGAGTGGAACTGGAGGCAAGACGGGTGTGACTGGAGGAGGTGCATCCTTGGGGAAATGCCTTTGGGGTATATATTTTGTCTTTGTTGAGGAGAGCGCGCTCTCGCGCTCTCTCTCTCTCTCTCTCTCTCTCTCTCTCTCTCTCTCTCCCCCCCATTCCTGGCGGCCATGTCCTGAGCTACTTTCCTCCACCATGCTCTTCTGCCCTCACGTTCCACCACCCCTCAGGCACAGAGCAATGATCCTGGCCTTCTATGGACCTCAGAAACCGTGAGACCCAAGTAAACCTTTCATTCTCTAAAATTATTCTTCTCAAGTCTTTTGGCCACCACTACAAAAAAAATGCTGATAAAACTAAAGGCTTCCTGACCTTCAGGGAACACCAGGCTTGTGGAAGAGGTTAAGATTTTGAGTTGTTATTTATTTTGCATTGGTTCCTTAGCTCCTCCTTATGATACAGCTGTGTTATTTATTTTTTCTTTAACCTATTCCTACCCATTGTCACATAGACTTTCCTGATTTATCATAGTAACTTCTATCACCCACACTAAAATGTTCATTTCATGAGGACAAAGAGTTTCCTATGTTTTTTTTTTCATGAATATATTCTCCATGTGAACAGCAGTGCCTGGCTTATTGTAAGCACAGTTAAGTCCTCGTAGATGAATGTAGAACAATCTCATTACACCTATGAGTGATGGGGCAGAGACACATCAGGGTACTAACAGAACACCAAGAAGATTGTTTTTTAATAAATTGAGGCTTGTGCCTTCCCCCTCTGTGACCCTGGTGTCTAGGGAATGTTTGCAGCATTGTATATGATTGTGGAGCTGTTTCAACAGAGAGCGTTGACTGTGGTTTTCATAAGCAAGTGGCTCACCCTGGACACAGGCATAAATAATTCCTCCATGTCCTGGTGCCGAGACCTCCATCCATCACCCCAGCGTCTTAGTCATGGCTTCGTCATGCCCTGTGACTCAGCTCCACTGAGTCTTTCCCTCGTGATGTTCCTTGCCTTTTTAAAAATATCTATTTATTCTCCTCCTTTCTCTTCAAATTTATGCCCCACTCAGATATGTCTTGGACATTTAGCCCCAAATGATTCCTGCCTCCCTTTAGAACAAAGCAGCTCTTTTTGCTTCCTGTCAGTATAGACATTCCTCCAGACTGCTGCCTCAGGAAACCACTGCAGGCAGACAGGTGCACTGTCAAACTGTTCCCCCAAATACCCTCTCTCCAAAATGCCTTTGCACCTGGAAACAATGATGACTTCTATTTAACTCTGAGTGAGTGTGCTTCTAATCAACGTCCAATTGGTTGTCCTGCTGACATCCAAAGCACAAAATTCCACAGGCAAACTCTTTCTCCTCCTGAGTTCCTCCCCATTCTGGTCTCCATGCTACCTACGGAGACCTAAGCTTTATGTTTACCCATTTTTTTGCCATCTTCATCTTAAAATAAAGAAGTCAAATGCTGTCATGCTGCTACTACCACTTGTAATCAGCCTAGGATCTCCAGAGACATAGAACCTACACACACACACACACACACACACCATCTTTAAAAGAAAATTTGTTACTAGATTTTTGAGGTCTCATGAGTCTAAAATTCCACAGTGCAGAACAGCAGTGTAGAAATTTAGATAAGAACTGATGTCACAATCTGAAATCCAAAATCTCTTAAGACCAAACAGCAGACTAGAAACTCAAGCAGATTCCTGTTGCTACTCTCTTTAAGCAGAATTTTTTTTTCTTGTAAACCTCAATTTTGCTCTTCAGAACTTCAACTGGTTGCGATAAGGAGAAGAGAGCCCTCACAAGACAACAACTCTCCTGGCACCTTGATCTTGGACTCCCTAGCTCTCAGAACCTTGAGAAATAAGTATTGTTTAAGCCACCTGAACCATGAAGCTTTGTTATAGCAGCCAGAACCGGAAAACACACCCTTCTTTTCCTATTAGTGACTCCTCATTGCCTAAGCTTTTTTTTTATGCAAAGCATGTTTCGAAAGCACTCTTCATATGTGATGTTATATAAAAAAGATACCGTGATATAAAAAAAGGTTTATTATAATGGATATTTTATGCCTCCCTCCACAAATCTTGAAAACTCCTGTCAAAACCATTAGAATTTGATAACCCATCTTTCCAAAATTTGTTTTACCACTCAAATCATTCTTAACATTATATTTATTGACATTTAGGAGAATATATTTTTGGAAATGCTTGTCATTCAACACTTTTTCATACTGGGTACCAACTATCTAATCAAAGTAATAGCCTTTAAATCAAAGCACCCCTTGAGAGTCCCTCATATGCCTTGCTTCTCCTTCAACTGGTTGAATTAAGTATATATTATTTCAAAATACATTCTATTGCATTTACATCTAAAAATAACTTTTGTATATTTTTAAAAAACTATTTCATGTAAACAAATAAAATAAACCATTCTGCATCACCCAAGAAAATATGCCTGGTGGCAGAAACAATACCCTGTGCTCTAGAAGACTCTTTTCCCTTCCTAGGCATAGAGGACAAAAACCTTTCTCAGACTCTTTTGCAGTTATGTTGGGACCATGTTACTGTCCACTGTGATGTAAGTCACATTCAGGCCTGATCCTCCATTTTGCATCAATTCTCCTGCCTCTCTTTCTTCTGTGTTCTCATGGCTAGAAACATAGGACTCTCATCATAGTGTTCAGTCACAGCCTGGGAGAAAGAACTGCCTAGATTCCAGTGAGTGAGGAAGAAGTTCTTGTTATATTAAGCCACTGATATTTGGGGGCTACATGTCACAGCAGCTAATGTTTATCATTGACTATCATACTCTTGCACAAAGCATAATTTTATGCCTTAGCTGGAACAGATTTAATACTTACCACTTTCTACCTCTTGTTAGAATGATTTATGTTGCTACCGTAACTCTCTGCATAGACTTCCCTCTTCTTGAGAATAAGAGTTATACATATTTCATCTCTGAATTCCTCCACTTCACTATGGAGAGTGAATGTTATGCTGTAATAATTGCTGAGTAAAATAGGGCATTTAAAGCATTCATATTCTAATAGAAAATTCCAACATGGTAAGACAAGGCTATGAGTCTTAGGGGATTTAGGACTCACAGTCAGCAGAAAGGGACTCTATTGCCAGCTTTGATTTTCTGTTTCAATTGAATCATGTTCATTCCTCTATCCCTTTTTGTCACTCCATGTAAAAAGTGAGACTAAAAAGTAGAAAACCCTCAGATTTGGGGATGGGAGAGTAAAATGGCTACAACCCAATTTTCTCACTTGCTCATCTTTGACTTTGGAAAAATGACTTTACACTTCGAAGCCTCATTTTCCTTGTCTTTACATCAGAGGTTAATTCACATCTCATAGGACCACCAGGTGGTTTAAATAAAAATGTGAAGGTAAAGTGCACAGCAGAGAGAGACTGGCACATGAGTAAGTACTCCAGAAGTGGCAGCTCCAGCCGCCTGTGCTAGAAAAGCTGTGGCTGCAGACATGTCAGCAGGGGCCATCCTGCCCAGGGAAGCGCGCCAGAGCCCTAGAGGAAATTGGATGGCTTTTAAAGCAGACTTGATTAAATATGATTTTGCAGCTCCTGCTGAGAGACGAGCTGCAAGGGAACAGCTGTGTTGTTTTATTGGAGAACCCAGGATGGAGTGTCACTTGAAGTCTTCTTAAGAAGAAGCTAGAACTAGTTATTGATTCTACTGAGCAGTTTGTTAGGTAAGTGAAGTCCTCTCTCAAAGAGCCACAGTCCAATAGTGAGGCCTGAGCAAAATGTAGATGACAGCTTTCTTCCTCCATTGGTCTTGACAGATTAAAACACACGTGTGTCCATGGGCCTGCCTGAGTCAGGCTGAGCTCATGCAACTCTGAGGCCACGCTCATTCTCATTGGAAACTGGCCAATTTGAGCAAAGAGGTTCCTAATAGTTTACACAAATGGGAGCCCCAGAATGGCCATTGAAAATGGAAAATCATGATGGATTGGCGTAATGACTGTCAATCTTCATTGGGAAGTGGTGGTGGAGAATGGAAGGTTGATAAAGTGCAGACATGATGGTTTGGGGTCTGCTTTTTTCTCTCTGAGTTTCTGTGAAATGTGGCAGGAGGTGTGTTAAAGAGAGCTGGGTTCAAGTTTTGGCTTGTCTGCTGTGTCATAGGAGAAAACATGCTTCCTCCCTCCAGGTCTCCGTGTCCCTGACACAGCAAAGCACCACTTTGACTTCTAAACCTTCTTCGCATCCCCACTAAGTTTAACATTCTAGGATCCCCTTCAAAACTCTCCTTGGGCTCATGGGATAATATAAAATAGTTACGTATGAGATAAAGCTGAGATATTTAGTCTAAGGAGGAGCATTTAGTCTAGAAGGAAAATAATGAGAACATTTGGTCAATCCTCCATTAAAAGATAATTTTCAAATCTGAAGTAATCAAATGGGACAGAGATGATGGTTTTATTGAATGTGCTCATCATATTATTCATCATTTCCTTTAGGAGCACAAACATAGCAGCAAGGATTTGTAACCCAAATATAGCAGTCCTGCCTCCTCGATCAGTAAGACCCAACAGTTATTGTGTCTTTATGAGGTGCAGGCATGATGATTAGGGATTTATAAACTATTTCACTTTTCCACAACATATTTTTAAGGAAGTAGAGATTATGATTCCCATTTCACTAATTACAGACAATGTGTCGACTAGTTTTTCATCACTAAAACAAAATACCTGAGATAATCAGTTTATAAAAACAAAAAGTGTATTTTGACTCAGAATTTTGAATTTCCAGTCAATGATGCATTAGCCTCATTGCTTTTGGGCTTATGGTGAGGTAGTACTTCATGGCAGGTATGTATCATGGAAAGAAACTACTCACTTCATGGCCAGGAAGCAAGGAAGAATGAGGAGGGGTCTGGGGTCTCACAATCCATTTCAAGAGCACACCCTAATGACTTATAGACCTCCCACTAGTCTCCATCTTCCAATACCACCACTTCAGATCAAGCCTTTAATTATAGGGCCTTTGAGGGATACTCACAATCCAAACTACAGCAGACAGAAGTTAGTTGCATAGTGGTGAGACTGGGTGAGCACTGGAATGCAAAGATAGTTCCTTCCATTTCTCTCAGAGAATAATTGTTCTGTTCCGTGCTGCCTCCTTGTGACCTTTATTTATTCCTTCAAAAATTGTTTGCCACTAGGGAAGAATAGTGTTCCTTAGATGAGGTAGAGGGAAGTGGTGGAGGGAAGAGGAGGGGATGTGGGGATAGGAAAGATTGAAGACTGAAACAGACATTATTTATGTATATATGTGACTACCTGACCAATGTGATTCTGCAACATGTACACTCAGAAAAATGAGAAACTGTATCCCATCTATGTATGATATATCAAAGTGCACGAATGCATTCTACTGTCATATATAACTAATTTTAAAAAAATTAATTTTTTAAAAATTTTTTGCCAAATGTCTGGAATGTGGTAAGTACTAAAAGTTTTTGTGTGTGATACAAAAGATTCCTGTTCTCAGCAAACTCACATTCTCTTTGAAAGAAAAACTCAAAGAGGGAGGCATGGCTGATTTATACTGAATTATTTGAGAAGGCATCTATCACTAAACACGTGACATTTAAGCTGAGACCTTGGGAAAAATGTCTGCTATCTCCAAGCTTCAGGTTTTCTATCTATATTAAGATGTACCCAGACAACAGATTTTGGAAAGAAAAAAAATGAGACTTTAAAGATAAAGACCTTGTTATACAGCAAAAATCTTGTAAATAGAAGGACTTAAAATAATGTGCTCAGTCCTTACAGGAGACAATTTTACACTTGAAGATTTAGAATTCTTCAACATATGGCTGAGCCAGGTCAATAATAATCATAGCTTAAGTTTAGTGAGGGCTTTACTCTCTGTCAGATAGTATTCGCCATATTTTTCATGAACTAAATGATTTCATCTTCTCAACATCCCTCTGAAGCAAATATTAGTCTCATTTTACAGATATGGAAACTGAGGCATATGAAGGTGAAGTTAGTTGATTATCTTCAACTAGGTACTCCGAATCTTAAGGCCATGTCACCATCTATTATTCTTTGCTATTTCACATATAGTTCTCTTTGAATCCACATTTTCAGAACCATCTGTCATCCTATCAGGAGTGTAAAAATGCTTAGGAAACCCAGATCACCCTTTCATTGTCTGTTTCTGCACCAGACATTGTGACCTTAGCAATGAAAAATAATGAGTCTATAAGGGAAATACACAGCACAGTATTTTCTCCCAATGATTTGACGTCCTTCTAGCTCTCAATGGAGTCTATGAAAGTGCTCGATGGTCAGAAGCACAAGATAAATATAGCAAACTTCCAAAAGTAATGAGCTCTACAATACCAGAGGTATTCAAATAGAGACCTATTGGTCCTTTGTAAGGAGTACTGTATGGTGGTCACTACTTCCTTGACTAAAATGTCACATGCCCTTTTCTGGCTGAACTACAAATTTTTAAAAACTTTTTAACTCTGTTTTCTGTTCTTGATTTACAAGTTCAACCTGGCTAAAAGCTGCCAGCAATATCCATGCCACTGATTGAATACTATGCTGTCTTGAAATTTCCTCCACCAGATTAATTAGCCCATCATTTTTAAATTCAGCCTCACACAAAGTCTTGAGACATGGGCAAAATATAGATAAGTTTTGCCAAATATAACATGAGTTATAGTAGAATTCCCATTTGAAAGCTCATGAGTACAGTCTACATTCCTATTGTCATTCTTATCTTTTCAACTCCCATAAGAATTACCTGGTAAGCTCATCTTATAATATTCTAAAGCTTTTCTATCCTGTGTTTCCCAACTTTTCTAAACTCCTAGAAACCATCTCCTAGAGCTTCTGAACTACATGGTTAGGTTAGCCACAGCTACAACCCCACTTCTGGTACCAGTTCCTCCTTTAGTCAAATTTGTGTCACGTACAACCAAAACACCTGATAAGAACAATTTAAAGGAGGGAAAGTTTATTTTGGACTTATGTTTCCAGATGTTCAGCCCATACATGGTTGTCTCTATGGTTCTGGGTGCTAGGTAATGCAGAATATCAATGCAGCAAGGATCCACAGGAGGAAAGCTGCCCAGCTCATGGTAAGGTCAGGAAGCAGAGAATTCAAAGAAGGGGCCACAGGGCAAATGCACCCTTCCAGGACATACCCTCCATGACCAACTTCGCTAGATCCATCCCACCCACCTACAGTTTTATCACATAGTCCATTCAAACTAAGATGGACTGATTAGGTTAGAGCTTTCACAATCCAATCAGTTTACCTCTGAACACTTCTGCATCAACACAGGAAATTCTGGGGGGATACCTCATTTGCAAACCATAACATGGGCATTGCACATTATCTAAAGTATTTGTCCAGGATCTCTGCAGTATGAAATTTACCATCATGTAGAGATATGCTGTGAAGTTTTCCTTACCTTTCTGTATCCATAGATAAGGCAACATGCTCCATATAAACCAACATTGAAGTACCACTGTTTATCCTCTTTCCAAATATAGAATTCATGAGTATTGTTATGTTCAACCTCAAAATGTCTACTCTTCTGATTTAAAGTATAAATGAGTACTCTTCAGTCATAATGAATTTGTGATTTCTGGAAGGTGGTGGCTTAACAATGAGCAATAACAGAGCTATCACCTTCTGTATCAGATATTTACGAACAGAATTAAACAAGAAACAAAATATTTCCTGGGATACTAAAAGGGGCAACTCTGAAAAGTGAGGTCCAGATTGGAAGCTAAGGGAAAACAAATTTATAAGTTGTAAAATAAAAAAGAAAAAGTCCAGAGTACATCAAGTTTTGCCCAAGGCCACCCTCATACTTTCAAAAGTATTTCTAAATCATAGAAAATGTTTTCTCATATAAATCATACTCTAGGGAAAAAAAGTAGAGTCTGGAAGAAAATGAGAAAACTCCTTGTTGGTAACCCTGCCCATTCTAAAAGAAGGACCCTTGTACTCAAGTTCAAAAGGGAGGAAAATAAAAACAGAACTATTATCATTTCCACACATCCAGGAAAGGATCTGGTTTATAGGCTTGGATGTGTGGTTCAGAACCAGATTTTCATTTTCTTTTATCTGTGTTAATTCATAAATGTCAGTCTGCAAGGTCATCAAAATGAAAAATAACGGTCCAGAAATCAGTACCAGGAGACCCGGGAGAAAAGTGGTGTATTCAGCATCCTGGAGGCTGAGCAGAGAGGCTCCTTTCTTCCTGAAATAAGGGCCAGAACCAAGGTGGTCCTTAGCAGGCTGGGATCAAGAGGAGGCAAGGATGACTCACAGAGTCCCAGAGAAGAAAGTGAGAACCCCAGGATTCAAAGTTGCCATTCTATACTGAGAGTGTTTCTGGAGGGAAGCTCAGGGTGATGGGGAACAGATCTGTCAGGGCAGCAGCAGGACAGCAGGAACTGCATTCACATTTGAGATGGGAGAGACAGCATGGGACAGCAGCAAAACCCAGCAAACCAGACTGGAGTTCTAATTCCTCCTCGACTTTGTGGTCCAGGTTGATTCTACTTTCCAAACCACTGCTTTCATCTGCAAATGTGAAACAATTGTCCAAACTTAATTTTTTTGGCATTTGACTAGGATGAAGTAAATAAAGAACAATGCCTGAAACAGACACTAGTATGGCAACATGTAAATCAATGGATGTGTAACTGATGTGATTCTGCAATCTGTGTATGGGGTGAAGGTGGGAGTTCATAACCCACTTGAATCAAAGTGTGGAATATGATATGTCAAGAAATTTGTAATGTTTTGAACAACCCACAATAAAAAATTAAAAAAAAATAATAAAAAATAAATGTATACACCGATTAACAGGGTTATAAATAAATAACACAACAAACAATGTAAATTAAAAAAGTAAGTAATTATAAAAAAAAAAGGAACAATGCCTGATACCATATGAGTTGTCAGTAAAATTATCATTATTAGCATAATGTTTATAACGTATGTCATCTAAATTTATTATTGGGAGAGATTGCCCTTGAGAATAGCTGCTCTTTCTATTTTTGTATCTTCAAATCAGAATCTTAGCAGTAGTCTCCCTGAATGTGTTAACTTAATCAGAACGTTGAGGTCCTCAGTCAGTGGCCGTCATGAATCTGGTAGCCCATTCAGAGGCAAAAGAGCCTGAAGAGGCTTCTCTGACATCAAGACCCTGGACATGACAGCTTCCACAGAGAAGCTCTTAGACTGATTTTTTCAGCTCATCATCTAAACCCACCACTAGTATCTAAAACTCTTAGAAACTCCAGGCATGTCAGAACCCTCCACATACATAGAGAGTTAATCAGCAGCCCAAAACCAACGGGGAAAATAAATAAATATTGGTCATCACTAGATCAGTTTGATAAAGTTGCATCAGTCTGTTCTGCCCTGCCCTTTTATCTTCATGGGGGAAATAACTTCCCTTAGGAAGAGCCTAAGGGAAGTTATACAACCATCTCTTCTTGAGCAACCCAAATCCCTTTCCCAGGCCTTCTCCCTCCAGGTAGCGAGTTTCCAGGCCTTGCATGGACCTAGAGTCCATTTCCGTCCATTGTGATCCCATTATTTTCAGTATCTACATTGTTCCTTTGGAACGTGATCATATTCACTTAACTTTCCTGATGCAGAGAAGTATTCTTGAGCACTGTGCACCCCAGACTGTCTCTGCTGAGATGAACAACACATTGAGCCTATTTGCAAGGATCTCAAAATCTAGATCAGTGCTGTCCAAAGGATATGGCTTATGAGTCACAAAAGTAATTATCAATTTTTGCACAAAAGTGAAATAAGCCAGTCCTCAAAAACAAAGGCCAGATGTTCTTTCTGATATGTGTATGCTAATCTACATAAGAAGTGAGGGAGGGAAGAGAAGAAGTTCCTTGGATTAGACAAAGGGGTATGAAGTGAAGGGAGGGGAAATGGGAATAGGAAAGACAGTGGAATGAATTGGACATAACATTCTGATGTTCATAGATGAACAAACATGTAACTTCACATCATGTTCAGCTATAAGAATGGGATCCTAATTAGAACATGTTTTAATCCATGTATATATAATATGTCAAAATACATTCAACTGTCATGTATATCTAAAAAAAGAAAAGAAGAAAACATAAATTGTCAAGCAAACCCATTTACAAAAAGTTAAAAAGAAAACAATTAATTTAAATCATATTTGATTTAACCCAATCTATATTTAATTTCAATATGCAATCATTCTACATTGTTTTTTACACCAAGGCTTTGAAATCCACTGTGTGATTTTTACATTTCCAGCACATCTCAGTTTGAATGAGTCATATTTCAGGTGCTCAACAGCCACATGTTGATAATGGCTACCTTATTGGAGATCCCAAGTATATATGGAAAATAAATAAGTAAATCCATAAATACAGTAGATATGGAAGGTACATTGGGTGTTTGGAGAGGGCAGATCATGGGTCCCTAATTTAGCATCGAGTATCCGAGCACATGTGCACATGTGCACATGTGTTAATATCTTCTTTCGGGCACTTGCCTATGTACCGTAGAATGAGTTGAAAGGAGTTCATCAGAAAGAGTTCCCAGAATTTAGTTGTTATTAATTTTAGCAGCATCTTTATTGAGCTATAATTCATAAACCCTACAATTCACGCTTCCCAAAGGTTTTAATATTTAAACTCATTCATGAAGTGTGACTTCATTTTTTGGACAAGTATTTTCAGAAGCACAGGTATCCAAGTAAGTGTTACATGTGACAGAAAATTAGTTTTTTATGGTGATAAAATGAGGGCATAAAGCACATCAAGAGATGGGGCTAAGAAAAGCTTGAAACATCTTCTAAATCTTTTGAAGTTTATTGTTAAGACAATAAAAATCTATCAAAGTTGCTTAATTGTAATGTGGCCAGAGTAAATCAAAAACCTTGTGTTGGAACTAGAGGAGCAAAGCTTACAGGCACGAGGGCCTGTCTACTGACAGCTTGATTTATTTTGAGGAAGGGGTTGATATTTAGTCTGTCTTGTATTTTAACATATGGTAGATTTTGGTGTTGTATCAAACAGCATGAGGGCTTCCCAAGGGCAGTGATCGTTTGTTATGATATTTTTGTTCAGTGTTCTTGGTCATTCTAATTCCTTCAGATGTTTTTCAGCTGTAATCTGCACTGTGACCAGAACAGGAGAATCTTAATTCATACCATCTTCTGATGACAAAAGACAAGCAAGTTTGTAATTTAACAAATGCGGTCAAACCTGACCTTTTGCGATGAACAACAAACATCCTGTAGACTGAAATTTAGCTCTAGGGACTTGCCAGGGACATTGGATAATATGATACGTTGATTCTGCCCCTAAAGTACTGGACATGCCATTTCAAAATGGGTACCCCAAACCTTCCATAAAAGATAATTATGGAGTTCTTCCTTCAGAGATGGTAAGATAATTAAAATGACATCTCACAAAGAGTCGCGGCTTGTCAAGCTGGGATCTAGCTTCATAAAATGATGAATTATAGGAAGAGTTACTCAGGACCCGCCAGATGGAAGCTGTCATCTGATGCTTTTACCATTGTGGAAGAGCTGCCTAACGGAAGAAATGCAGGGAGCACATGGTGGAAATGTAAGCCAGGATCCAACTCAAGCCCCAGCCTCTGAGAAATGGCAATACAAGTCCCTGGGATACTAAGCCATGTAAACAAACAATCGCATTAACATGCTACCACGCACACGCAGGCCTGATGCCCGTGTGAGCCTGTGACATGCTCTCCTCTTGCCTCATTTGTGAGTTACTGTTTAAAATAATCAGGAGAATCAGTTGTTTGGGTAATCTCTTGAATAGTCTAATACTTGTCATGACTAGTTGAAACCTCTTCTGTTTATCTCTGCGTACACAGGAGAGGCAGCAAGCAAGAGTGGGTTTGCTTGCCGGCTTTGTGGTTACCAGCTCGGGGAACATGGGAAAGGCCCGGTTTTCTCCCAGACCATCAGTTTCCCCATTTGGAAAACAGAGCATTCACATCTGAATATTCCTCTAAGACCTCATAATGACCTCCTGAGATTTATGGGGAAGATCATCCAGTCATGCCAAGTGACCCCAGAGGATCTGATCCAAGAGATAAGACGTTTATTCTTAATGTAAATGTTGATTGGATCTGTGTGACATGGTTTTAGATAATCCCTAAGGTTTATCTCCCTTTCTAGAAAGCCATTTCAGTGTGTACCATTTCCCTTAATGAAGGGTAATTGTTCAAAGAAATTCTCTTCAGGAAACTGACCCTCGACATCTCTGAGGTATGCATTTTAGGTAAGATTGATTCAACCCCAACTTCAGTGGTAAATTTTGATATCCATGCTAATCAGGGAGGCCCAATTACCTGGCCACATGGCTGATTTAGAAATGGACATACAACCAAGTGTGTCCCAATGAGATGCAAATGGGCATGCATTGAGGACATTCGGGACAAAAGCTTCTCACTCTTTTTTTTAATATTTATTTTTTAGGTGTAGATGGACACAACACAGTGCCTTTATTTTTATGTGGTGCTGAGAACAGAACCCAGGTCCCCGCCGTGCTAGGCGAGCGCTCTACCATCGAGCCACAATCCCAGCCCCCAAAGCTTCTCACTCTTTAAAGGGAGCTAGTTACAGTGAAATTCTTTGTATCAGTGTTTATGGAAAAAAAAAACATGCAGACCTAGAAATCTGATCATTCTGTCCTTTTTATATTCTAAAATGGTAACAAAAAGATAGAAGCAAAGACAAAACGGGACTTCAATAATAATACGGAGCTACTAGAATGAGCTATTCAAAGCTTGTCCTACTTTTGAACTTTTTAATATAGCAATCAATAAATCTGCCTTCATTATGTAAACCAGTCTGATTTATTTCTGTTACTTACATCCAAATTGTCCAACAAGTCTGGTGATGACCACATAATACCTGAGTATCCTTTTCTGCTTTCCAAACCCCATGGCCCCACATATCTTCTGTGTTAGGAAATCAGTTCTGTGGACAGATTCCAGACACTTGGGCAAGTCTCTTCAAGTTAAACAGAACCCTATTTTTCTTTGTGTGGAAAAGGCAAACTTAGGTAGATAAAATGTTGACGCAATATCACAACTTATTTCCAGACAACTCAATCTGTGGGACTCAAATTAGCATCTTAGGCAAAACTGAAGCTTGGTTATTGGTAATTGTCTAACAATGTACACAAAGGGGGATTATTCCTGATCTGAGTAATAAGGAACTTTAAATCAGATGATTTACAGTCGTTCCAAAAGACAACTTCCCCAAGAGACCAGCTTATGACCACATGAAGCATTACATCAGGGTAGCCAGACCCAGAGATTTCACACGTGACGTCGTGGTATTTTATTTATTAATGGCTGACTGTCTTAAAAAATATAAGAAAGCATTCCAATTCCATGTTCTGCGGCTCACAGCCTGAGTTTGAATTCCAGCTTTTCCACGGCTGGCCATGCATCCTCAAGTGAACTCACGCCGAATCCCACAGTGCTGATTCCTTTTTCTCTCTTGCAAGATGAGGATAACAGAATTCCCTCTCTCACAGGGTCTTAGGGAAAGTTAAATGAATTATCAATTCAAATCCTTAGAACGCTGCAGCACAATATGAGCTTTCAGTCAATGTAGTTATTCTTAGTGATATTTTAGAAAATATCCAAATTTTATATGGTGACTTCTTGCCATAAATGATCTGAGACACCGTCATGGGAATTTTGTAGATCAAGGCATGGTATATACCCACAACAACTCTGAGCAGGGATGTGCTGAATCCCATCTTCCATAAGAATATACTGAGTCTCAAGTTTTACCATCTGTAGGTGGTGAAGACCAAGGCAGGACTGGAACTCTACTCATCTATGGCTTAAACTATACACATTATTTTTATTTGCCTATTCTCATTGGAGAACTTTTCAGTCTCCATGTTCCTTTGGGCTGGCCAAAGACCTGCCTTGTTTTATCTGCTCTCCAGGATTAGTTCTCTTCTACCTGTTTCCTGCTTCAGGCTTACCATATCCCGATTTTGATACTATGGTGATCACAACACACAGAAGACAACTGTTCTCACCCTTGGAGCACCCACACGGGGCACTGTGTGAATCATTTGTTTAGGTAGATTATGCGATCAGCTAACAGAAGTCAAACCTTAATTTAAAATTAATTAATGACTCCTCCCTGCCCTCAGAATACAGTTCATTAGCTCATTCAGTCTTTCAGCAAAGATGTACCAACATTCCAAATACCGTGCTCATTCAGATTTCTTGGACAATCTACAAGATTGTCAAGATTTACCCTTTGTTTGCTTTCCCACCCTCAATTCTTTTTTTAATTTTTTTACCATTTTTATTATTATTTTTACATGACAGCAGAGTATATTTTGAAATATTATACATGCATAGAATAACTTGTTCCAATTAGGATCCCGTTGTTGAGGTTGTACATGATATGGAGTTACATTGGTCATGGTATTTCTGTAGGAGGACTGGAAAAATATGCACAATTCGTTCCACTGTCTTTCCTATTATGCCCCCTGCCCTTCATTCCCCTTTGCCTAGTATAATGAGCTTCTATTCTTCCCTCCCTACCCTTCCTTGTTGTTGGTTAGCATCTACATATCAGAGAGAACATCTGGCCTTTGGTTTTTCAGGACTGGATTATTTCACTTAGCATGCTATTCTCCAGTTCCATCCATTTACTAGCAAATGCCATAATTTCATTCTTCTTTATGGTTGAATAATACTCCAGTGTGTGTGTGTGTGTGTGTGTGTGTGTGTGTGTGTGTGTGTGTGATCTTTTCTTTATACGTTTATCTGTTTTACAGCACCCAGGTTGGTTCCATAGCTTGGCTGTTGTGAATTGAGCTGCTATAAACATTCAAGTGGCTGCCTCACTGTCATATGCTGATTTTAAATCCTTTGGATATAAACCCAGGCGTGAGATAACAGGGTCAAAGTTTTCTAACGAATCTCCATACTGCTTTACAGAGTGGTTGCACCAATTTGCAGTCCCACCAGCAATGTATGAGTGTACCTTTCCCCCCACATCCTTGCCAACATTTATTGTTGCTTGTATTCTTGATAATTGCCATTCCAAGTGGGGTGAAATATAAACTCAGTATAGTTTTGATTTGCATTTCTCTAATTGCTAGATATTTTGAACACTTTTTAATATATTTTTTGATGATTTGTATTTCTTCTGTGAGGTGTCTGTTCAGTTCCTATACCAATTTATTGAGTGGGTTATTTGTTTTTTTGGTGTTACGTTTTTTGAGTTCTTTGTTTATCCTGGAGATTACAGCTGATTAAATCTGAGATGCTAATGGTAAAGACTTTCTCCCTTGTTGTAGGCTCTCTGTTCACATTCTTGACTGTTTCCTTTGTTGTAAAAGAGCCATTTAGTTTGAATCCATCCCACTCATTGATTCTTGATTTTACTTCTTGTGTTCTAGGGATCTTATTGGGGAATTCTGTTCCTAAGCCACATGGTGAAGAGTTGGGCCTACTCTTTCTTCTAGTAGGCACAGAGTCGTCTCTGGTCTAATGCCCAAGTCCTTGATCTACTTCAAGTTAAGTTGTGTGCAAGGTGAGAGACAGAGTTCAATTTCATTCCACTACATATGGATTTCCAATTTTCCAACCATCATTTGTTGAAGAGACCATCTTTTCTCCAATGTATGTTTTGGATGCCTTTTTCTAGTATGAGATAACTGTATTTATATGGGTTTGACTCTGTGTCTTCTAATCTGTTCCATTGGTCTTCATGTCTGTTTTGGTGTCAATACCATGACATTTTTTTTTACTGTAGCTCTGTAGTATAACTTAAGGTCTGATATTGGGATGTCTCCTGTGTTATTTTTCCCTCTAAGTATTGTTTTGGCTATTCTGGACCTCTTATTTTTCCAAATGAATTTCATGACTACTTTTTCTATTTCTATGAAGAATGTCATTGGAATTTTAATGGGAATTGCATTAAGTCTATATAGCATTTTTGGTAGTATGGCCATGGTGACAATATTAATTCTGCCTATCCAAGAGTATGGAAGACCTTTCTATCTTCTAAAGTCTTCTTCAATTTCTTTCTTTAGTGTTCTGTAGTTTTCATTGTAGAGTGTTTCACCTATATTGTTAGATTTATTCCCCAATTTTTTTTTGAGGCTATTATGAATGGGATAGATTTCCTGATTTCTCTTTCAGCTGATTTGTCATTGGTGTATAGGAATACAACTGATTTGTGGGTGTTAAAATTCCTGTTACTTTGAATTTGTTCAGGAGTTCTAGAAGCTTTCTGGTGGAGTTTTTTGGTTCTTAGAAATATAGACTCATGTCATCAGTAAATAGGGATAGTTTGAGCTCTTCTTTTCCTATTTGTATCCCTTTATATTTCTTTTTTTTTTCCTCTAATTGTTCTGGCGAGTATTCCCAGGACTATGTTGAATAGAAATCCACCCTCAGTTCTTGCTGCAGCCAACTTCATGCGCCAGACTGAATGCATGAAGCATTCTTGGCCTTCTCTGTGTGTGCCATCCTTCTGTTTTTCCCCAAGCTCATGAATGCTGTTATATATCTGGCAGAAATGCACCTGAAAACTATGCCCTCTGTCCTGGCTCTCATCTACTGTCCACACCTCAGTTTAGATAACACATTCCATGACTGTCTTCACTGAAATATATTCTGGTCCCTAAGAGAAGGTAGAAACCTTGCTTGTATGCCCTGGCCCTGTTCCATGCCACCATTCTATTGGCTACAATCTGTCAAAATTCCCTGCCTTTTTATCTTATTCTCCACTGGAAGACAATACTCAAAATAGCAGAGATGGTGACTAATTTATATCCAAATCCTTAGCATTTGATACAGTGCTTAGTATACTGTGTGAGCTCAATACACATCTGATTAATGAAAGAGTCCGCTGTGTGGTCTTCGCATCCATGAGGATGGAGACGGGAGGAAGGCAAGATGCTCCTGGAAGTCACCATATTCTTCTCATCACAGAGCCTGAAAGGTGTTGCAAAGATAAAAATGTTTCAAAATATACTCAAACTCAATGGAGTTAAACCAAATCCTTGATCTTTGAGTGCTGAACTTGATAACACCATAATTCTTTAGTCTTAAACTTCCTAAGAAAGTATGTTCTCAGTCATAAACTCTTGAAGAAGACTTGGGTTAGAGGAAAATAACCCGTCTCTCTGACCAACCCATATCAACAAAGAACATGGAAACTTGAAAGGGGGAGGGAAAAAAATCAGTGTTAAAGGAGATGAATTGGAAGAACAGCTGAAGTTTCCCAAAACTCTCATGAGCTGAATAATGCTTTTTAAAAGCTCTCTACTGGAAATACTTCCCAAATATAAATGTTTAGGGAAAGTCAAAAGTCTAACACCACAGTCAAGTCTGCCTGTGACCCCAAAATTTCAATTTCTTTTGGTTTCAGTGAATCAAGTCTACACCATTTAATCGAGTATCTACTATGTACCCAAGTATTTGCCTCCTTGGACCCTTAGGTTGAGCTAGATGCTTAGTGCATTTAATAATTTTTAATTTTTTTCCTTACAGCAATATGTCATGTCATATTAGCATTTTCCTCACTGGATGGAAGAGAAGCTTGAGGCATAAAGAGACTCAGTGGCTCACATCTGGATTTGAACTCAGTCGTCTGACTCCAGAGCCTGCCCTCCCAGCCAGCCTGCCACACGTTCCTATGTATTACCCTGCTTAATTCTCACAACTGCTTTAGCACACAGGTGCCTTGATAGTCTTTTTTATAAATGAAGAAATGGCGCTAATTTATAAATTCAGACAAAAATTTATAAAAAGGTAGCTCCACAGAGGCAAGCGCTGTGTCTTTTTATTCCCCCTCTGCTATAAGTTTAGCTCCCAGGGCAGTGACTGCCACATCTCAGACATCCCACGTGCCTTCACTTCACTGTTTCGCGCTCTCTGCTTTCACCCCCACCAATACCCCTCCAGTCCTCACTCGCTGGATCTATAATGCAGCGCCTCGTCACAGGTCAGGATTTCATTTAAGAGCAAGCAAACAACAGCCCAAACCTCATGGGGGTATCTAAATGTAATTTTTCAGAAGGAAATAAAAAGAATAATAGATAGTTTATACACACACACACACACACACACACACAGTATTACATGATTCCAGAAAGTTCTAGGTTTGGAGACATCTAACAAATTATTGGAATCTTGCTCTTTTTCACTCAAAGTGAAAAATACAGCTGGTTGGTTTCTTTTGTGTGTGTTTTGTTTTTGCTTTTGTTCTGTAAATGCAACAATTGTATTTTTTTTTTCTTTAGAGAAATGAGGGAGAGGGCAAGAAAGTAAGAAAGTGGCAGGGGGTGGGGGGGGGGGCATCAGGATGAATCCTATCTTCAAAATGTAGACTTCCATGAGGCCAAGGTTGTCATTGAGGAAATGTGTGTGTCAGGAATTCCCTCAACCAAGGCCAAGTCTGGAAATTCAGTTACTCCTCTCCTACAGGGACATACAAAGCCCCACTCTTTTAGTAAAGAGCCCTTCTGTGAAAAACCACAGCCCATTCCTGCTATTTCTAAGAAAAGCTCCCTTTTAAAATTAGAGACTAAGTAGTCTCCACTGAGAATCCTCCCCCATATCATAAAACTAACACCTCAGCCCTGACAAGGAAGGAAGTGGCTTCATGGTCAGGTGAACGATAGAGCTATCTTCCCAGAAGAGTGATTTCTCTACTCTGCCCGGAGGGCGGGGGAAGCCCTGCAGACATGGTGACCCTAGAGAGGTACTTCAAATCCCAGAAGTTTTATAGTCCTAAGAAGAGTGTCCCCTGATGGCACAGTCCCAGGTACCTCATGAGGGGAATAAAGGAGGCATAGAAAACACATCTTTTGAGGGTGTTACACCCTGGAGTATCCCAGAGCTACTAAAAGAAGCCCTTCCTCCCAACTCCCAGCAAGGAAGTTGGACAACTAGAATGTATTAAGTTATGATATATATTGGACTTTATGCTAGACACTCTATGTGCCAATTTATTTAGCACCCACTACAGATGCACAAGAGAAATGGTTTTGCTTCATTTGACAGGATACTGAAGCTTGGGGAAGAACTTGCTCACTGTTACGAAGACTGTCATTGGTAGAGCTTGGCCCAGATCCAACTGGCTTCAAAACCCACATCCTCTCCAACGTGCCTTATTTACTCCAAGGACAAAATAGAGTGAGAATCAAGAGTCGGCGTCTGGCTTCAGAATCTATAGAATCTCACAAAGTGAAATACAGCTCAGAGTCTAACTTATGTTAAGTACTTGAAAGGCTGCAGGTGTGTTGAAAGAAGGAATCTGTCTTATTCTCTGCTACCTACTTTCTTAAGTACATTAGCACAGGACCTGGCATGGCATTGGTACCCGGTGAATGTCTGTTCAAGGTTTTAGTCAGCTTTTTCACCACTGTGTCTAAAAGGCCTGACAAGAACAATTTTAGGGTAAGTTTATTTGGCATTCACAGTTTCAGAGAGTCTCACTCAGTCCAGAGAAAACTGACTCTTTTGTTCTGTACTGGAAGAGAGGCAGTCCATCATGGAGGAAAGGTGCAGAGGAGGAGAGCAGCTCACGGCATGGCAATCAGGAAGCAGAGAAAGCTCTGCTCACCAGGGACAAAATATAAACCCTAAAGTCACACCCCCAGTGACTGATCTCCTCCAGCCATACCCTACCTGCCTACAGTAGTCATTTAGTTAATCCATTCAAGTAAATCAATCCACTGATTAGGTAAAGGCTCTCATAACCTGATCATTTCACCTCTGAAAGTTCTTGCATTGTCTAACAAATGAGCTGTGGGGGACACCTCATGTCTAAACCATCACATTCAAATAATAGATGACAACTTCCAACCGTCTTGGCAATTAGCACGGGTTTGCTATCATCTACAGAGGCAAGCAGGAAAACCACCTCATGCTATAGCTGCATTGGTCTCTTCAATCGCATCTTGGCCACGCCTTAAGACCAATTCTGTGCTCCATGCAAAACAAACCATTTGCCGGGCTATTTCTCACCTCCTTAGCTTTTCCTTCTGCTCAGATGTCTCCCTCCAACTGCATTTCCTTCTTCCTAACCACATGTGTCCCTGGCCCACCTGAAAAACACCTGCTCACCTTTCAGAGTCCCGATTAAGCTTCCTCTCCTCTTTATAAATATTTTCTGAAACTCGTTCTCTGGTAAAATTGACAATCCCACCCTCTGTCCACCAAGGTACCCTACTACAAAAAACACTTTAATTATCTTATTTGTTTTTAATTAATATTAATTAATTTCTCATGGGACAATGGGATTAAAAGCAGTGTCCAGGTATGACTTTTTTTCTGTCTACAGATAGATAAGCCTAGGGCCCCAAATGCAATATGTATTCAAACAAATGGACCTAGTTCATCCATTTATAAGTACTAATTGGCAACCTGCCATATGCCAGGGATTGTACAGAGGCTGGGGAGACCAGGGAAAACCAGTCCAGGTAGGTGCATGCATTTTAGGTATTAGTCAATTAATCACTCAGAGATACCCAATTAAGATTGACAGGTACCAAGAGATGGATGAAGAGAGGGTGTGACACCGTGAAGGAGCCAAGAAAGCCTCCCTGAGACAGCAACGTGTGAAGTGAAATGGGAAATGCAAGTAAAAGCTGGCAGGCAGGGTGGTACGGGACAGGGGATCTGAATAATTCCCAGCGCCCAGGATGCTGTGCTCTTCCCTAGTATGCTCTGGGATTCTCTGTGTCTCCCTTTCCCCATCAGCACCACTGGGAATAATCTTGATCTTAATGTTTGGTTTTTGAGAATGAAATGAGAATATGTATTCGATGTTCCTGCACCATCCTTGGCATACAATCCTTGCCTGGTAAGTGTGGGGACTCCCTAATCATCCCCCTGATGCCTCCAGTTATTTTCCTGATACCAGCAGGAGAGAGAACATCTGGCTTCTCAATGGGATACCACAGGGAATTGGTTTTCATGGAGAAAAAACAAACTCAAATATTCCCTCCAAGTTATGAGCATGGTTGACCCCTCTTTGAAAGTTTCTAGATCCTCTGGACTTATATTGGATTAAGATTCAGGAGAACTGAAATTTAGACTTCAGTTCTGCTACAGACACAGATAAGTCCAGAGGCTGAACCTGATGATGAATGGTGCCTGTTGCACATTGAGCTCTCTCCTTCTTTCTTTCCTCTTTCTTTTTTCCTTTCTTCCTTCCTTCTTACCTCCCTCCCTCCCTTCCTTCATCCTTTGATCTTTCCTTCCTTCCTTTTCCCTCAATTTTGCCTATTTAGTACTATATCAGCAGTACCTACTCTGGGCCAGGTGCTGGGCTAGGTACTGAGAACTCAGGGAAGATGAGCTTAACCATGCCCTAACCCTTCAGGAGCTCACAGACTCACAGGGAGGATAGACAGGAAGCATAGCTATAGAGTTACAGTTGGGAACACTGCAGCAATGAAGGGTGACTATGGAAACACATAACAGGGATCTGACCTTGGCTGGTAAGTTAGGGAAGTCGTATTTCAAGTTTACCCTAAGGGTGAGTAGGAGTTAACCATGATAAGGATTGGGGGAAAAAACCTTTCTAGGATAAGGGAATAGTATTTGAAAAGAAATTCAAGGGAAGAAAATGCTCTTTTAGAGAAGCTAAAAATTTGATTGGAGGACAGGTGAGTCCAGGAGGAGGCTGGGGAAAGAGATGGGGACCTGCTTGTGTTAGACCTAATTGGACACATTAGACAATTTCATGTGGATCCTAGAAGCAAAGAAAGCAGCCTGATACTGAGGCTCCTCCACCTCCTCCTCTTGGACATGATTTTATTTCCCCAAAAAACATAGCAATAATTCATGAAAACCATTTCCTTCTTTTTCCTCTTCTCACCCACTCAAGCCTAGACTGACCCACCCTGGATCCCCCTACCCCCGCCCCAGCCTCCATTAACAGGGCTCAATTGTAAGTTGTCCAAGCTCAAGATGTTTCCCTTGGAAACTGGAGCTGCTGCTGACATTGCCCACCACATCCCTGACCCAGATGTGAATCAACCAGGAATTACTGGTTGAAGTCCATCCCTGGCTGAGCCCCCAGCTGTGCAGTCCCTGTGGGAGAACTGGTACCCTGAAAGCAATCAAGCCTGCCCATCCAGGAACATCTGAGTCAATGGTCACATTCATTAGCCTGCCCACGCCTCCAAGTCTCCTTCTCTCCAGAGATATATGACAGGATACCCATATATGAAGCCATCAGTGGGAAACTGTGGAATGGCTGAGGGTAGGTGGAAAATATCTTTCTTTTTGCAAATTTATGGAAAGCAAATATTGCAGTTCTCCTTCCTCAAGATGCTAAATATAGCAGGAAACAGATCCTCCTTTTAAAACCTACAACAGACATTGATTTTTTTCATAAAGAAAGAATAGCAAAAACACAGGAGACAGGCAGATCTGTTACAATCATCGAGTATTGATTCAAAGACCAATTCTTTGTAGCTGGGTCCAAAACCACCCAGGCAAAGGCAGGCCAGCATGTACTCTGAACTCAGAACTTACAATTAACAATGACATGTTCATGGTCGGCACATTCCTCCCTAGGTTCCAAACCCCGTCCCGGAGTAGATTCCTTTTCCTCTTTTTTCCTGCACAACAAATCCAGTTCCTGGTGGATTTTTGATCTCTAATCTTAATCCATCCAGAGATAATAGTGCTTTTGATATTGACATAAAATGTTCCATTTTTTACAAAGATCAGTAATATTAATTCATCCCAGGATTTCTCAATCTCAGCATTAATGATGATATCAGCCAAGTAAACCTTTGCTGAAGGGGCTGTCCTGTTTATGGTGGGACATTTGCAGCACCCCTGGCCTCTTCCCAGCAGATGCCAAGAGCACTTCTTCCTCCTCCTACCCAAAAGCTGTGGTGACCACAAGTGTCTCCAGACATTGCCAGTTATCTCCTAGGGCAAAACTTCTCCATGTTGTGGACCATTGGACTAGTCTAAGGCAAAAGTGTTCATATCACCTTCTAGTACCTCGTATAGTAAAGGTCACCCTCTGCTTCTCCCTGCTGGGGCGCTGATCCATATCAATATTGTTCCACTTTCAGGCTTCTAGCTAAATCCAGCAGTGGTCACATTCTATTCAGTCTTTTCCTCTGAAAAAGGAAAAGACTGAATAGACTCCCCCACCCCAGGCTTTTTATTGGCATCCTCTTTCACATTCCTTCTGACTTGCAAGGCCATATGCACAGTGGTTAGAGACACCCTAGACTTTGAAGCAAAGTTGGAATCTCACCTCTTCAATTCAAAAGCTACATGATTGTAAAATGACTTTTTGCTACAGGCCATGTAGCACACCCTTCAAGTCTCATATTTTACAGTAACATGAGAGAGAAAAAAAAGATTATATCTTAATGTTTTCTGGAGAGTGACATACAGTGATGTGAGGAAAACACCTTGTGGGTCTGGAATGTAGTGGTTGTTTAGTGACTCCAAGTTGTCATTCACTGGAATGTTTATTACTGATTATTTGTTTAGCTGCCCATCCCCATTTCTAAGTTTAGTCTTTTTTTTTCCTGGCCTTCTTTCTTTCTTTTTTTCATATATTCTCCCAAAGCTTATTCATGTCTTTATTGGAAATGTGCAATTATCATTAATTTATAATTAACATTCCCCCTGAAGTCTATTTCTCTGTTTTCAAATGTCTAGGAAACGGCTGTCGTTGAATGTCATGGGATATATCAAAACTAGAATATCAAAAAGCAAACAACTCCAAATTTATCAGCGATGACGAAGAGAAAAATCACAGAGGGAAAGGCATAGACATGAACTGTTTAAACACCTCCAACAGGGCCATGGTTCTTAGAAAAACAAGACAGATATCAAATCTCCCGAGGGCACATTTGGAATTGAATGTGATCTTAGTAGTTTCAAGATACTTTAACTAATGTTGAAGTATCTTGTATCAGGAATCCAGAATGGGAAAGGATTCGATGAGGAATCATCAACCCAGCCAACCAGCATTCACTACTAAAATCTAGTTGCATGTAGCTGTGATTTGGCTATAATTTGAGGGAGACGGTCTCAAAGGAGAGGAGAGAGCAATCTCCATCTCATAGTGGAAAGAGAGTCAGGGAAACTACATTCCAATGGTATCATTAAGGACAGGGTAAGTGGTGACAAATGTGAGAAATTACTGAGATGGTTCAACTGGGAAAAACGGAATTTAAAGGCGGGATGGGCCTAATATCAGTGAGTAGGAATTTCAGAGAGCTCATTTCTGCTGTCTTTCAAAGGATGCCTTCAGATTAGTGGACTGATTAAGTTAAAATGAACTGTTTTAAGATTGTTATTCTCCAGGAATATCAGAGCCCTGGTTGCCAACACCTCCTCAACATCGCCTCAGGAGATGTGAAGTGAGGTTGCAGTTAGAAGACAAAATTTCAAATGGATTTGATTTTCACCCAAACCCAGACTCTGCCACTCAACAGTTGTGTGGTGTTGGTTAGGGTCTACCTGTCTTAGAGGTAGACTGGCTTCCTAATCTGTTTTAAAACACTATAATGTCTGCTGCCTTGGGATGTCATGGACAAGGCAGTCTAAATTACTTAATCTCCAAGAGCACTTAGCATGGGATGTGGAATGAAGAAGGTACTCTATAGTTGTTAGAAGTGATTTTAATTATATTAGAAGGTATTCCTGCATAGGGTAGAGCTGGACCAGGAAAAGGAATGAAATCAAATCTTCATTAGTGATCCACTTCTTTTAGTCAGCTTTTAGTCATTTTCTCCTGAAAGATCTAACCAGAACAATTTTAGGAGGAAAAGTTTATTTGGGGGCTCACAGTTTCAAAGGTTTCAATCACTAGCCAGCAGGCTCCATTCCTCAGGTATCAAGGAGAGGCAGAACATCATGGTGGAAGAGTGTAGTGGAGGGAAGCAGCTCGCATGGTGTTCAGGAAGCAGGGAGAGAAGCACTCCACTTACCAGATACAAATATATATCTAAAAGCCATGCCCTCAATGCCCCACTTCTTCCAGTTACCACTCAGTTAATCCCATTAGGTGATTAATTCACTGATTGGGTCAAGGGTCTCACAACTCAATCATTTCCCCCTCTGAACCTTCTTGCATTGTCTCACACATGAGCTCATGGGAGACACCTCACATCCAAACCGTAACAGAACCCTCTAGTCTAAAAACCAAGAAGGTGTGATTAAGACATTGAAAACACAGGACCCTGAAAGGTGTGGCAGGCAGAAATCACTCTGTTCTGTTTCCCCATTGCCCATTCTGACACATTCTAAATGTAAGTTATTCCCTGTAAATAAATGTGGTGTTGAGATCGTCCTTTAGTTGCTCCGGTTGCTTTCCAACAACAATTATCCTATGAACCATTTCAGCTCCATGATCAATACGTTCAATCCTGTGGAGTTATGTCAACCTCTACTTTCAGTTTTAGTTCAGTTTCTTCCTCCCAAGGTTAAGCTCATCATGCTTACACTTACTGGAAACACAGGGACATGGTTGCTTTGCTTTCTCCTCCATTGAGAGATCCTACCTTCTCCCCATTCTTGAGGCTACCTCTGGCGCCTCAGGACTGAAGTGGAGACTGAGGAGAGGAAAAGGCCAGGTCTCCCTTGATCAATGCTGATCTAGTCTGATAAGTCTTTTCCTTGGGGCATAATGAGAGATAGCATCTGAGACTGGGTGCAGTGGATGTTCACTCAGGGTATCTCACTGCCAATCCTCTGCAGGTGGGCTGCCTTCCCCTTTGACCTTGCTCATCTCATTGCTACTCATTCTACTAGTGTCTCAACACCCATCTAGAAGTTCCTCCTGGGGACTAAAACCTCTTTAGGATGACTTCCAACCAACATTTATTTGTGTGTGTGTGATCATCATCCGGACCTTTACAAGAATATATCATTTGCTCCTGGGAACTCTGGGAGAGTGGTGTTTCCATTCAACGCTTCCTCTTCACCTAGCACCAGAATGGAAACAAGAACATTTTTTTTCCCATTAGGTTTCAATAAGCCATATTCTAGTGTCTATGGCTTTAGGTTTTTGTCTCCTTAAAGCTTTGGTCCCTCAGCCTGAAATGTGTAGACTGAATTTTTGTCTCTTCCCCCACGTGCAAGAGATCACATTCTAACACCTGTTTTCCCATTGACCTGTTCCTCACTTTTAGCATCTTCTCTTCATTCACATTTATATTCTCCAGATGAATATTGGGCTAATGGTCATAAAACTTTTGAATTCATCCATTACAATTTCTACATAAGCCATCTAATACTTTATTCTGGAATATAGGTGAGATTGACACCTTACATTCAATAGGCCACAGATGGTCCCATTTTATTATCTCATTGCAAAAAGCAATCTTGCAAAATGCTATGGTAACCATGCACTGATCTTACAGCGTTGTGTGTTTACTTTCTCTTCTGGTTTATGTGCCTTAGTAGTTTTATATGTCCATGGTTTCTTTTGATTTTTTTTCTTTTCTTTTTCAGTAATGGTAGTTCTCTCCCTTTCATTTCTAGGGTTGGACTCTCTTGAGTGTTTCTGGAACAGCCAGTCTGGTGGTGATGATTCCCTCAGTTTTTGCTTATCTTAGAAAACCTATTTCTTTTACATTTCTAAAGGATAGCTTTGCTGGGTGCAACATTCTTGGTAGGGTTTTTCTTTTTTTTTTTCCAGGACTTTGAGTAATCATGTAATTTTCTCCTGAACTATAACCTGGAAAAAATTGTTCTTGGGCTAATGAACTTTCCCTTATATATGATGAAAGTTTTCTCTTGCTATTTTTAAAATTTCCTCTTTATCTTGGACTTTTAACAATAGATTGTATTTGTGACCCATTGACAATTGTGAAAATTCATGGAAATTGAATGTGCCCTTGAATGACTGCAATGTTAATAAAGGAATCAAAGTTAATTAAGAAAACTCTTGAAAAAAAAGAAAATGGAACACTATATGCTTATTCTAGAGAATACAGCAAAAGCAGTATTAAGAGGAAGATCTTAATAACATCTACATCAAAAAAAAAAGAGAGAGAAAGATTGCAAGTAAAAACCTAATGACACAGAAAACCCTAACAGTTCAATAAGGCATAAAAGATAGAATTCGTAGTAAAATATCTCTTATCAAATAAAATTCTAGGACTGGATGGCTTCACTGTAAATTTGATCAAACTTTTAATAGAAACTAACACCAATTATTTTTCAAATGGTTCTAAAAATATTTAAAAGGAGAGAAACCAACCAAACTCATTTGATGATACCACAATTGTTTTGCTACCCAAACAAGACAATGATGCAATGATCAAACATAAAACTACAAACCAATATCCCTGATGAACATAAACACAAAAACTATCAACAAAATACTAGCAAACCCAAGCCAGCAGCTTATCCAAAAATTATACACCAGGATCAAATTCGATTTCTCCCAAGGGATGCAAGGATGTTCGCCATATGCAAATTAATGAAGGTAATACATCACATCAACAGGATGAAGGAAAAAGCAAAATACTGTGATCTTCTCAAATAATGGAGAAAATGTGTTCAATAAAATTCAACATACCCTCATAATTTAAAAAATAAGTAAATAATTAGGAATAAAACACAATAAAGGCTATATATAAAAAGCCCATGGCTAACATTATCCTGAATTTGAAAAAGCTGAAGGTGTTTCTTCTAAGATCTGAAACACCTCTTTCACACTCCTCACTCAATGTATAATTGGAAGTCTTGGCCAGTCCAATAAGACTATAGAAACAAAAATATCCAAGTAGGAAAGGAGAAAGTCAAGTTATCTTCTTTTTCTGAAGATTCCCTGGTTTTATTATAGAAAACAGACTCCACTAAAGATAGATGAATTAGGTTTATTTACTTGATTATGTTAAATAGTCCTTCCATCCTTAGGATGAAATCAACTTTACCATGATGCAAAATCTTAATGTGTTTTTGAGTATGAATTGTTAATGATTTATTAAGGATTTTTGTATTCATGTTCCTCAGGGATTATGGTCTGTAGTTTTCCTTTCTCAAATTACCATTATCCAGATTTGGTATCAGAGTGATACTGGTTTCATAGAATCAATCTGGGAACGTCCTCCCCTTTTCTATTTTAGGAAATAATTTGAGGAACATTGGCATTAGTTCTTCTTTAAAGTAGTATTCAGCTGAGAATCCATCTCGTTTGGGGCTTTTCTTTGCTGCAAATTTTCTTTTTATTTATGTTTCAATCTCACTGATTTTTATTGGCCCGTTTAGGTTTTCTACATCCTCTTGGCTCAATTTTACTAGGTTGTATGTTTTTAGGAATTTGTCCCTTTCTTTTGGATTTTCAATTTATCTAAATACAAGTTTTCAAAGTAGCTCCTAATGATACTCTGGATTTCAGAAATGTCTGTGGTAAACTCTCCTTTTCCATCTCGAATTTATTTTGGTCTTTTCTCCTTTTATTTTGGTTACTTTGGCTATGGGTTTATCAATCTTATCATTTTATCGATCCTTTGCAATTTTTAAATTATCTATTTCATTAATTTCATCTCTAATCCTAATTATTTCCTTCCTTTTACTGGTTTTAGAATTGACTTATTCTTGTTTCTCAAGGATCTTAAGATTCATCATTAGGTTGTTTATTTGAGATCTTTCTGATAAGGATGAAACCACCACATGATCCACTCATACCTATTCTCAATATTATTCGAAAGAACTAAAATCAGTATATTATAGTGATACATGCATAATGTTGTTTACATCAGCACATTTCATAATAGCCAAGTAATGGAATCAACCTAGGATAAAGAAAATGTTGTATGTATTCATGACAGTTTTAATCAGGCATAAAGAATGAAATTATGTCATGTGCAGGAAAATGGATGGCATATTATGTTTCATGAATAAATCAAACTCAGAAAGGTAATGGCTCTATGTTCTTTCATATGCAGAAATTAAGGAGGGAAAAAAATGAGGGGTTTTGTAAAAATAGTAGGGAGACCAGTAGAACAGAGGATGTGGATCAGGGAGAACGAGAAAGGAAGAGAAGAAGGGGTATCAGGAAATAAAATCAACCAAATTATATTATGTGCCTGTATGAACATAGCAATGTTTACATGATTACATAGAATGATAATGTACCAATTAAAATTAATTTAAAAGAACTGTTAGGAATTACAAAAAAATAAATACAGTTGCATGATACAAAATCAGCACTCAAAAATCAGTAGCATTTGCATATACCAAAAGTGAGCTTATTGAAAAAGACCTCAAGAAAGCAATCCTATTCGCAATAGCCACTTTAACAAAACTAAATATCTAGAAATAAATTTAGCCGAGGAAGTAAATGCTTGCTATAATTAAAAATTATAAGATACTGAAGAAGAATTTAAAGAGGACAGAAAAACATGATAGGACATCTCTCATCCATGAATTATAACAATTAATCTTGCTAAAATATCAGTACTACCCAAAGCAATTTACAGATTCGATGCAATCCACATCAAAATATCAATGACATTCTTTATAGAAACAGGAAAGAATATCCTAAAGTTCACATGGGGCCCTAAAAGATTCAAATAGCCAAAACAATCTTAAGCAAAAAGAAAACAACTGAAGAAAAGTGCAGCACAGAGTGATTCAAAAGTCTGATGCAGGAGGATCACAAGTTCAAGGTCAATCTTGCAACTTAGTGAGACCCTGCCTCAAAATAAAAGTTTAAAAGTTGTGGGCTGGGGTTGTGGCTCAGTGGTAGAGCACCCACCTCCCATGTGTGAGGCCCTGGGTTCCATCCTCAGCACCACATAAAAATATTGTTTCCATCTACAACAAAAAAATATTTTTTAAAAAAGTTATGTATGTAGTTCAATAGTAGAATATCCATAGATTAAATCCCCAGTACAGAAAAGAAAACAACAGCAACAAAGCTAAAGTATCACAACACTTGACCAGAAAACATATTATAAGCCTAAGTTTATATATATATATAGCAAAAAATCACAGCACTAGCACAAAAATGCATATAAACCAATAGAACAGAAACCCCTGAAGTGAGTCCACATATCTATAGCTAAATATCTTTGGAAAAGTTACCAGCAACATATTAGAAAAAGGACAGTGTCTTTGACAAGTGGTGGTGGAAAAACTGGATATTCATACACAGAAGCATAAACCTAGACTGTGCTCTCTCATCATACACAAAAACCAACTGGAAATGGTTCAAAGACTTAAATGTAAGACTTGCAACTGACGCAATGAGAATAAAAGAAAGGAAATACTTGAGGACATTTGGCATAGGCCATAACATTACAAAACCACAAGTAATGAAAATATAAATGGTATCATCTCAAATATAAGTTTCTGCACGGCAAAGAAAAGAATCAACAGAGTAAAGATACAAACTGAATAATGTGAGAAAATGTTTGCAAACTATTCATTCAACAAAGGATTAATATCTAGATTATACAATGAACTGAAAAAAGTCAACAGTTTAAAAAACTTCATTTTTTTTAGAAAAAGAGCAAATGATTCAGATAGCATTTCTCCAAAGAAAATACAAATACACAAATGGATAAAAAGTGCAAGAAAAAAAATCTCAACATCACTAATCATCAGGGAAATGTAAATGAAAAACAGAATGAGATATCATTTCATTACTGAATGGTTATAAACACAAGGACAAAAAATAACAAATGCTAATAGGGATGAGAGAAAGGAGAACACTTACACTCCATTGGTAGGAATGTAAACTAATAGAGGTACTACAAAAAATTAGATGTAGGTTCCTCAAACAACTAAAAGCAAAATTAACACAGGATCCAGCTATCCCACATGTGTGTATATATCCAAAGGAATGGATAAGAGATGCCTGCACTCTCATTTTTATTGCAGCATTATTGACAGTAGGCAAGATGTGGAATCAACCAAGATGTCCATTGGCCAATGAATGGATGGATAAAAAGCAGTAGATAGATGCATAGATATATATCTATGTATCTATGTATCTATGTATCTATGTATCTATCTATATGTGTGTGTGTTTACACAAACACACACATATATATTAGATTTATATATATATATATATATATATATATATATATATATATATATATATATAATATATACACACAAACACAGTGGAATATTGTTCAGCCATAAAAAGAATGAAATGTTTTCATCTGCAGCAAATGGATAGAGTTGGAGGACACTCTGCTAAGGAAAATTAGCCAGGTATAGAAAAACACATATCATTTCATAGAAAGACAAAAATATCGTATGTTCTCACTCACATGGAAGCTAAAAATTTTGATCTCATCAAAATTACTCCTGGGAAGAGTAATTCCCAGAAGCTAGGAAAGATAGGAGTGCCAGGAACAGAGGGAGTTTGGATAATGGGCACCAAAATAGAGAGGAGGAAAGAGTTGAAGTATCCTATAGCACAGAATGGTGACTACGTTGTACAACTAATTACTCTGCATTTTACTGAGAAGTGGAAGAGAAAACAGCATCCCTCCAAGAAACAAAGAAGTAATAAACCTATAGAGATGGAAAAGCAAACTATCCTTATTTGGTCACTACATATTGTGTATGTGAATTGAGTTATCACATTGTACCCCATAAATATGTATAATTATTATGTGTCAAATAAATAATAAAGTTACTTTATGATGATATTTGTATTATCATCATCACACTTCAAATATGTTAGGTTTTCTAGGATCTGTGTTCATCATTCTAAATAAAAATTTTTGGCAGAGGATACGGTAGTATTGCTTGTAAGTCATCTTTGTTTCATAAAACATTTTTTAATTTTTTTCCTATCAAGCATAGACTTGCCCTTGACTATGTTTCAGTTGAGGTGACTCAACCTTGGGGACTTTTTCTGTGCATAACTTCAAAATTTTTCTTTGATTATTTTCTTGAGCTCTTCTCACCTCCTGTTACCATTTAATTTTTTACCAGAACTCTTGCTTTCCAGATTAGAACTCATTATTTTTTTATGCAAAAGATATATCAAGGTGACTAAAGTCCTCGGGATGATCAGGAAAGTTATTTTTTTGAACTCTTCCTCTAGTGATGTGCATTGCTTTTGTTTGCATTTTATCCCTTTGTTCATTCAGTGTCTAAGCATCATTTTGTACTTACTTCTTACTGACGTTTTTAGTATGGTGAAGTATTGACTGAGCCACCTTGGGCCTGTCAAGTCTTGCAGAAGTCAAACATGGAAGTTCTTTGAAGTTGGTATTCATCTTTATTTGAAGTATGTTTTCCAGAACACACTTGATCAAATTTAACATTTCTATTTCTGCAGCCCTATGTCCATTTCTTTCTGTTTTGGGTATTGGGAAAATCAACTCTCACACAAATTGTGCACGTCACAAACCTTCTGACTTAGGACCCCCGGGGACATCATCTTCATTCCATCCTTCACCTTTTTCTTTCCCCTAGACTGAGAGAACAGAGGAGGTGTGGGAACATGGACCTGGTGAGATCATTCAAAAACAAGCACAAAGATCCTGGCTCTAGACCACTGGTTTCCCATAGCATTCTGGGACTGCTTGCATTCTTAGATTGTATTATTTTGATCAATGGATCACTGAATAGTCTTTTCAGAATTGTGATACTCCTCAGAAAATCTGCACCCAATTCCAGGTGCAAAAGGTCATAGTATGTTTTGGGCATCCGCCCACCCTCCACACTGCACAGTACTAGGTAGAAATAGATCAAAATTTGTTGTGTGAGGCTGGAACTATTTCTACCTTAGATGAAGATAGAGAAAAATTTATTTTTCCTTGTTTTGTTTTTCTTTTGCATTTTATTGTTTTTGGAATAGTGGTTGAAAGAATCTCTGTCTTTAAATCGATCTTCAAACCAAATTTTCTTCTTTGGGTGCTCATAAGTCCTTATATTGAGAATCAGTCACAATACCCAAGTAATTTACATTGTTTTGCTTCCAACTAGACTAAAGTCAGAGTGAGTTTGTAGGAAGGGGTGGAGGCTGCACCTGTTGCAATAGAAGAGAAGATGGAAGTTTGAACTTGCCAACACGGTTCTTAGGGAACAGGTGCCCCAGCTCACCCTTCTGCTTCACTAGAAATCACTGTATTTATTCCACCTCCTTCAGTGAAAGATGATCATTTTGAAGGACATCTCCCCCACCCCCTGTATTTAAAGCAAGACTTGGAAGAGGAGGAAAATGATCTGCAGTTAGTTCATCCTGCTAATTTTCTTCCTTGCACAAACCCCACTATTCTATCATTTTGAGACTATAAAGTTTCCAGGAGCACAGAAGCCTGACAGCACCCAGCACAAGCCCAGCACACAGCACTGCTCAAACATCAGGAGATCAAGTGACACAATTCCAGGAACTTTGTGTGAAGCAAGCCTCGGTTCTGCAAGCTGACACTTGACTTTCTCCAAAACTGTCCTCTCACTCCCAATAGTTTCTCACTGTAGATTCCATCTTACCAAGCAGGCAAAAGGTGGCAGAATCCGGTTTACAATATTATGCAGGCAGCATCATGTCACACAGGCAAAGTGAGATGGTTTCCTTAGCTAAGAGCTAACAGCTTTTCTTTTCCTTTTCTTTTTTAACATTTTTTTCCATTTCTGTTCAAGACTCACTAGTCCAGCCTCACCCAGGCCTGAAGCAAAAATGAAAAATTATGTGAAACTTTAAAATCATTATGGTCACAATCTCCATCCCATTTCTGAAGGCATCCTGTGGAAAACGTGTGTCACCTTTTGGGGGTAAGTTCACTTCTCTTTTTTTTCCCCTCCAAGGTTCTGAAAGAAGCTTTGGGTGGGGCTCCTCCACACCCCAAGTGACACAGTCTGCTATTTTGGAGGCTTTATGCTTAGGGTCTAATTCCAATCAGTTTGCATGCTAATGGAGTGGCTCAAGGTCAACAAGGAAGGACAGCCTGCCCTTGGCTGGTACGAAGAGCAGGCTGTGCCCTGCTAGAGTTACACCATGAGGTATAGAACGGCAGTGTTCAGCTACACCTGAACCAAAGTTACTCCATTGTGTAAAGCAGGAGTTTGCCATCAGCCACTCCCTTTTTACTTTAGTGCTGAGGCAAAATGATTCTACACCTTCTTTGTACAAGTAGACAACCACTAACTGCCTGGCAAAACCATAAGGGACAAGGGCCACTCTAAGCCGTCTTCCCAAGCTGACACTCTGAAGCTGCCATCATCAGGACCTCAGCCTGGAGGAGATTCCTGCACTTTTCAGCTCAACGCCCTGAGCAAGTGCTTTGGTGCGTTCTTCATCTCATCTGACCGCCTATAGTGTCCCTGCTTTCATATCTCTGCCTCTGCTCTTGGTTCAGTTTCCTGAACCCCTGTGGTGGCCTTAACCCTTTCTTAACCTTATCTCCCTCTGTCTCTGTGTGTGTGTGTGTGTGTGTGTGTGCAAAGTGTGTGGGGTGTGACTTGAGCATTAAAGATATTAGAAATTAAGACTGGAATAACAGAACTTGTGTTCACCCAGTTTATGACTATCAGGTGATCCACAAGTATTCAGCCAACTGCTACCAATAAAAGTGGAGTAGCCTGTGAATTTATTGTTATTCAATAAATTAGAAAGACACAAACATGCTCAGTCTGTGTTAATGACATGTATTTCACGATAGTATTAAAAGATGACCAATATTTCCAGCTTGGGCATTAAAAACACTGATCCAATCTCCAATCCTGGCTTTATCACTTTCTAGCCATATTGCCTAAGATACATTCCTTAATTCTAAGAGCTTAACTTCTTAGAGTCAGTGTTACTTTTCCATGGCACAAAGGCTTATCCTCTGAGCCTTTATTTTCCTCATCTGTAAAATGGGTTTAATAGAGCCAACATCACACTTACCAGCCATGCATGTTATTAGCAGTTTCTACCACTACAGAAAATACCAAATATGCTAACTGGCATGTGCAAACTCACTCTCTCTCTCTCTCTCTCTCTCTCTCTCTCTCTCACACACACACACACACACACAGAGACCCACCATTATTACTCATGATGCTGGCTGAACCCTCCAGCAAACTTCATGGTATTTAGAACCATAATTTTGCTGTAGATAATAAAAATGGGACACAGGGATGCATGTGACCTGCTTAAGGAGGCACAGTCTGGAAGTAAAGCTGAGGAGCTCATGTAAGAGCTCCAATTCTAACTCTAAAACCAGCTCTTAAGTGCTGCTCTGATTCATTTCATGTCACCCTCCCAAGATATTCCAAGGTTTCCTTCCAAGCCAAACCAAAGTCCCCCAAATGCTCTTATAGTAAAGGGACATTGCAAGATGAGCTCCATATTAACCAAGTCACTGGATGTCTCCATGGCCTTGGATGTCATTAGCACAGAATCTCGACTCATTTCTCCCTCTGTGAAGGATCTCTGACTCCCTGTGTTCCCAAGTTCAGAAAGTTGGTCCCATTCTCTTCTTTTGTTCCACTGTTTTTTGGTGTTTTTTTTTTTTTGTTGTTGTTGTTGTTTGTGTGTGTGTGTGTGTGTTTGCCAGTTTTTGTCTTGATTAGGACTTCTAACTTGGAGTATACTGTTTTTATGCATCTGTCTCTACTCTTTAAGCCTGTTCCTGAGAGCAAGGCACACCTTTCCCTCCTCTCTTCCTTTACAAGAGCATCACTGTAAGTACTCACTGTCTCTTTAATCAAAACTAAGGAGGATGAATGATGAAGCCTGAGTTAGGTGTCCAGGAAGAGAAGGTGCCAGGAAAGTAAGGGGAATTGGAAGGAAGGCAGGAGGCCATGGAAGGACTGAGGATCCAGGACAGTTCCCGCCATCCCCTGCTGCTGGTGGGCAATGCCAGGATCTAGGGCTGTCATCAGCTAAGCAAGCAAGGCCAGGGCCCTCCCTGTCTGTCTCTGAGATCATTCTGCAAGCACTCACTGCTCTGGCATGCTAGGGATTAGGCCTGTCTCTCAGGAGGGCACTGCCCTTGCCTGGCTCTGAGTGCTCTGGTGCCAGACACTGAAACAATTCTGGAGATGACTCAGTTTCCCCTTCTTGGATTTCCTTTCACACTGGGCATGTTCCCTGTCTGTCTACTGGTCTGTCTGCCCCACTGCAGAGAATTCTCTCCAGAGCTCCAGCCCTTAGCTTAAGGCCTGGCACAGAGTTGGCACTTGCTAAATGCCTATTTGTTTGAGAAACATGTAGGTATGAGGAAGAAAGCACAGGCTTCCAGGTGGATTTGAGAACTTCAGCCCTGTGACACTTTGGGCAGTTACATCATCTGCCTGTTCATTCATTTTATCATTTGCAATGGGAAGAAAAAAATTCTTCCCATCCAATAATTCTGGGTCAATCATATGAGATAATCTGGGTAAAAGAATCTTGCAAAGTGTAAAGAGATGGCTAATATATAATCCCTGTTCTGATTAAGCTGTCCAGTAGTCCACAGTTGGAACTGCCATTCTGACTAAAGAACTGTTTTAGAGGGTTTGGGTACAAATGCCTCCTAAATATTTGCCTTGACCTTTCTGAGTGTTTGGAAGTGGTTCTTCACATCATATTGTATTGTAATCTCCTGCATTATTCATCACTCACTCATTCATCTTTGCTATTTCATTCAGAAAATATTTATACCTTGCTTTCCAGGTTCCATTATAAGTTCAAGAGGAACCACAGTAGACAAAGCAGTCATGGTTTTTGTCCCTCGGTGCTTACAGATTAGTGGCAGAGAAGGGCATTATGCAAATAAGTACTCAAGTATTTTATTATAACTAGGACAGTGCTTAAAATGGAAAGTACAGGAAACCAGGGGAGTATATAACAGAATGAGTGTGTGTGTGTGTGTGTCCATGGTGATGGGGTGGGGAATCGATGCTTAAAAAGAGTGGAGACTTTCCTGTGGACGTGTCAATTAAAAGCAGAATGTTTAGGACTAAAGCAAGTCAAATGTCCATGTGTGCAGGATGCGGGGGAAGACATGAGTGTTTAACTGGTGAGGAGACATACGTAGACAAAAGCCTTCCAAAAAGACACGTCAGATTGACAGGAAAATGACTCTCAGGTAGGAAGGAACTTGGCACCTTGAAAGCTGTTTGGGACAGACGAGAAAAAGACACTTTCCATAAAGTCTGAAATCTGCTTCACTTTTTCCTATTGGCTTATACCAATTCTCCCAGCTCCATGGAAGACAAGAGGAAAAGAAAGAGAAGGAGGAAAATGAGAGGCTGACAAGCTGTAGAGGGACGAGGAGGAGGAGGAGGAGGAGGACAATGACAAGGGGGAAGGGAGGAGGGAGACAGAAGGAGGAGGAGGAAGAGAACAGGGAGGAGGTGGGGGAGGACTTCTGCATTCCTTCCAGCAAAGAGCATGGTTTTGATAAAATGTGTTGCCACTCTCTGCCCCTCTCCATCTGGGCTCCTGAGTCACTAGGAGCTCCTTGGCATGCCACCATTCAGGCTAACGAGAGACTTATCTTGATCTCTCTCTCCACCACATTCAGCCTCCAGTGACCTCTGCTTCTGCCATGAAATATAAAGCCAGGTTCTCTTCCTTCTTACCACCCTCTTTTCTGCCTTAAACCAGAACCTCAGTATCCCCTCCAACTTCCACTGTTACAACGGCTTTTCCACAGGCTTCCACCCATCAGTCTCCCAGCAACAACTTGTGGCTGACTTTTCTTCAACCCAAGTCTGACTGCATTCTCCTTAATGTCCTTTAATAGGAAGCTCTCATTATTAAGAAAAAAGCTAAACTCCTTTTTTTGCCACCAGAACTGACCTTAAAATTACTGAAGCTCAGTGTCAAATGAAAATGCAGGACTTCTTGTTTAAAAATATATATGCATTAAGAATTTCAAGGTGGTGGTAAAAGAACATTTATCTAAGCACAAGGCCTCTTTCTAGGTACAAAGTGTGTGAATGGCATAGCCCACGAGTCTGGGAAGCTGGGATCTGTGGGCTCCCATGGAGTGGCCCTGGTATCCCTCAGGCACTGCCTGACTATGTGCGACTTCCTAAGAAGCCCCCAATGCTGTCATACACTTTCTTTGCAAATGTCGTTCCCCCCTGGACTCTTTCCCTCTGAGTTAACAATGCTGATCCATCATGATTCATCCCAGATACCATTTCTTTCCTACCTTGTACGACAAAAGCCCGGCTTTGGATTCCCACAAACCTGACCTTCTCCTAATAATAGAAATTTCTTAGCTTGAAGTGTGCATTTCACACATTTTCAACCAGAACTTGAGTTCTATTGGCAGAAACCAAAGTCTTTCAACTCTAGACCATATATAGATCTCATATTGATGTTTTCTGATATCTATCGAGTATTTAATACCATGAAAGAAATGTCTTAAATCATTTATATCTGTAAACCCACATGACACATAGTTGAAAGTGGTTTGTCCCTCAGGTAACACCCCAATGTGGCCATGTTAAAAGAGATGGCAAAACCTTAAGGGAAGGCTACTGCAAAGTAACAAGGTTATTAAGGGTGTTACCGTTGGAAATAATCAATGTGGTTCTCGTGGGACCCAGATTAGTTGTCATGAGAGTGATCTCATGAGAGTGATCTCACTGTGTGATGTCTCCCTTTCACATGTTCTTCCTCCATGATGTCATTCACCATTAGGCCCTAACCAGAGCATGAACAGTAGGGCTAAACAATCTTGGACTTTCAGCCTCCAAACCTGTGGGCTAAATAAACCTTTTTCTTTATAAATAACCAGTTTAAGGTATTTTATTATAGCAACAGAAAACAGACTAAGACACATTATTTTAATTGAAGTAACTTCCCATAATCACAGCTGGGAAATGGAATAGATAGTACTCAGAACTGAGTCATTTTAATTCAAAGTTTACCTTCTTGATCCATGGTCTTTACTCATTCTCAAACTTCCAGGAAAACACAGGGATGTAGAATGTAGCATGATGAATAATGGCTCTTAATATTTGGAACTTGTAAAATGTTACTTTATGTGGGAAAAACAAGATTTTGCCAACCTGATCAAGTTAAGGATCTTTAGATAAGGATATTATCCTAGATTTTCTAGATTAATGCAATCATATGTTTTCTTGCAAGAGGGAAACAGAAATTTCACACATAGAAAAGGCAATATGACCCCAAAGGCAGAGATTAGAGTGACACACTCACAAGCCAATGGATGACAGTGGCCACCAGAAACTGACAGAGATAAGGAACAGATCCCAGACACCTCCCCCTCCCAGAACCTCCAGAAGAAACAGGGCCCTGATGCTTTGGTTTAGTGATATTGAGTTTGAACTTCTGGCCTCAGACACCTTGAGAGAATATATTTCTTCAATCACAAAATTAGTTGATTACAGCAACCACAGAAAATCAATTTATGAATATTTAAAAGAATGAATTAACAAATGGCAAATGTATAGAAGACTAAATGAGCCCTACAATAGATGATTGCTACTAAACACACATACAATTGCCAGCTTGCAAGGTGAGTATTGTTTCCTTGTACATAAGCAAGAACTGGGACTAAGAGTTTAGAGGCCTTTTATAAAATCAACTAATGGCTAAATCTTGAGAGTAAACACCAGGCTTCCTGACTCCTTGCTCTAAGCCTTTACAACTAAGACTTTTCATAAAGTGGCAATAACCCACTTTTTCCTCCATTGGTAAAGAAAAAAAATCATTTCCGAGTGACAGAATCCATAAGTAAATTTTCTGCCTCAAACTTTGAGCCTCCTTTTTGCTCCCCATCCAGATCCAGCTGATGTGCAATTGGTAGGAGCACAGACCACAGATCTTCCGCCACCACAGCTGAGAGCCCCTTGGGGGCAGGGACCCCCTCTTCTTTGTTACACTATTCCTGGTCCTTGGCACGGTGTCTGGCATCTAGAAATGGTTGGTGAATATCTGGTTAAATCAAAGAAGTAAATCAAAGACATTTAACATCAGACAATAACAATTTGACTTGGTGCTTTCCCCACTTTTATTGTAACTCTGGATGCCTGAGTCACTAAAATATTGGTAAAAGTAATTTCCAAACAATTGGAAAATATTATCTTGGTGAGGTGATAGATGAGTCTGTCTTCACAGTTACTTGAGAATGCTGCGAGAGAAGACCACCTTTTTCTATGTCTCTCTGTCTCTCCTCTCTCGGGAGGTGTTAAATAAATATTTCATGCAACAAAAGACATGGTATAGTCTGTGCCCTGAGCAGGCAAAGCTTTTTAGCTTCAGGGAGTAAAATTTCACTGGTTTCTTCCTGTGAGCTTGTGTAACCACTCCAGCTTGAATACGAGTAGCATTTGTATCACTTCAGCCAGCCACCGTGTCTCTCCATCACTGTGTGACTGAGAGCTCGCTCTGGCCCCCTCGGGGAGGTGTTACATATGGAAGATTCATGCCTTTGGGATGTTACGTTCCCAGTTGAAAGGCTCCTGTTAATTTATACGAGGCCATAAATCAGCAGGAAAAGAAACATTGGCTCACAATCCATGAAAGGAAAAGACATCCTTCAAGACCAAATGAAAACCAGGCCACAGACCTTAAGGATGATTTAAGACCTTGGGCTCATTTTTCTGACCTTGGCTGATTTGGATTCCTTGGGACTTCTCTGCTTAGACCTGGGAAAGGGAGAGCTTTTTACTGACCAATGACCATGAAGAAGACGAACAGAAAATGGCATTTAGCTAATGATAGATCACCAACCAGGGCCATTTCTCCTTAGAAGAGCAGTGTCGTCCTTTGTGTCATTGACCGTGGTCCTGCCAATTGGCTGTGGTCATCATGGGCCCTCTGTCCAAGCTCTGTACTCACAGGAGATGGCTCACACTGAGATGCTGATTTAAAACTGGCGTCCTTAGCCTTGGCCAAGGTATTTAGAAGACTGAGCTACAAGTCTTACTTTGTGAGCTACAAGTGAGGGATAAATAGTCCATGACCTGTGTGAGGTGGCAGCTACCCAGTGTATACAAATGTCAAAATTCATCTAAGAACAATTGAGATCTGTATGTTATATTGTATATAAGAATATTTTTAAAAATCCAGTGAAGTTGCTTCTGAAAAGAAAAAAAAAACAGTGATTTAATTAGAAATGAATTATCTGGAAATACAACCATTTCAATGTTATTTGTGATTTATGATCATTGCAAGAATGATTTCCCAAGCACCTGCAAATATGGGTCAAGTTCTTTGATGCTGGGGAGGGAAGCGTCTGCCTTCAAAGGGCTTCTGGGCCAGGTTTGCAAACCAGCAGTATGAATAGAAAAGTCCTGTGAGTACCATGTTGGGGTAAATTAGAGAAGAGTCATGGGATCAGAGATCACCCATTCAGTCCACCTGAAAACCTAAGAGATTTCTGAGGCTTGAAGGAGGGAAGTTGGAAGAGGGGGGGGGGGGCGGAAATGTTTTAACAATTTTAACAAAGAAACAGACCACAGTGTGAAAGAATAGAAATTGTGAATAGTTGTGGCAGGGGGTGGGGGCTGGGAGCAGGGGATTGGATCGGGAAGCATGAGGTTGGAGGGGACAGTCAATGAGCCTGGAAATGCTAAGAAATGAATTTTTTCCAGATGAGAGATTGTCTCAGCTGGGCTAAAGGAAGGCAGACCAGAGACTGTCCACAGTTGTGTGGACATGGGAAATGATTGTTTTGTTCTGCTTCACCCATTGACGGAGAAGATGATGAGGCCACCGTGTACAGGGTGAGTGGGCTGGAGGGCAGCGAGGAGATTCCTGGTCCTTTCCTCTTCGTGAAACTTCCTTCATAACTTTGGGCAGGTCCCATCTCGCTGAGCCTCAATTTCTTCATCACTCAGTGGGGGATGGTGACAGCGCCTTCACAAATCTAGAGTGACTCGGGAAAGCACTTTGACTATTGTAAAGACCTTTCTATCAACTTGGTTCTAAAATTGATGGGAGAGGCAGGGGAAAGGTTGACATACAAAGAATCAGGTTTCACCGATCACGTTCTTTCCAGCATTTAATTTTAACAAACGTGGCAGATGACCCAGGGTGAAGACCATAGGAAGAGGGTGAAGCTCTGACTTCCTGAGTGTGGGCATGAATATATCCAACTACACGAGGCAACGAGATCTCTGCCAGTCCCCGAGAGGAAGGAGAAGCCTGCTCAAGAGGGAGGACAGGGACCGTTTCCCACACAATGATTTTGTGAACACTCCCCGGGATTCTTACAGACGTCCCCAGTGTGGGGGGACATTGCAAACAGGTCACGTTCGCTGCTGCAGGCCTTCACACCAAGGGGGAGGCAGGGCTATGATTCCCTGGACACGGTCCAGGAACGGGCACAGCATTTGGCACCGCTGAGTCACCCACAGGATATTAAGGGACTCTGAGCGCCAACCCTATGCCTTCACTGACCCGTCTTAATGCTCTGTTGCGGCCCAAATCCTGCCTGTAAATGGAAGACCCCCAACCTCACAGGGGTCCCCCATTGCTGTTCTGTGAGAGCCATCCAGTCCCGTCCAATTGATTGATTTCTCCGGATACATCAAGGGTGGTCCTGGGGAAGGGGGTCTTGGCAGGATCTCTCTCCATATTCTCAGCTCATTTGCCACTGTGCCCCTGCCAAGTTTTGCTTCCCGTGCATTTCCATCAGATCCTTCCTTAGTCTGCCTCCTTAAGGCACATTCAGAGAATCTGAATTAAGCTCAGTCAGGCCCTGACTTCCCCCAGCAAGTGTTGTCAGGGAACTTGTCTACAAAGAAAGCCCGGGCACTGTCCCAGATCCCAATCTCCCTTTCCTTTCCTCCTCCTCTTCCTCCTCCCCATCATTTAATTAATTCCCAGCCAGTGCTCCTCAGTGACCCCCGTTCTCCTGGCCACTGGGCAAACCCTTGTGTGTCCTGAAGAACTACGCCAAGAATCTGCCCATCACGGCCCTTCTCTTCTGCTCACTGCAGCCATGAGACTTTTGTCTCATTATCTCTCAACCTAGAAACAGTTTCATTTTCTTGAGAAGAGCATACAAGATCTGGTCTCCAGTTTCCTCAATAGCAAAGATAGGCTCCTTGGGAAACAGGGCTGCGACACTGCCTGTGTCCAATTCTTCCTTCTACCCAAAGTAAAACCTTCTCTGGGACAGAGAAGAGAAACAGTGCCCAACGCTTTGATGGGAGTTGTGCAAGTCATACATCAAGGGACTCTTGTTTGTTTCCACAGCCTTCTCTCAGCTGAAAAGTTGTTAGCAAACATTCTCTGAGACCCAAGTACAAGTTCAATAATGTGGATATGTGGGGAGCATTCCTAGTGCCGCCTTTTATAAGCAACCAGAAGGAGCCCACAGGGGCACAATGATCTTCATCTGCATTGCTATCCCCCTAGAAGAGGCCACCATTAGCTCTTGCCTGATGCAGTATAACAACAACCTACATGATCTCTTTATTACTACTTTTACACAGGCCTATTGCTTTAGTCACTACTGTGACCAGAGTACCGGACAATAACAACTTGGAAGAGTGGTTCAGTCCATGGTCAACCAATTCCATTGTTCTGGGATTGAAGTGAGCTAGAGCATCATGACAGGAAGATATGGAAGAGGTGAACTGCTTACCTCATGGCAGCCAGGAGCAGAGAGAGAGAGAGAGGCAGGACCTAGGGGGACACTATATAACCCCCAAGGGCCACCCCTATCCCTGTGACCTGCTTCCTCCAGCGGTGCCCCGCCTGCCTACAGTTATTACCCAATTAGTCCATACAAATTATTAATCTATCAAATGCACTAACCCCCTGAGGAGGTCACAGCTCTCATAATCTAATCATGTCACATGTTAACATTCCTGCATTCACACAGGAGCTTTTAGGGGATGCCTCAAATCCAAATCATAACAGCTATTTTCTATTTTCCCTTAGCAGCTACAGAGACTCATGAAAGATTTAATTCTCATCTCATTTTCCCCTCTCAACTACCCTAAGATCCAGATTCTACTCCTGATTACAAACCCCATTTACCTGTCCAAATCTGACCCCCTACTGGCTGTCCCACGCAGGCCATAACAGTACCTTCCAGTCCTCAGATGCTAACTGAGCTTCCTCCTCAGAACTCTCCTAGCAGATGGTCCCTTTTTCAGGGGTTATTATCCCTCCTGACTGTTCATGTGACTAACTCCTTTTGTTATTCGAATCTCCCCTCTTCAAACATGCCTTTCTTGGCCATCTAATCTAAATTAGCTGGCATAAGGCCTTAGGTTGAGTCATATGAGATCCCTGTTTTGTAGGTTAAATATATAAGTTTCATAAGGTTTAACCTAACAAAAGCGCCCTAAATGTGTGTTTTGCATGAATTCTGAGTTTTTGTACATGTGTTCCCACTCTTTGTATATGGCATGTAGCACTGTGTCGGACACATAGTAGGAGGTAGAAGGTCATTGTCTTTTCAATCACTGTTGTGGGTGTCCCATCATCACTTTCGTGATCATTAACATTGGAGACCATGACAAAAGACATAAAGGGTGAGGAGGACGTAGGAGCAGAGGAACAGTCAACGTGGCCCTGGTTTGGGATACAGGAGACAATGGGTCTGAGGTTAGATCTTCACTACTGCTAAACTGTGTGATCTTAGATAAGGCTCTATCTTTAGGAGATAACACAAGAGTTGGATTTTTTTTTTAATGAAACTCCTAAAAATCCAATACCTTCCCAAGTTACCAAGCTTTGCTAATAATTTCATAGCTCCAGTAATCACAAAGCAAAGGCAGAGAGAGGTCCGACATCACTCCTTGAGCCCTTTCTTGCCACATTAGGACTTGATCTGATCCAGAGTTAACATACAGGTCTTTAAAACATATATTCAGGTCACTTGTACAGCTGTTTTGATCATAACACATTTCTACTTTACACTCCAATAGTTACCAAGCTTTTGACATTTTTCAGAGAGCCATTCTCCATGAATCCTTAGATTCCAGGCTTATTTGCTATAGGTGATCCTAGAGTGATAAGGTTCATAGGGAAAGCCTCATTGGAAAGCCAGAAGAACATCCGCTGTCTGTATCACCTGGTTGTGAAAACTTCATAAATTAAATGGCTAAAAATGTACCAAAGATAAAGACTCTGCCACTCATGAATTCCATCATTGGTTCGTCCTGGAGTCCCTCAGAGCATGTCCATAAGATGTGACCTGGTCACGTGTCTTCTGAGGCCATCCCTCATGCCCAGAAAGAGGAAGGTCTGGTTATCCCTCTCCTACCTACTTCTGCAGGCTGCAATTCCTTCACTGGTGAAATCAAAACTTGTTCTGTGTATCTGAGGACCCAAGGGGTTCTCAGTCTCACTGAACCCATGTCAAGGGAAGCCATTTCTTGAGGCTACTTATACTAGGCAGAAATTAAGGACACACAGGTAGTAGAAGGTACTGTTCAACTCACCCCAGGCCTTCCTATGTAAAGGTGACTCAACACCCAAGGTGTAATGAGAAGGGCTTGAGTTCAAGCTTCTGCTCAATAACCATAGATAGATCCTGGAGGAAGTGGTCCAACCAGTCTCAGCCTCTGTTTCCTCACTGTTTTCCTGGGAATCATAATATCTACCTTGTAGGTTGTGGGGCATTTTAAATGAGATGGTGAGCTATGTCAGTACCAAGCAAAATGACTCCATAAAATAATTGGTAGTGATGACACAAAATAATCGGTCCTTCCTTTGTTGATGCCACTGTATTAACTTTTTCACAAGGTCTTGCTGTCTGCAATGTCCACAGTGGGTAATAATGAAAAAGCATGATTGAAGTCAGTCATACCCTAGAGGACAGCACCCACAGATCACCTGCTTTGCACTGCTCTCTGCCCTTCCACGACCTTGACTCTAGCTTCAGCCTACTTTCACGAAGTATCCTGAACAATCTTCCTAAACCCACAGATCTGGCCAACCCCCTTATTTAAATCCCTCCTAATAGCTACTGATGTCCTCACAAATAAATCCTCCTAAATCCATCTCACATATAAGGTTGTTGGTGCCTCAGTGGCTGTTTTCCTTCCCTGTTCCCCAGGATTAGACAGGATAGTCTAATTATCAGAACAAATAATCCCAGAAATTTCTCAGCATAACACAATACAAAGGTGTTTCTCTATCTGATGTGGTCAGTTGAGAGAGGGACAATGGCCCTGGGGCAATATTCCAGGACCCTTGTTTCTGTTGGTCTTGTGAGTCACCTTCACCTGGATTCTCAGAGTTCTTCCTGTCTGCACCAATATAAGGAGAGATAAAGGATAGCTCATCAATTTGCTTATCACCCAGACCCAAAGACATGCATATAATTTCTGTCCATTCTATTGGCCATGAAATGACTTGAGACTATTCCTTCTCGACCTACAATGGAGGCAGGAAAAGTAGATATGGACGGGCGTTCTTTGCCCTATTTCTTTTCAGCTGACAGCAGAACAATTCTAGACACCTTCCACTTACCTGCACACTATTCAGGTCCAAATCTCCGTGGTTTTGCCCCTGTTATCTCAAAAATAATGCTTTAGATAAAGTCCTTTTTAGCTTTCAGTTCTTAGTGAAGCATTATTTGATCTTCAAGTCTTCTTTTACCAAGTCCCTTCCAAGGAAAAGAGTTAGAGCTGATTTTCTTTCTTCCTTAGTACTTCTAGACTTAGCCCGCACTATCAGTCTGTCCCCAGTGGTTTGGCTTGTATAGGGGTCTCCCTTTGAGCATTTCAGTTCCTTCTGAGAGGAGATCTGTGAGCAGCAAATCATCACTATGTCGCCACCACACAGCACACACCCCAGTGCTGAGTGAGCTGCTCGGTGGGGAGCTACAATAACACTCAACAGCCCCAGATAGACACAGCTGAGTCTTCCAAGCCAAGTTGAAAGTCAGACCACCTTGTTTTGAGGCTCAACTCTGCTGCCTCACCTTCATCAAAAAAGGGAGACTCTCTGAATCTCAGGTGCCTCATTGGAAAGCCAGAAGAACATCCGCTGTCTGTATCACCTGGTTGTGAAAACTTCATAAATTAATGACTAGAAAGCTCTGGGCCCACAACTTGAACATACAAAGGAGCATTCAGTCAAACACTAGCAGTGGCTGTTTCCACATCCTTCCGATCTTTGTGGGTAGAAGCAGTCCTGCACTCCCCTGCCTTAAATTAGGGCAGAGAGACTCACCCTGTGGATATGTGGCCCCTGGGGGTGACGTGGGCAGACAGAGGCCTTGGTGAGCTCCCATGGCCCTGGAGGAGCTCCCCGAGTGAGGTCTGGCAGGGGCAAGGAGAAGCTGACAAATTAAATGATTTAGTCTGCTCAGCAAAGCAAACGTGGCTCCAGGAAGTTAGAAGTCACTGCGAAGGGAAGCTCTAGCTGCCACTGGGTGGAGGAAACTTTCTTTTCCAAACTCAATTTGTTTTCACTTGAGCTGCTCTATTTCATCAACATGGTTCTTTGGAACATTGGCTAAATTCCCTGAAAAAAAAGGTTCCTCATTTTAAACTTTTCTTTTTTTTACTTTTCCCTCCTTTCCTCATTCCTCAAAGGCAATAAAAATTAAACACGTGGAAACTCAGAAAAAGCCCCCTCAAAATAACAGGTCAGCATCGACGTGCATCAGGTACGTGTTTGCAAATTGGCTGGCTCAGATGTAAGCAGCACAGTGAGTACAGTAAAATCATTCCCTGAAATGGCCCTGCAGTTGACAAATGGCTTTCTCTTCACAAAGACTCTTTTATCTAGGTCAGACCAGGGTGAAGCCCTCTGAGCCTTCTTATTTCAGACTCAAGAGGAAAGAAATAGACCTTCATCTATAGCGGCGCACAGAAGGTTTCTCAATCAAGGGTCCAAGCATCAGCCCATTCTCAAATTACTCATCTGGGAGATGGACACTCACCCCCTTGTCCCTCTGATATGACCGGGGCAAGGCTCAAAGCCAGAAAATGTTGGAGGAGTATCTTTATTACTTGGGACTTCTTTCTTTAAAAAGAAAACAATAAACCAGAGAACCCTGCTTGCACTGGATCATGGGAGGTTCTGAGATGATCTAACCCTTCCAGTCAGTCCAGAACCAGCTCAGTCCAGCCCAGCTCGATTCCTTCTGAATGTGAACCATCCTACTGAGAAAGCTGCAGTTGTCTCTTTTGGAGAGGAAATCTATAACGTCAGCAGCAAAAGACTACATAAAGGATATTTTTCTTCTTTTATTTTTTTTTTTCTCCTTCTGCCTCTTTACCTTTGTTTTGTTTTTGTTTTTGTAAGAACTTGGCAGAGCTGATAAATTAAGCAGATTTTTCCACACAAGGAACATAAGGATTCATTGTAAACCATATGCCGGAGTTAACATGACTAGAGGGGCCTGGTTTAGGAAGATAATTCTACCTAATTTTTCTCTCTAAATTATTAGGTATTTAGTGTCTACATATGTGAAAGATTGTCTGCAAAGGAATAACCAAAGAATGACTTGACGTATTTATTGGCGTCTCCAAGGGACTTGCACTAAGTTGTAATCTTCCCATGATCCTGTAAGGATTCTTTGGTGTGAGAGAACTATAAGCGCCTGTCAATCAGGTGCTTTGTTCAAGGTCCTTCAGGTAGAACCTAGGAGAGCCAGGAAGCAATGGTTTCTGGCTTATCAGACCCCAAGGCAAATTCACACCTCTGAATACAAATCTCCTCATCCCACTGTCTGACTCTTCAAAAGGAGAGTTTGATCTGCCTGTTGGGATTGCTAGGTTACATGAAATCTGTTTTCTCTGTCTAGTTCACTGTTGTATGTAAGTCTGAAGACTCTGGCATTGGGAGAGATGCAAAGCACTAGAGTGTGGCAGGATAGGTGAAGGAGAAGAGGCCTCTCCTGACTTCCCTGTCTATCAGGATCTCCCTGTGAGAGGCTGGGGACTTAGTTTTCTTATCGCTCTACTAACATTTCACAGAGCAATTAGTGGTAGGCCTGGGTTCTCAGACCTCTAGTCAATGACTACTGCACAATTGTTTGGGTAGTAAATGTTTATAGGCATGGGTGTTTAGTCAGCTTTTTTGTTGCTGTGACTAAAATATTTGACCAGAACAATTGTAGAGGAGAAAGAGTATATTTGGGGGCTCACAGTTTCAGAGTCTCAGCCCATAGACAGCGGGCTCTTTTCCTCAGGGCTCAAGGTAAGGCAGAATATCATGATAGAAGAGTGTGGTGGAGGGAAGTAGCTCACTTGATGAGCAGGAAGCAGAGAGAGCATCCACTCTTCAAATATACCCCAAAGCCATGTCTCCAGGGACCCACCTCCTCCAGTCATACCCTACCCACCTTCAGTTACCATTCAGTTAATACCAACAGGAGATTAATTAACCGATTGGGTTAAGGCTCTTGTAACCTAATCTAAACCTGCTTGCATTGTCTCTCATATGAGCTTTTAGGGGACACCTAATATCTAAACCATAACAGTGGGCTAAGATATCAGCCGGGGCCTCCCTGACCATGGACATCTCAGTAAAATCATCTTGACCCTGTGTGGCCTATAGACATACATAACGTTTTCTAGTACTTTGCAATTGGAACCCCAGGGCTTCCTGTCTCTTAGGATCTTGTTTCTAGAAGGGTGTCCCTGTTCTAGTTCATAAAGACCCACCTGGGTGGGGATTATTTCTTTGAGTCTCTAAAAACTCTATTCGCTTTTATGAGAAAAGTGGACATTTTTCAATAATAGGGTGAGAGATACCAGAGGAGAAAATAACTGTCCAAAAAGCAAGACTTCACTAGTCTAGAACGTTCTCCAGCCACCTCACTACCAAGGCACTTCATAAAAATCTTACAGTACCCAGCTTCAGGTTTTCTCCATTTTGTTGACTTTCCCACTCTCGTCCTCCCTTCTGCCCTCTGATTACTTATCTTTCATTCACTAAATTTAAGGAACAGAATGATAAATCATGCTCTTATCCTCTGGAAAGTTGATGCTCTCCATCATGACAGTTTGGCCTCTGTCAGAATCCAGCTCATGAAGATCTGCCTTACCTCAGGAGGATTGACTGAGCTCCAGCCTTTTTCTAGGGAGCCATTCTCATGGTGGATGCCAAGATCATTAGACATATAATAATGATGGTGTCTATTATAACTCTCAAGTTGCATCAGATACTGTTTTAAGCACTTTGTCTTTATGAACTGATTTGATCCTCACAATAGCTCCCTTAAGTGAATCTGTCCCCATTTCACAGGTGAGAACTGAGGCACAGAGAGGCTAAGTAACTTGCTCAAGATCACAGACATTATGCAAACCTGTGATTCAGTGCCTGTTAGTCTCATTCCAGAGTCTGTGCTATTAATTTCTGTGTAATCATTGGGTATAGAAAGATGGAAAGTCCGATATTTACCCTTCCAAACTCACTACAAAATTAAATGGATGTATTTATTTATAAAATAAATGAATGAGTAGAATTTAGAGCAAATATTTGGGATTCTTTGTGTATAGAATGTAAACAATATAAAGTAGCCCACAAACTATTAGGGTTTAAAAAAATAGCAAGATCTAAGCAAATACTTTCAAAGGAATAGGATAAACCCCTGGGCAGCCAATCTAGGAAGCAGAGACCAGGCTCCAGGAAGTTATATGCAGGGGTTAAGTGGGGTTCAGAGAAACAACTGCCTTTTCAACTGTCTGCTCTGTCTCCCAGAGCTCCAGGAAAAGCCCCACGTCCAGGGATTGCTGCCCTTGTGAAAGGCCCTTGAAGGGAGAGACAGAGTGTAAAGAGGCATGAGAAGAGGGCTGTCCATTACAGGAGCGCTCATTGCTGCAAAGCCAGGGACCCCACAGTGGTGAGCTCAGGAAAGTTTCCACTCACATGCAATCTCTGTTTCCTACTTGGAAACCTCTGAAGTGCATCTACATCTGCACAGGGATGTCTCTTAATAAGGTTACGGCACTCTCATGAAAATTGAAGAGATTGCACCATCAAGCCTGGGGCATCCTAAGGAGTTGGAGGAGCTATAGCTCTCTCCCCCAGCTCCACCTTCCAGCAGACACTTTGCACTTGTCAAGAAAGGAAAAGTTAAATCATTCTGTATTTCCAGGTCCTTTATTGCAGAAGAGTAAAAACTCTCTCTCTCTCTCCCTGTCTCTCTCTCTCTCTCTCTCTCTCTCTCTCTCTCTCTGACCATTAGGTTCTTTGACATTTTCCATTGTTTAAAGATGTGTCTTGAAAAATAAAGGTCTCATTCATGGAATGATTTCATCCTTTCCGTTTGGCAAAATGGACCTCTTTCCCCTTCCCTTCCTCCCACATTCACTGAAAGGTTATCTCATCATGCACCCTCCTTTCTGTTTGGGCTGTAGCAATATTTCTGCAATTGTAACGATAATAACAATATTCCTTGATAAATACCCGCTTTACAGTGACATCATGCTTTTTCATGAGCATAAACCTTATCAAAGACTTTGTTGGAAGTTTTAGAACAACGCTGAGGTAAATTGTATGGCCCTTATTTTATAGTCGTAGAAACCATGGCTCACAGAAGGTCCCATGGGCAGTGATTTGCAGAAACTTGGTCAACCCAGGACGGCATAACTCGGGAGCTTTAGTTACTTCACTGCTTGCTCAAGTTAAGCCATAGCCACTAACACTGGGGAAGAATGTGCCAGAGCCTACAGCCTCCAAAACCAGACTGCCCACCACTCCTCCATCCTGGTTTCCATCCTGAAGAGGACCCCATTACCATGAAGTCTCCATTCAATTCATGTCAGCAATTATGAGCCAGAACACTCTCCATGGGTCTTACACATTCAAGCCACACAACACGCTACACAAGTGAAAGATCTCACACGTTCCTTTATCCCATGTCCCATTGTCATTAAAGGCTGGACATTTGCATCCTCCTTACCTCTACAGCCATATCTGGGTTAGATTTCCTCAGTCCCCATGTGCAGTGATTCAAAGTGTTTAGCTGGTGGCTCTGCCTAGCCATATCCCTTCTCAGCACTGACTGTCATCCAAGACCTGCTCTGGTCATGGCTCCTAATTCTTTGAAGATTGGCTTCTGACTTTCCATCTCAGTTCCACCCCATGTGTTGCTATCATCTTTGATGACTTCGGCATTGAGGAATCCTTCCACCCGCCTGGCCTTTCAGATTCCCTATCGTCTTTATATCCCACGATCTTCTCCATCTCTCTACTTACCTGACCTCAGTTCAGTCCTCCTCAATATGGCCTTTGATAATTCTTCCAGAAAATTTCCAACTCACAGACTCCTCTATTTCCTCTCCATGTCTCAGGATACGCTGCTGTAGTTTTCTTCATAACACAACTAAGATTTCATTTGCCCTCCCACTGAATACTTTTCTCAAGTGTCTCAACTTTCTTGTGTCATATTGTAAATCTTACATAAAACCCAAAACCTGAATAAACTTAACTTGCTATCTTGGGCACCTTGCATTTGGCCTGCTGGGTAATTGCGAAGGGAAAACAGCAAAAATCATTCTAAATGAAGAGTGCTTTTAATTTATGGTTTTCACTCTTAAGTAGGTCCTTAATAATGCCCAAGGGGTCCCATTATATCTTTATGGGCAGTGCTTTCCCCTTTTCTGAGGCCGCATAGGTCAAACTGTCTCCTCTGCTCTCAAACACATGACCTCACTTTTCCCTTAGCCTCCATATGACCTTGATTCCAGTTAAAAAAAAGAAAATAACAAGACATCATTAAAAACTCCCTCAACTTCCTGCCTTAAAACTTGCACACATATTTGCATCTTTGCTCATTTCGACCTCCTCCCCTCTCAATGGGCTGGAAGTAATAACATTTATTTTACCAAAACATGGATCACATGCTCCATAGCCCAACCCTTGTTGTCCTCTCAAGACTGGCACTCCATCCATCCATCACCCCCTCTCTAGTGGTTACATACCATTAGCATGAGGCCAAGGCACTGCCTCCAAGTCCAGGTGGGTGCTCGCCTGCTCACATGCGTTCTCTCTCTCTCTCTCTCTCTCTCTCTCTCCCCTCTTACACAGAGAAGATTCCCTGTTGATACTGTATTTAACATCTGCATTTTACAGCTTCTACTTGCTCCTCAGACCTCTGTATCTGGATTCCTCACCTCCTCACCACTGAGGCTACATAAGAAAAATTGACTGATAACCTCCTTCTTGCCAGATGGTCCTTGCATCTTTCACAGCTAATCTCACTCAAATTATCTGCAATTTAATGCTATTGTTCACTTAAAACTTTCTCTACCCTGGGCTTCTGGGACACCATATTCTTCAAGCTATTCTAGCTAGGGCTGTTCATACCATTCCATCCTGGGTCATTTTGTCTCGTGCTTCCCTAAATGCCTAGTTGATCTCGTCTTTGTCTGTTGTGACCCCAATGTGTTCATGTGTCTCGAATCAGTATCTCTATGTCTGGTTAATTTTTTGTGCTCCAGAGGTTTACGGTCTATGGTCTTCTACAGACTGCTCTGAGATGTCTCTAAAGCACTTTATATTCAATACTTAAAACACCTCCCTTCTCCCACCAGCCTTTCACTGAACCCATTTTGTTGTTCCTATATTTCCATTTCAGTGAATCGTGCCATCATTTGCCCAATGAATCATGTTAGAAAAATAACAACCTTGCCTCAGCTTCCACATGAAACTATTATTAAATCCTATTTCTCAGTTACATGGTGAATACGTGTTTATATCTAGTTTGCGTTTCATTCACAGGCCACCATCTGCACGGTCCCTCCAGGTTCCGCCATATGTTACCCTTTTTCTCAATCATTAAACACCCCCTTGCGCTTAACCTGCTTATGTTCTTTCATCAGATTCACACTCTGATATTACCTTTCCTAACCCTAAGGCTGGATTGGGTTCCCCTCCTTTGTGCACCCATATCGCCTTGTGATTATCTACAGCATATCAGTTACACTGATACCAGTTTAACTGTTTATTCACTGATCTTACCTGCCATCCAGTTCACAATTGTCTTGGGAACCAGCCCAACCTTTGGCACATAGAAAGTGATAAATCAATATTTGGTGAAAGGACAGTCTATTTCTAAATCATAACTCTTCTTTCTATTGGTTGTGCAGGGATATACAATGTATATCACTCAAAGAGTGCATGACATCTAAAAGTTACCTTTACTGAGTTAGCTTTATTATTTTGTAAAATATAAATCATAGAGAATAGAGTCCTCTGAGTTTAGCTTCTTGCACTCTGCATAATGTTTTTAAGATACATTCATGATGTTGGGTATGTCAGGACTCTTCCTTTCTATTGCACAATAGTATTCTGTTGTAAGGATAAGCCACAATTTGCTTATCGATTCATCAATAATGGATGTTTAGGTCAGTTCTCAGTAGGGGCTATTATGAAGAAAGATACCAGGACCATTAAAGTACAAATCTTTGTGTGGACATATGTTTACATTTATCCAGGGTACATTTCTCCAGAATTGGAATTGTTGGAGCACATGATAAATGCATGCTTAACTTCCTAAGAAATTGCTAAACTATTTTCCAAAATATTATACATGACCAACACCAGCATTTGAGTTTCCAGCACCTCTCCCCGGAACTCAGTGTCAGACTTTTTAACTACAGTCATTATAATGGTGGTTCACTAGTTTCTCACTGTCATTTAAATCGTATTATGATATTTAATGATGTTGAACACATTTCTATTATGCTCTTGGATATATGTGTCTTCTTTAGTAAATTATCTGTTAAATTTTTCCACAATTTTTACATTTTTTTCTGTTTTTTTCTTCTTATTTTTGACATGCAAAAGTTTCATATATATTCCAGCTACAAACCCTTTGCCTGGCACTTGCCTTGCAAATATTTTCTCAGTCTATAGCATGCCTCTCCATTTTCACAATATCATCTTTGGAAGAGAAGAAATGTTTAAATTTAATGAAGCATAATTTATCTTTTTTTTATTTCATACTTTTGGTATCCTAAGAATTATTTTTTTCCTATTCAAGTGGCTTAGATTTTATTCTTAAATGTTCTTGTAAAACTGCATGATTTAAGTTATTGCATTTAGGTCTTTGATGCATTTATATGTCATTTTTGCATAAAGTGTGAGATAAGTTAATTCAAGGTTTTCCATTTGGATATCCAGTTGATTCAACATCATTGGTTGAAAGATCTTCTCTTCTCCATGAGAGGTTCAGAGAGGTACTCGAACTAAGAGCAGCTGAGTCAAAAGAAAGATCAATTGAAATATTTCTTCCTGAGTTTACACAGTTTATAAAATTTCAATTTTATAAATTGAAATTTATAAAATGTCTGTCAGCCTTCAAAACAATGTAGTGAAGACAGAAGTTCTCAGATGTCCTATCCAAACCACAAGATCTGCACCTTCCCACATTTTCCTGTAAACACACTAAGTAACTCCTACATCACACACAGCCCCAATTTTGTTTACAACTGTCCTCTTCTAAGCAGTTCTCCTACAAAACAAGAAGTCCAGAACAGATTAAAAACTGTTTCATCATGCTGCTTGATTAATTTCCTTGGGAACTCTTTCCTTCTGCAAAGTTGAGATGAAGATTAGGTGAGACCTTATAGGTAAATCTTAGGGCACAATTTTGTCATAAATTAAATGCTAATAATATGGCAATTCCTTTGTTCAAATGTATGTGTTTGTTTATTAATTTATTTGTTTTTTAAATCTGGGATTAAAACCCCTGCAGTGCTTGACCATTAAGCCGCATCTCCAGCATTTTTAAGTCTTTTTTTTTTTGAGACAGGGTCTCTCTAAATTGCTGAGAGCCTCACTAATTTGTTAAAGCTGGCCTTGAATTTGTGATCCTCTTGCCTTAACCTCCTGAGCTGTTGGGATTATGTGCACCACCATGCCCTGCCAAGTGTATATGCTTAAATAGTTCTCTGATTTTGCTCTCCACTAAGATGGATTAGATCGCTAACTCCATCTGCTCCAGGAGCTATTGACGGGACACCAGTCTAGTCTGAGGATCTAGCTCTACAAGTCATGGTCATCAACCCTTTGGAGGTGCATGCATGGTGTCTTTGTCAGTTCAGGCCACTATAACTTATTACTGTAGACTGAAAGGGTTAAACAACAAACCTTTATTTCTTACAGTTATATGGAGGCTAGGAAGTCCCAAATCAAGGTGCTAACAGATCCAAGATCTGCTGAGGATCACTTCCCTGGTTTGCAGAGAGCTGTCACTGCATCAAAACAAAGGAGGGGGGCAATCTTTCTCAAATCTTTTCTTAGAAGGTCACGAGTGAGTCCCATCATGAAGATTCCATGTCTCACTGACATCACATTGGGGATTAGGATTTCAATCTATGAATGTAAGAGGGGCACAAATATTCAGTCCATAGCTCATAGCTTGCTTGGGAAAAGGTGACCTGACATGTGCTCTCAAGAGGAAACAGGAGACTCATGTGCTCTCAAGAAGAAACAGGAAGTAAAACACTGGTCCACCAAGATCCTCCACAGATTCCATTTCCTCCTGCTCCAAAGCTTCCACAGACAACTAGTGCTTCCCACTGTCAAACATTCGCTTTAGTGATTCTAAATGTAAATCCTACCTCTAAAGCCCAATTTGAGTTAATACTTCCAGGAAAACTTCAGTGTCCTTGAACTAAGACTGTACCCCACCTTTTAAATTCTGTAGTGCAAATCTTTATCAGAACACTAACTGCATTGCATTATAATTATATATTTACACAATTTTAATCACAGGACCATGAGCACCAGGAGGAAAGGAACTGTATTTTGCTCATTTCTGTTTTCTTATTTCCCAGAAAAGTGATATGATTTGGTGATCAAAATACGAGTTAGAGAAATCAAGATGCCAAAGGAGAATCATAGAGCAGATAAAAAATATGAATTAGTGTTGAGGGAGTTCAAGGGATGAAGAGACAAAAATAAAGAAAAGGAAATGAAAAAAATAATAAGAGGAAAGAAGGAAGCGAGAAGTTGTGGGGGAGAAGGAAGAAAAACAAAAGGGAAAGAACAAGGAAAAGAGAAAATAATCATGAAACTAAGAAAGCTTGGGTTTTATCTTTATTCATAAGAAGCCACTTTTAAGAGACTTCTGTACAAGTTGAAAATACCATTGAGTGAGTTTCTTGGCATTGGAGAACTATTAAAAGCTGGTAATGCAGAGTTGGAATGGAAAATTAAGGATAGGGTTAAGAGAATAAAATAAGAACTATAGAATGTTCTAAGGATCCTACTCCAGAGGCAGATGTTTGATGATGTTTCTGTCATCTCCTCTGTAGGATTAGGGTGTGGGCAAGTGGATTTCCTTAGATTTAAAGGACAGATATTTTTTTGCTTGGACATTTTCTGAGGACTGATTTCCTCAACCAATTTTCATCTGTTTCTTGTCAACACCACTTGGTTTAGCTTCTGGATGTTATCAGTCAATACAATCCAACATGGGAACTAATCCAAAAGCAGAGATACAGAATCCCAAGAATGTTGTGCAACAGAAGCTATTTGCCTATATTTCTGACCTTGTGGGATACCCAGAGATCTAGAACAATTCTCAAGTTCAATTTGCGAAAATTCCTAGCAATCCTTGCAGAGTTTGGGTTTCCCACAAATAAAATATTTTTTGGTCTGCTGTTTATTTTAAAAACACAGATTCGTAAACCTCTCCCCCTTGCTTAGAAATCCGCCTTTGGACCATTTCTAGGTACCCCCTCCTTTGCTCAGAAGATCCTTTGCTATGCAAGCACTGGAGGATTCACAGGGAGAAAATGAAAGCCAGGAAATGACTCATACTACATTTATACCTGGATCAGAGGGACTTTGGAGAACGGTATTCACAGGTTATGGGTTTTCCAAAGATTGGATAGTATATGGCTTTGATCTGAAGTGATTGCAGTAAATAGGATTCAGTGTCTTCTTTCAAACTAGTGCTGATACTGGACACAGCAGAGGACACACGCTTGACTGCAGAGGACACACATTCAGCACCCAGCCATCACTACCCTCCTATTATCAGCCCAGATGTAAGCCATCAAGAGTGTGGTGGTGGGAGAGGGAGCTATAGGTAAAATCTCCCTACTGCTCAGCTGTACAACCAATGCATTTCCCAGAGAGTGTATCTCCACTGTCTTTGACAACTGTTCTTCCAGTTTCATGGTAGAGAGGAAACTGGTGAATACAGGCTTATGGGATACAGCTGGAGAAGAAGCTTTTGACAGATTGAACCCTCTCTTCTATCCACAAACAGATGTTTTCTTAATTTTCTTTTCCCTTGTGAGTCCTGCATCATTTGACATTGTCCATGCAAAGTGGTATCTAGAATTATGACTCCATGTCCCAACACTCTTATCATCCTAGTGGGAACACAGCTTGATCTTAGGGAAGATAACTATATGATTAAGAAATGAAGAAGAAGCTGACTTCTAGTTCTTTGCCCACCTCCTGTTAAGAAGAGGAAGAGAAAATGCCTGCTGTTGTAAATGTCCACATCCCCTCATTCTTTGTCCTGCCCCTTGGAACCTTGATGTTTGCTCCAAAACAGTAGAGCTTGTGCACCCAATGCCAAGGTTTTGTTGTGACTTAATTCTTCCATAAAACCATTTTGAACCACTGAGTCATTTTAAGATTTTAAGTGTATGAGTTCAAACTGACATTCTATTAAAATTTAACCCTATAATGAAGAACCTTATTTTTCAAAAGCCCCTATTTTTGCTCAGATTAAGAGTGGCTAAAATATCTTTGGAACTAAGTTGCATTGTTGTGCTGAGAATACTGAGCACTAAAGAGTTGGGAGCGGGAGATCTTTGTCTAAGAAGACTGAGCTTCTGAAGTCAGGAGGTGGAGACACTTTCCAAGTCATTTCAGATTAGGCAAAGCAGCACAGACTCCTTAATGAAATGTTGCCATTTACTGCATCAGTAACTTAGCAGCCCATGTGCATCACATGACTGTACTGTATGCCATATGAAATGAGATACTCAGCTTTTTGAATAAGTTTTTTTTTTCATAATGAATTTTTTAAAATCAGTTGACTAGCTTTTCAGAGACTTTGAACAGAACTCTCATTCACCAGTTTCCTCTAAGGAAGTATTCTGTTCCTAGTTGTAGGTGTTCTGGGTGGAGTGTGTGAAACATGGCCTCATCAAAAGATTAAAACAGTTTTTTGACAAAATATGAAGTAGGAATTAATTTACACTACATTTTACACAGAAAAGTTCAACTGAATAAAAGTGTCATCGGTAAAGGTTTTTAAAGGTTAATTTCTGTCAAATGCAGTAGATGAAGAAAGGTTGCTATTAACTGTTTTTCTTAAATGTTTCCTTTTTTCTACACTTGATAGAACTCCCAGAATTGAGAATTTAATTCACCTTTGAACCGGCCATTCCCATAGTTTCTAACTTACTAAGTGCTTTTCTTATAAAACCCCATTTTAATGAGCAATATACCTCCTACTTATACTATAAATCTTTCTGATAATGCATTAGAATTTTCATATTACTTTATTCAAAGCTAATAAGTAATTTCCTTAGTTTTCTAATAACTAGATATAAAAAATCATGTGTTAAACCTTTACAGTTTTTAAGACATTTTAGTTATTTTTTTCTATGAACCTTCTTAACATCACTGTCTTGCCAGATTACCAACATTGCCACAAAGCTAATACTGACCTTGTTTACCTCACACACACAGACACACATGGCCTATCATGGCTTTACCTAATAATGATGTTCCTTTGGGTCTGTGAGGTTATGTAAACTGTGCTTGTGTTAACAATATTCTGCACAACTTAACTTACTGTCAAGAACACAGTGTTGGACCTCTCAACCAGTAGAACAAAATTATTCAATTGAGAGTTGAAGAATTGTAGAATGTTTTTACACTGATCATTTGTTAATGCAATCAACATTATATTTTCCATGTATGACTTAATAAATTCTTGAAGCACAATAAGAAGATTTGAATAGAAATCATCACCAATAAATTAGATCACTTTTAAGATAGATTTTCAGGCCTTAAAGACAAAGTACATAATCTTGAAAATAAAGTTGATAATAAAAAAAAAGAATTTAAGAGACTATGATCAGACTATTCAAGAACTCTGGGATAATATTAAGAGACTAAACCTAAGAACAATTAAGGTAGAAGACTCCAACATATAAACTAAATAAATGTACAGTCTCTTCAATGAAATAATTTAGAAAACTTTCCAAATCTTAGGAGAAAGATGAAAATTCAAATACAAGGGGCATATGGAACTCCAAATAGGCAAGATATAAAAATATTCTCCCCAAAACGCAGTATAATGAAAGTGCCTAATGGAGAGAATAAGGATCCAATTTTAAAAGCCACAAGAATAAAAATGGCAGGTCATGTGTAGAAATAAATGAATTTGGATTTCAACTTATTTATCAACCTAGATCCCAAAATCCAGGAGGACTTAGAATAATATATATGAAGCCCTGAAGGAAAATGGGTGCCAATTAAGATTACTATATCCAGCAAAACCGTTTTTTCATAATTGAAGATGAAATTTAAAAACCTTCTATAATAAGCAGAAACTAAAGGAATTCATAACCACTATGCCTGCTGTACAAGACATACTCAATAAAATACTTCATGGACAAGAAATTAAAAATAAAAAAATGAGAATAACCATAAGAATGAATTGCACTAGAAGAATAGTCAGTTAAAGGAGAATCAAGTCTAAATCAAGCATAAGAAATAAATCAAAATGATAGGAAATAAAAATCATCTTTATAATGAAATTGAATGTAAATAGTCTAAATTCTTCAATCAGAAGGCAGAGATTGGCAGATTTTATTTAAAAAAATACAAACCATGTTTTATACAAGAGATTTGCCTAATTAAAAAAAAATCCACAGATTGAAGGTGAAAGGATAGGGAAAGATGTGCCATGCATATGGAAAGCAAAAGCAAGGAGAGGTAGCCATTCTTATATCAGACGAGGTAGGCTTTGTGTTAAAATTAATCAGAAGAGACAAAGAAGGCCTTCATGATGAATCATCCAATAAAAAGTTATAATGTTTAAATATGTATATTTAACCATCTTGCATCTATGTGCATAATACAAATTATTAATCTTTTTCAATATAAAGAATCAATAGATCAAAATACAATATCGGCTAATTTCAACTCACCTCTCTTAACATTAGATAGATAAATCTGACACAAACTATGTAGAAATCTTTCAGAACTTAAAAAAAAAATTCTATTAATCCAATGGACCTAACTTCACTTTCTTCTCAAGGGCACATGGAACATTCTCTAAAATAGATCATACAGTTGAGCACAAAGCAAATCTTAGCAAACACAAAAAATAGAGATAATTCATTGAATACTATCAGATCATAATGGAATTAAATTAGAAATGAATGATGAGATAAAAATCAGAAATGAGTCTAACAACTGAGGATTAAATAAGACACTTAAGACACTTTTAAATGAGAAATGGGTTGCAGGAAAAATCATGGGAGAAATAAAAAAGCATTCATGGAGACTAATGAAACTATAAATACACCATATAAAAACTTCTGGGACAGTATAAAGACAGTTCTAAGATGAACTTCTATAGCACTCAGTTCCTACATTAAAAAAATAGAAAAATACTAAATAAATAATTTAATGTTATACCTTAAGTTCCTAGGAAAAGAATACACTACTATCAAAATCAGTAGAATATAGGAATATTTAAAATCAAAGCCAAAATTAATGAAATTAAGAATGAAAAAAACAATCAATGAAACAAAGAGTTAGTTCTTTGAAAAGATGAACAGTACCGATAAACTTCTAGCTAAACTTTCCAAATGAGAGACAGAGAGAGAGAGAGAGAGATGACTCAAGTTAACAAAATTATATATGGAAGAGGAGACATCACCATAGACAGTTCTGAAATTCAGAGGATTATTAGAAACTATTTTGAAAATTTAAGCTTCAAAGAGCTAGAAAATCTCAAAAACATCAATAGATTCCCAGAGACATAATACCTACCCAAGTTAAAACATAGAATGTAGAAAACATACACAGACCAACATCAAGTAATAAAATTAAAGAACCTACTAAAAGCCTTCCAACAAAGAAAAGGTCAAGACCAGATGAATTCTCAACCGTGTTCTACCAGACCTTAAAGAAGAACTAGTGCCAATTCTTTTCAAATTATTCCACGAAATAGAAACAAGGAAACACTGACAAATTCATTCTATGAAGCCACTATTACCCTGCCACCCAAACCAGACAAAGATAACATCAAGGAAGAAAACTTCATACCATGATTCCTGATGACATAGATGCAACAATTCCTAATATTGACAAACTGCATTGATAATACATTAAGAAGATTGTATGCCATGATCAAGTGTATTTCACCCAGGGTGGCAAGATTGGTTCAATGTAGTCAAATCATTAAATGTAATTCACTACATAAATATAGTTAAGGACAAGAATCACATGCTTATCTAATAGATGCAGAAAAAGCATCTGGCAAAGTCAAGCACCCATTTATGTTTAAAATGCTAGTGAAACTATGGCTAGAAGGAACTCACATCAACATTATTAAGGCTATATTTGACAGACCCAAGGCCAACATCATGAAGAAAACCTGAAAACACTTTCTCTAAAATCAAGAACAAGACAAGAATGTTCACTCTCACCATTTCTGTCCAACATAGTCCTTAAAACTCTTGCCAGAGCAATCGAGCAAGAGAAGGAAAAAAATTAAAGTGGTACAAATAGAAAAAGAAGAAGTTAAGTTATTTCTGTTTGCTGATAACATGATCTTATCTTTAGAAAACTCAAAAACTCCACCAGAAGTCTTCTAGAGCAGCTAAACAAATTTAGCAAAGTAGCAATATACAATATCAACATACATAAACCAATTGCTTTCCTGTACTCAAATAATGAATCTCTTGAAAAAGAAATTAGAAAGACAATCTCATTCACCATAAGTTCAAAAATGCTTAGGAGTAAATCTAACCAAGGAGGTGAAAGACCTCTATAAAGAAAGAAAATTATATAACAATTAGGAAACAAATTGAAGAATATCTTAGAAGACAAAAAGACCTCCCATGTTCTTGAATAGGAAAAATTAATATTATTAAAATGGTCAAAAACATTATACAGATGAAATGCAATCCCCATCAGAACACCAATGGCATTCTTCACAGAACTAGAAAAAAAAACAGTTCATTTGGAAGAATAAGAGACCCAGAATAGCCAAACGAATCCTGAGTAAGCACTATACAATAATACTATAGAAATATAGTAAGAAAAAGAGCTTGATGATGGCACCAAAAGAGACATGAAGACCAATGGAATAGAATAAAAGACAGAGAGACAAACCCACCTAGATACAGTCATCTGATATTAGACAAAGATGCCAAAAACATTCACTGGAGAAAAGGTAAACTTTTTAACAAATGGTGACGGGAAAACTGGATATCCATATGTAGAAACAAAATGGTATCCCTAGCTCTCACCTTGCACAAAAGTCAACTCAATGTGGATCAAAGACCTTGGAATTAGACCAGAAATTATGTAACTCCTAGAAGAAAATGTAATCTCAATATTCCAACATATTAGCACAGGCACTGACCCCCTTAACAAGACTTCCAAAGTGCAAGAGATAAAACCATGAATAAATAAGTAGGATGGCTTCAAATTTAAAAACCTATGCATATCCAAGGAAACAATTAAGAATGTGAAGATAGAGATTTCCAAATTGGAGAAGATCTTTGCCATCTGCCCCTCAGATAGGCGATTAATATCTAGAATACATAATGAACTCAAAAAACATAACAGCAAAAAAATCATAACACAATTATTAGTGAGCAAAAGAACTAAAGAGATATTTCTTAAAAGAAGAAATACAAATGGCTAATAAATATATTTTAAAAATTTCAACATCTCTACTAATCAGAAAATGCAAATCAAAATCACATGAAGATTTCATTTCACTCCAGTTAGTATGGAAATTATCAAGAAACAAATAATAATAAATGTGGAAGAGAATTCGGAGAAAATGTTACACGTATACATTGTTGATGAGAGTGTAAATTAGTACAACCTCTCTGGAAAAAACTATGAAGATTCCCCCAAAAAACTAGGAATGAAAACACCATATGACTCTGCTGCCCCACATCTTGATATATATCCAAAAGTTCTAAAATCAGCATATTACAGTGATATAGGCATGCCAATTCACAATAACCAAGCTATGGAACCAGCCTAGGAGCCTCTCAACAGATGAATGGAAAGTGTGGTATATATACACAATGCAGTTGTGCTCAGTCACAAAGAATAACGAAATTATGGCATTTCCCGGTAAATGGATAGAACTAGAGAACATGATGTTAAGTGAAGTAAACCAGACCCAGAAAGTCAAGGGTCAAATGTTTTTCTTTCAAATGTTGAAGCTAGACCAAAATAAGAAAAGAAGAAGGAAAAAATGAAAAAAAAAAAAAGAAAGAGGGGAAATCCCATGAAAATAGAAGAGGGATCAGCTGAGTAGACAAAGGGGATTGAGAGGGAGGAGAAGGGATGGGAAAAGAGAGGATCAGTGGAAAGAATCCCATCAAACTTTCCTGTGTACATATATGAAGATACCACTGTGATTTTCACACACACACACACACACACACACACATATTTTTTTATTTAAAAAAAATAAATAGAAGAAAGATCAGTAGAATAGAGCAAAAGCAACAGGGGAAGGAGGAAGGGATGGAAAGGGGAAGTATCAAGGACTGAATTAGAGCTAATTCTATTTCATAACTGTATATTTATGTCAAAATGAACCCCAACATTAAGCACATCTATAATGAACTAATAAAAAAGAGAAAAAAAATTCTGCCCATGGATCCCTTGCCTAGGAGATAAAATGTAAATGCCAAATGCTTTATAGTTAGACACTAATCCATATTTTAGGCTATTATTCCCTATTTTTCCCCTGTGCACATACATTCTGACCAAGTGACCTCTTTAATATACATTTTTTAAATGTTTTACCTTTTCTTATAATTCATTCTTTCTGAAATGCCCTCTTTTTATTTCTCTAGTTTCTTGATACTCTCCAGTGTTTACCTTTCCCAGGAGACAATGTGTATTAATACATTTAGGAGGGTAAACTCTGGAGTCATATAGCCCTGGTTTTAAATCAACTATTTAATCATTACATATTCTTGAGACATTTATAGAGGTTCTCAGCACCACCACGTTCACCTGCATTGTGATGATAAGAGTTGTTGGCATGGTATAATAAAATAATATATTCAAAGACCCAACACAATGTTTTGAAAACAATGTTTGAAAAATTCACATTATAGTCCCCCATTATTTTCCTTATCATCATCACCCCTAGTCATCATCACTAATATCTCAAGGTTATATGATAATTCATGTGCAGATTATAGTGCTCTGATTAGCATTAAAAGATCAATAAATAGTGGTAGTTTAAATTACCATTATGATAATGTGCATGGTCATCTAATAAATTCACTCATCAATCAGCCCTTCTCTCTTATTCTTAAATATTTGACCTACACCAACCTGTACAATGATACTCACCATAAGATATCATAATAATCTGTTTATGGGTTTCCCTTAGTTTATGAATTATTAAAGATCAGTTGACAGTGTAACACCAGAGCCTAGTACCAAATGGGCTCTTAGCAAATTCAAGTTGGATGGATGTACAGAGTCAACGGTACACACTGAGCCATCTTCATTATTCCCTCTGCCTATTTATAGCCTATACCATTGACCAGCTCAGTGGACATCCAGAATGAGAATAGATTATGAGTGTTAGAATAGGACAGAGGACACATATCATTGGCCTTAACAGCAACTAATTTTTATGACTAAACTAAATGGACTCCCTTAAAAGTCACCTAGAACTTCCCAATTCTCTCAGGAAGCCCCTGGCTGCAACTAGCAGGACCATTTTGGTGAGACTTGCAGCCGGCCTGTGAGACTTCTCCAAACACTCATTACTGATCTGGGATGAGTCATAGGAACTCACCACTGGTCATTAAATGATTCCTTCAGCATTTTAGGATTTGGAACTACCATCCTGCTCCATGGAAAATTTTAGAGGAAATTAGATTATGGTTGGGAACATTGGCCAACTAGATGAAAGAGAAATTAGTGTATTTAATAAATACCCAGCTTTGTGGCTTTTAACTACAGTCCACGTTTCATCTTCTATCAAAAAAGCAAAGTATTAACTCATTCAAAACCTCACTGAAGCTAACTTCAGAGAGAAGATATAGATGTTTGTTCTCTGTGCAAAAGAAACATGAGGCCTCAAAAAAATATGCTAAGGCAAACCCCAATAGTAAAATAAATACTGTATAAATCTTGAATTTTCCTGCCTGGCAAGTATAGCACATTGTTCTCAAGAGAGAGCACTTCACTGAAATTAGTAAAGAATTTGGCATCCAGAAGATCTGACTTCAAGTGTTGACATGATATTTTCTAGCTAAATTACCTTGTATAGTTTAGTTTACTTATATAGTAAGTACTATATATATTACTTGTATAGGTTAGCCTCATTTTTTTTCTCACCAAGAACAAAAGGGAACAACACTCTCCATAGCATCTTTATGTCAAGCACATGGCACCACAGTGCTTGACATAAAGATGCTCAGTAAGTGTCATTTTCTTTATAGTTTTCCCTTGGCTCTTGGCTTATTCTTGCAAATAAAAGTCTTAAAAGTTTATGTGAGGGAGAACCCAAATGCATACCAACCCATCGCTGCATCCATTCATACAGATGCAGAAACAAACTTTACAAAATAACACATCATTCCTGATCTTAGTGTTCTTTGCTGCACATTGGTATCCAAATATAAGCCTAACTATCAAGGGATTATTCAGCTTCCAAAAACAATCATTTACTTCACACAAAAGGATTAACCACATGACTCATGTTAATAATGAGTCCCCCAATGTGCCTATAAAATAAAATTCATTTAAAAAATATTATTACATAACTTTGAGTAATAATCCCCTGTGTGAAACAAAATAATGCTTCCTGAACTTAAATAAAGCCTACCAGTTTGGCTACGTGTCCAAAAAAAAAAAAAAAATGCATGCCAGACGATGAGAGAAATCCCTCTGGTAAAAAGAAAAATCTCTAGTTTGCTTGTTAGCTTTATGGAATGATAGCCTCATTTTTCTATAAGTGCCATCCTTGACATGCACTTACAATAGTGGAGATCAATTGAAAGACCAGAAAAATTATTGTCAATGATTACTTTTCCTGTGCACCAAATATAATATATAATATATATAATGTGAATTCTCCCAACAACCAAATGAGATAGATAGGCCACATTATCATCAATACTATATTAAATATTATTATTTTATGAAAAAGGAAATATCGATATGCAAGGATCACCCAGGACACACTTGCCATAGAATTCAAACTCATTCGTGTCCAGCTTCAAAAACTCTTATCTTTTCCTCTAACTGCATTGGGCCTCATTGTACAGAGACAAACATGCGCACCACCATGAATCAGTTCAAATATAACTATTCTCCACATGCAGTTGACTGACATACGATTATATTTTTGGAAATTAAGGAGAAATTCATAGGGATGCGGCATTGAAACTAAGCTTAAAAGGAAGAAAATACAAGATCACAATTTTAAATTTTCCAAGCATATTCTCTGAACACATTCAGGTGAGATCACAGATCTGATCTTCAACAAAAATCTACATTCATTGGCTGGACTTGGATTTGAATGGATAACCCAAGACTATCAAGATAATAATCACTATTGCTAGAGGAATAATCAGTTTAGTAGAAAAACCATCTGTTAAAAAGTAAGAGGAAAATATATACATAAGCAAAACACTTCTAATGGACTTTAAAAATCTTTCAGGTTTTCCCTTTCTGCAGAAATTGCTGTCTTCCTATTCAGATCCTGGACCAAAGGAAAGAACTATTCAAACCTCATTGGGCTGTGATTTCAATTAAACATCAGAAAGGAAGAGAAAGAGTTGACAGCAAACAGGTTACAGAATCAGGAAAACATTCTCTACCCGGCAAACAGCTCAGCCTTTGTGTTCCATGTCATGGATGGAGAGCCAAAGAAAGGGCAAGTCATTGCAAAGTTGAGGCCCAGGATCAGGAAACATCCAGACTAGTTCAGGAGACTACCGACCTTCTCCCAGAGCATGCCATCACCCAGGCCCCAAGAGCATCAGGGAATAAAGTATCAGCTTCCTATGTTGGAGGCACAGTAGCTCACTCTGGGACAATTTCTTTCTCTTTTTAAATTTGTTTTCATTCTTCTTTTTCTCTAACTCAAAAGTAAAGAGAGGTCAATAAACATTAGTAAGAATAACTAGAAAATGAGAAAACTGAACATGGGGAAGAGGAAATAAAACAAATAAGATGTCAAACATGAGGAGAGGTTTCTTTGATGCAGTACAACAACAACAGAAAAAGAAAACTAAGACATAAATAAAAAGGAACTAAAACAAACAGAATGTTATATCTTGGAGCAGAATTTGTGCATGCTAACCAGGAGACAATGTCACATCAAATTCTGTCCTGTGCTGGCATGATGCTATTATGAGTGGCATTATGGTCTCCAAACCAATGAAGACACAGTATAGCAAAGTGGTTCAGAATCTGTGGTCTGGAGTCAGAGACCTGGATGGAAATTACCACTTCACCACCTATGCACACCTAAGCCAATTTCTTAAACCTCATAAATCCAACTTTTATTTTTTTTATAATTTCTAAACCAAAAAAATAGCAGTAAATTACCCCACATGGCTTTATATAAATATTATATAACATCATGTAGTGCTTAGCCCAGTGCCCAGCATACAGTAAGCTACCAATTTAAATAATAATCCTATTAGTATCGTGGAAGGTAATATAGCTCCTTGATTTATGTGGGAATTTTACTATTAGCCATTGCTGAGAACAATAAACAAAATGCAGAATACTAGACTTTTTTTCCATTTAAGACCCCAGTTTTGCTTATTGAATAACAAAATTGGCACCATCAAGTATGCATCCAAAAAAAAAAACCCCTTTTAAAATACAATACCTTCTCACTGGTATCAATTATACCCATGGTCCTAATGGACTTACAATGGGTCAAGTATACACACAGGTAATATAGTCAATTTTAGTTCATCTTCCACCCAAGATAGAATAGATTTTAATCACTAGGTTATACGGGAAAAATAGTAGGTAGAATAACTAGACTATAGTTTTAGTCTAATAAATTATAGATTAAAATTAGTAAGGTCAGAAAAGAGAATAACACCATAATCTCTCTTCACCAAAAAAATACAAGAGAATAAAGTTATAGACAACTAAATCCTAAAAGCCCTGCACTGAAACTAACAAATATCATTTTTCTCTAGATTTATCACAAAGAGATTAATATGGTTTACTAAAGAAAGAATCTCTCCAGGCATGGTAATTCAATATATGAGAAAATTAAAAAAGAAAATAATATCTCAGTACATACATAAATTATTTCAATAGATATATAAAGTTAAGTAAGAAAATTTAGATTTGTCTATGATAAAACTCTTAGCCAATTATCAATGACAGAAATGAACTATCAATGACTTTCTTTCATGATAAGAAGCCAGCAAAAACATACTACAAAGATGATACTCAACGATGAAACTTTACAGCATTTCTTTTAGAGTCAAGAAAGGATAATAGCATAGTCTCCGTAATAACTTGTCCTAAATATGTAATAAGACAAGAAAGAGGAATGAGCCATAGGATTGAAAATTGTCATTACATATTAGAGCTGATAAGATTATCAGCATAGCTAATCTAAGAAAAACTTCAAATAAACTAATTGAGGAACCATGAGATCTCAAAAGTGTTGACAAATATAAAAAAAATTCATATCAATAATAATGTTATATGAGAATAGTCATAATATTGAAAAGTAAGATATTTGTCAGAGAAATGTAAATCAAAACCACAATGAGGTATCACTTTACCATAATAAGAATGACTATTATTTAAAAAAAAAAAAAAAAGAAAGAAAGAAAAGAAAGGTAATTAGTGCCGATAAAGACGTGGAGAAAAGGGTAACTTCACACATTATTAGTGGGAATGTAAATTAATGTAGCCATTTTGGAGACCAGATTGGAGGTTTCACAAAAAAAATAAAAGTAGAATTACCATATGATTCAGCAATCCTACTCCTGGATGTGTATTTAAAAGAAGGGAAATCAGTATGTCAAAGAGATATTTGCACTCCCATGGTTAATGGATGACTTTTCCCAATAGCCAAGATGTGGAAACTAAATGTACAACAACTGATAAATAGATAAAGAAAATATTCTAAAATATGCTGCATATATACAAAGGAAAACTAGTCAGCCATAAAAAGAATGAAATCCCATCATTTGAGACTACATGGATAAAACTGGAGTCATTATGTTAAATACATAAACAAGGCACACAAGACAAGTATTGAATACCTCACTTCATGAGTAGAAAATAAAAAAGTTATTTCCGTTGATGTGGAGAGTGGATGGTTATTACCAGCTGCTGGGAAGAAGAGGGAGGAGGAATAGATAGAGAAAGGATAATCACTGGGAACTACGTTCCAGTTAGGAGTAAAAAGTTCTACTGAGCTATTGCCTAGTTATGGACTATAGATTGTGATTGTGTACTGTATCTCAAAAAGCTAGGAAAAAAGGATTATGTTTTTGGCATATGGAAGTAATAATTGAAAAGATGAATGGGCTTAACCTGGTTATAAAATAAACACATGCAACAGGACATCACATTCTAACTCGTTACTGTGCATGATTTTTGTGTTTTTATGTGTCAGTTAAATAATTTAAAAGGGAAAAACAAATACTTCGTGAATACATTTTAAAATATTTATAAAAACAGGGAGAAAATTCTCAATTATTCTTAAGAAGCATTAAGAGAAAACAAAGAGAGTTATGTCATTGCTACTAAAGAACATGCTTAAAAATCACAAAAGTCTTAAAGCAACCCAGACCATCAATTTAATTAATGAAATTTCAAATAAAAGCCCTACACAATTTTCCCTCTGCAATTCTGCACATTTATCCCGACACCCATCTGTTTATTTAAATAACAAAATTTAGCCAAAATATTTCTGAAGAAAAATTAGGAGGTAGCACTTGACTAAATATCTATTAAGACACACTTTAAAACTGTAGAAATTAAAACAAAGTGAGAGTGGAGCAGAGAGCCAGGTCAGTGGAACTCACTTTGGAGCATAAATAAATGTGTGAAGCTGGCATATGATAGAGATGGCATTCTCAGTCAGTGGGAAGGAAAAGAATGTTCAATAAATCACATGGTTTTCCACTTGGAATTCATTTCATATGCATAAATAATAAAACAGTAAATGAGAGATTATTTTCATATTAGAGAGAATATAAAAATCATCATTTTTGTTTTCAGGGCTAGGAACTGAACTCTGGAGCTTGCCCTAAGCACTGAGTGAGGCACTCCTGTGCAGAATAATAATTCTATCTAGGAAAAAAGAACCAGATTCTGAGGGGAAAAACATTCGTTTTTTCTTCCAAACATCAGTCGTTTATAGAAAAGCACTGATAAAATACCACCAAAATTAAAATGTCCTTCATTACAAAATACACCATGAAGTATACCGAAGGAGAGAAAAATGGCAAGCTTAGACAAGACATTTGTGATGTATGAAACCAACACAGATTAGAATTCTGAATCTAGGGAAATAACAAATCCATCTAAACAAACCAACAATGTAACTTCAAAGTTCACCAATGATTGGGGACATGTGATTCAGAAGAGCCACTGAGCATGTGAAAAGTTTATTCTCCTCACTAGTAAGAAAGAAACTGCAAATTAAAACAAAAGTGAAACAGCATTTCACACCAAATAATTTGGCATTAAAGAGTCTGTCAATACCAACTGTTGGTAAAGATTTGAGAAAAATAAACTCTCAGACTCTTCTGGTGGGAGTGTAAATTAGAACAGTCACTGTGGAGAGCAGTTTGTCTGTAGATTACAAAATTTTAAGTGTTCAGATCAAATGGACTTAGAATTGTACTTCTGAGAAATGCCTGCACATTGTACCAAAGGACCCAGAATGTTCCAACTAGCATTGTTTACAATGAAGAAAAACTGGAATGACTTTGATGTCCTTTAACAGGAGATGGGTGAATAAAATGTGATATAGTTATCCAATTCATCACAGAAAGAAAGATCAAAATGAATTAATTGGATCTATGGGTAAAGATGCACATACATCTAAAAAAATTGAGCATAAAATATGGGGAAATTAAGTTTTTTGGATACTATATGCAGAATAAAATCATTAGGCAAAATTTGAAAAATAGTAACTACACATATTATTTATGGCTACATCCCATAATAAACATGGAAAGTAGAAGCCAAGTGATAAATACCAAAATTGCTGTTGGTGGTTGTCTCTGGGGAAGGGGGGATAATATCAGGGATAGGAGAAAAGGGTTTCAACATGGTCTGTAATGTTCTATATTTTGAAAATAAATTGCATGGTAACATAAATTTTCAAATTATAGTTAGGCGGGAGCCTCCCGAGGAAAATCTGACTCTGTCTCTAGAATGTCAGCAGCAGGAGCAAGGAATATGATTGTTTTCTTTCTTCCCTCAGATTATAAAAGGCATCAATCATTATTAGGTCTTCTAGTCCAAGAACTGTTTCAGGAAAAATGGGAAATGCTGAGATGAACCAAATACTACCCAGGTTTCCAGGAAGCTCAGTGTTATGGTTGGGATGTGAGGGGTCCCCCAAAAGCTCATAAGGGAGACAATGCAAGAAGGTTCAGAGAAGAAATGATTATGTTATGACAGCCTTAATCCAATCAATAAATCAATCCCTGGTGGGATTGATTGAGCAGTAACTGAAGGCAGGTAGGGTGTGGCTGCAGAACATGGGGGATGGGGCGTGGCTTTGGGGTATATATTTGTGTCTGGTGAGTGGAGTCTCTCTCTGCTCTCTGAGCATCACGTGAGCTGCTTCCCTCTGCCATACTCTTTTGCCATGATGGTCAGCTTCAGCTCAAGCTGAATGGAGCCGGCTGTCTATGGACTGAGATCTCTGAAATCGTGAGCCAACCCTTACATAAACTTTTCCTCCACTACAATTGTTCTGGTTTGGGTTTTAGTCACAGCATAGGAAAAACATATGACTAAAATGCTCAAAATATGTTTGGTTAAGTAGACATTGAACCTCACATAGTTTCACATGTGCATTTTCACATACACTAGCGCACACACACACACACACACAAACCGTGCATAACCACAACATTAAATTGCCACCTGCCACAGATCTAAGATTCTTCCAAGGTTAGAGGAAATCACTTAACCCCTTGTCCTTTCAATCTGGTATCTCTTTTGCTCATCTGTTTGATCTTCTTAAACTAGCACCGTCCAAGTCAAATGGAGACTTCAAATCGTCCTCCATACCTGCCTTCCACAGTCTAACTGTTCTCCACAGCTTTATTCAATCCATCACTGAAAACATTTAAAGGATTTCTTCTAGATACATTAGAAAATTTTCTTATTTTCCCAAATGGCCCTATGTAATTAATATTTTAATTTCATTTGATTTATAAGAAAACTATAACACAGCAGTAGAAGTGTCTTATCCAAAGTTAGACAGTTTGTTAATCGGTATAATGGGAATTCAAAGCCGGGGTTCAATGACCCCAAGGTGAAGCTCTCTCCACTTAAAAACAGCTGGGAATCCAGTTGCTGAATCAGCTTCCTCAGCCACCACTTCATTCAGAGCTTCATCCCAGGCACCATGGAAAGAATAAAAGATAAATAAGATGAGTCCGCTATAGAAGAGCCTGGGGTCCGGCAGTGGGCTTAGCTCATTGGAGATACAAGAACCCGCTACAGACTAGGAGGTTGTAATTAAGTCATCCCACAATCCCTCCAGGCTGAACCAGTCTGCTGCCTTTCATCTCTGCACATAAGTCTTAGATTCCAGGCCTTTGCAGCTCCCACCAGATTTCCACATCCCTTTTGGCTTTGGGTGCCAAGAATTGATCACAGCCCTGCAGTGAGGGAAAGACCTGTGCTGTCTCCCTCCAGCCAAGAGTCTTCATGTGTGGTGTAAGGGGATCCCCTCCTTGGTCCAGCCCGGAGGTCTCAGTGCAATTAATGCTGCTTACAAGTTGCAAGAAGTAACACCTAAAGCCTCCCTGTTGACGGCCAAGCCCTGATGAATTTTTCAGATGTCTTGTATGATTTTTCTCCATGTCTCCATGGAGTGTCTGCTGAGCTCATCTGTAGCAGGAAGTGGGATCAGAGAAAACACCGAGAGAGGTAATGTGTACTCCCAGCATAGCTGGAAGAAGGAGAAAAAAAAAAAACCCACTCAATTCCTGGATGTGCTCTGGCTACTAAAACTTTGAGTTTAGGGAAGACTTTTTTTTTCTTAAAGCATTGACCACCACACTTGGAAAAAACTACCCAACCCTCCATCCCAATGAACTACAGAAGTGATTTATTATAGAATACCCTGGTGGGAAATTAACCGCATGTCCTTTGGAAAAAAACAAAAAGGCAGCAAAAAGTTGCCTCAGTGCCAGTTTTTTAAAGGGCAATGGTGTCAGCTTCTTCTGCCTGCCCAACCTGAGTGGTGGGTGGAGGCGGAGGCAACAGGGCAAGTGGCGGGGCCGGAGAAAGTGAGACGCACTGTGGATACTGGCGGGCAGCGCTGGAGAATGTGGAGGCCACACTGGAAGCCAGATTCCAGCGCAGAATCAGCAGAAAGGAGGGAGGGAGAGAGGAAGAGAGGGAGAGAGAGAGAGAGAGAGAGAGAGTGTCTTCAGAGATGCTTAAGCTTTAGGGGGATCTTTCAACCCAGGAAGAACCTGCATCTCCCAGGAAAGTTCTGAAAATAAAGAGTCCTGGATGGCACCCAGACACTGATTTACAATTTTGGGACAATGGACACATGTTTGGGAACCTCTTTTGAGTGTGACACCCTTGAGATAGAAATGAAGAGGGCAAAGACAAGAGGTAGAGTCATTGGCTCAGTAAGCAGAGTCTGTCAGAAGAGCCTGCCTCCAAGCCTAGAACTTCCTGCTTGAAGCCTCTTTTCCCCTCTCTAAACTCATTCTCTCCACTCCTACCCCCTCTACTGTCCAGGATCAAGGCTCAGCCAACCTTACCCACAGCCCAAATCAGACTCTTGGGAATTATGACCACTCTTTCCCTCTCATTATGCCACCCATGCCCAATATTGCCAACTGTGCTAATTAATATTAATCACAGAGATCCCTTTTCTCCTTCCCGTACTGTTCAGCCACAGCCTTCTCTCACGTGAACTACTGAAACATCTCATAATCCCTCTGCTCGGGTTTGAACCCTCTCTCCAGTCTCCACCCTGAAGCTGACAGGACCTTGTGAAGTCTGATGGTTTGCTCTCTTGCACAAAAACTTCCAAAGAATGAAGACCTGACCATCCTTTCCTCGCTGACCTCATCTGTTGCTGTTTCCCCACTTCTGTTTTATGTCTCCTGCCACACAAAACCTCCTCTGCTCCCATGGCTGCACTGTTGGGTTTCATACCTTCACACTCAAATATACCTCACGTCTTCACTTAAGAAGATGGAAACTCTACACCCCCTGTGAAAAGCCTTCCCTAATCCCAACCATCTAAGTTAAGGACGTTTTCCTTTGCCTCTGTAGAATCTTATGATTTACCCCATTAAATGCTTTAATTGCAGTTAAAACATTTCAAGTTAGTTGCCTGTAACTCTTTCTATTGGGTAAGACTCCTTGGCACTGGGATTTTAAATTCCAATTTGTGTCTGTATTCCAAGACTGAAGATCAAGATGTGGCATTGTAAATTCTTAAACATGTTCATTGCATTAAACCAACCTCTCCTGAAATCAACTGATGAATCTATTTTCTAATTATTTCCCCTATAAGTTGGTTCCCATGACACGGTTTGAGAGGCTCCAGTAACCCAACTAATCCTTGGACACCTGAAGTAGTCAATGCAGCCTGCTCCTTCTGATCTCCCTCTCTATCAATTGCTCTATAAGCTGGATCACAGGTTTATGAGCAACATCCTGAGGTTGGGCAAAAGCCCATCCCCCACCCTTTGACTAATATGTGAGATGACTTGCTTATTTTATATTGCAAGGGATGTGCTCAGAGAGAACAGGTCTAGGACTACACATCCCCTGTAGGGCACAACTAGAATTCAAATCAGATCTGTGCATCTCCAAAGAGTACACTCTGTTGGTTGACATCACATTTTTCTAGTTTCTAACTACAGTATGGATTAGCATAACCAAAATATGAAAATAAAAGAGAATTTTAACAAGTTGGACAATATGTCTCCCACCGACCCCACAGTATTCAGTATAAGACTTCAAATGAATTTCCTTTTGGCTACTTCTTGAATCTCATTGAGAAGATATTTAGTAAAGGGAATGGACACCAAAATTCAAGCCAGAACGTTTATTTTGCAAGGATTAGCTTTCTTGGGTCACATAACATCCTAGAAGAGTCACTTTAGTTGATAGTAAGGGTCCCAAGAAGCTAACTGCAGCATGCCTGATCAGCTACCCACCTATCCAATCAGGAAGAAGGCAAAGGGTATCGTCAGGCACAGTCCTTTGACCTTCTGCGTCCTCTCTCTCTCTCCACTGTTGGTACCCTCCTTGCCAACTGACCATCTCCATACCAAGTATACTAATATGGTTTGAACTCACAAGATCTAGACTAATCACAAATTTGTCAGTTTCTTACTTCTTGGACTTTAGTAAGAAGAAATATTATTTATTTTCCAAAATCATTTAAAAATATTATCCATATGGACAATTAGAGTTCAAATATTTTTCCCTTTCCTTGTAGAACTGAAAGTACTTAGTATTGAGAACCATGGAGACAAACAAGTACTATCGTGAAAGGATGGTAAGGAGCCAATATAATCCTTCTAGAGTGTGACTCCATAACATGTAGAAAAATCTAGAAAAGTGCATATACTTTGACCTAACAATTATACTTCTGTGACTATCCTAAGCCAGGTGTCAGCAAACACTGGGCCACAAGCCAAATCCAACCTGCTAACTACTTTTAAAAATAGAGTTTTTTGGAACATAGCCACATATATTCTGGTACAAATCACCTATGGCTGAATACATGCTCCAATGACAGAGCTGAATAGTTCAACAGAGACTATGTTGTCCAGAAAACTCAAAGTATTTATTGTCTGGACCTTTATGGAAAGTTTTCTGGTCTTTTCATAATGTCCCTGGGTTGCTGCTGATCCAAGACCCTTGCATTCAATGTCAGGCTTGTGGCCATGATGTCCTTCTATTTCCAAGCCCAGAGATGTACAAGCTCAGTTTGCTGACTCTACCCGGAGCCAAAGAGCAAGCTTACCTAATTGTGTTGTGTCAGAAATCAGCTGTGCCCCAGCCATCTGCCAGCCGGTAATGCCATCTTCTTCTCTACCCTGAAACTCCTTCCCTGGGCTCTTTGAGAGAATCCCAGTCATTTCAACAGAGACATACAAGATTTGCCAAGCTCATTTCCCCTAACAGGGAGCTCCAACTGCCTCGGATGGTAAGTTTCTCCTTCCATTCTTGGAAAAGGAGCAACATTGTTGGCCCCAAAGCAAATCAACATCCTAAGAATGATCATAGTACCTTCTGATTCCATCTTTAGTAGAAGAAAAAATAAATAAATAGTTAAGATAATTATGACACCTGCTTAGCATGTATTATTTTATAATTGAAAAAACAACAAAGCTGTTTTTAAAAATGATAATTAAAAAAGAAAAAGACTAACTCATGAGTGATTTTGAGGGCCAACTGATATATATGCAAACAACTAGATTTTATAAACTCTAACATGATTCATAAATACAATTTCAATTATTATTAATAAAATTTGGTACTCTGAAACAAGTGGAGATTATTGTCCATTTCTCAAAAGTAATCTTCATAACTTGCGATAAAATTTATTTAAATAATTAAGCTCACCCCAAAGCAAATAAAACAAAAAAATCATACATACAAATAATGTAGATATACATCTTTTTCTCCCCAAGGGATAGCTTATGATATTTCAACAAATCCCTGAAATGGACATAAACAAATCTCTATTTTTTATAAAAATACAGTTCTACAAACTGCGTATTCCCAAAATCACTGAATTGGACCTCCCAGAAAGAGTCCTGGGTTCTGGAGAATTAACAAAAAGAGAAGTTTTCAGTTTTATAAATTGTGACAAGTCAATGCTACAAGAAAACTTCGAGAACATTTGGAGTCCATTCTTTGTTTTGTAGATCAGAGACTGATGACAAAAGAAAAGAAATACTCTGTTAATAACAGCCACAGAGAATTCATTGGTGAGTAGACCTACACTTGAACTTGTCTACTTCCAGGAGTAGACTCTGCTTCCTCCCTCCCAGGCCGCCCTGCCCTGAGCAGCATGCACCCTGCTGTCAGAACTGCCAGCCCTCACATCACCCCTCACTCCTCCCTGAACAACTTTCCAGACCTGCACTGAACTTGACTCCCTCACAGGTTGTATGCCATTTCCATCTCTGAACTCATGGCTCATTTATCTCCCATTTGTGGCCCTGCCTTATACTTTGGCAAAGTACTAAACATATTCCTTGCACTTTTTCTCATTCAATTCAGGCTCTAAGCATTTGACACAGTCATTCATTCTCTTTGGGTGGCCTGTCAAGACCCTCACCTTCTGCTCAGAACCTGGACAAAATTTTGGGAGTCTTTCCTATAAGACCAGATCTCCACACTGTGCAAAGATGAGGCTCAGACTCTCCCTTGTCTTGCTCCACAAGAGCAACATTTGCTAATTTGGCCCTAACAGCTGGAAGTGCTGGCACCCTCTCCATCACTGATACATGTGCACATGTGTAAATGTGGGTACCTCTTACTCGACTGGCAGGATTCATTTTCACACTAATAATTAACATCCCTTGGCACTTACAGAAGACCTTTCAGCTTTGAATGTAGCTCCTAAGCACATATTAATTGACCAGACTCACTGGCTCCAAACATTTACATTCTACCTCCCAGGCCTCTGGGTATTTATCTAAGCTACACCTCTGGCCCATGCAGAACTTTCTGCATCAGCTCTGACTTGTGAGGCTGACAAGTGCTCAGGGACTCCCAGTTTGTCAAGCCTGCCATCTGGACCCCATAGATCATCTAAACCACAGGACCCTCCAGCAGAGACTCAAAGGAGCGTTGTTTCCAGAAGCCTCAGAGAAAAATGTTCAGTTGAGTATTTTGTTATCATGAGAGGAAATGTGCACAGGATTTTATATCCAGAAATACTCTGATACAAAACCCAGAACTCCCGCTGGGAATAATATCCACCCCTGAGCTCCATGTTGCATAGGTGAAACAGAGGTGATAATAGCTAAATGAAGAATCTGATGGTTTCAGGGCAAATCCCTGGCATGTACTAGATAACCCTCACTATTCATTAAATGCTTTTATGATACTAACTTACTAAACCCTATGATTTAAGGTCCAATTACTAAACTATTAGTTAATTTAGATCAAGATGGAGAGACTGCGGCATCGAGAACTTAAATCACATGTGCCATATGGGGAGTAGGTGGTACTATGGTTTAAATATGAGGTATCTCTCAAAAGCTCAATGTGTTAGACAATGCAAGAATTTTCAGAGGTGAAATGATCAGATTATGAAAGGTGTGACCCAATCAGTGGATTAATCTACTGTTATGAATTGACTGAGCAGTAAATATTGGTAAGTGGGAGTGGCTAAACAAAATAGGTCACTGGGGGTATGGTTTGGGGGTTTAGATGTTGTCTCTGGTGAGTGGAGTGTTCGCTCTTTTTCCTAGTTACCATGTCCTGAGTTGCCTTCCTCTGCCATGCCCTTCCGTCATACCCTTCTGCCATGATATTCTGCTGCATCTCAGGCTCAGAGCCTGGGAGTCAGCTGACCATGGATTGAACCTCTAAAACCGTGAGCCAAAATAAGCTTTTCTTCCCTGCTTTACATTGTTCTTATCAGGTATATTGGTCACAGGATGCAAACCTTACTAAAATCAGTGAGGAGCTAGAATTTGAATCCAGAGCCCAACCTCTGACCCACCATGCTGTCTGCATCTTAGAAGTGGTTCCCAAGGACAGCATCTTTCAGCTGCGCCATGGTATCAGTAAGGATGATTCAGCTCTCCCGAGTTGGAGATTTGGTGAGAATGCTCTAGTCTCTTCTACTTTATCTCTTGCCTTTGGTGGTTTTTCTTGAATTTGTACAAACACAATCTTATATAGACTTTACATTTTCTAGTCATAATGATGATGATAATGATTATAAGAAGCTACCAGAAAGCATTTTTTATACATTTTCTCTGTTCTCAGTTCTATGCACTCATTACCATGTTGTTTGTGACCTGGAAAAATTTACTAAGGCAAGCGTCTTTTGGATGGAAGCAGACAAGTTCATTTCATAAAATCTCAACTCCACAGGGGCCCAAATTCATACACACTGCCTGAAAACTGGTAGTTCTGTCTCTTTCTCCTCTTTGGCAGAAATATTAGAGATTTTAATGTGTTCAATTAGCCTGGTTGGCAGTAGTTACTCTTGCCAGATTCTGCATGAGGCTACAAAAACACCAAGATGAATAAAACACAGTTCCTTTGCAGGCAAAGGAACTCTCCACCATGTGATAGATTCAACCATGGAAGAATTATTTCTTAGGAAATAGAGTGACCAGCTATTGGATTGGCAAAGGTTTCACTGAGAAGGCAGACTTCTGGGTGGGATTTTAATGACGAAATAGCTTCGGTGGGAGCTGAGAGTGAGCACGGGGATGCAAGGTTGTGAGGTTCTTCACAGCAAAAGAAAGAAAGCAAGATCCTGTATCTATACATGATGGGCCAACTGCTAATCCTTAGACTTTACAGTGCCTGAGAGGGACAATGAGTGATAGAGTTAGAACCACAAGGGTCAGACGCAAAAACTCAGGAGCTTGGAATTACATCTCCTTTTGAAATTAGAATGCACAAAAATGTCAGATTGGCTGGATCATGTCCCTCTGGATTGCAAGAGCTGCTGATACCCTTGCACCTGGTTCTCCAGCCAAGACACATCTCCCCTTCACTGAGAGGCCCTGTCCAAGCCCTGAGTGGGTCCTTCCTCCCAGCACCCCCAGTCTCACCAACCACAAGGTACCCAAAGTGCTTATGGCAGCAGAAAGTGGGAGTTCTCCTCAGAGAAGTGGAAAAATAAGTTGCTGAAAGGTTTATTTTCCTGCTCAGGATATTTTTACGAAGGAAATCCACAAGGCTTGTCACCACACACTCAACTATTTTTAAGCTTCCTGACCAGATCTGCTAGATAGGCCTTTGGGGACAGTAAGTGGGGCAGGAGGTAGGAGTTGCTCTTGGCTTTGGGTAGGCCCAGCCTTCTGGGAGCTAGGGGATTTGGTTTAGCTAGAGAACATTTCTGGGGAAGTGGAAGCAATCAGTCCCCTGTCTCTGTGTGTTTTATTCTTCTTCCATGACCATGGGGAACCCCAGAGTTCTTTGACCTCTAATGACACAGGGCTGCCAAGAAAAAGGAAGCTGGGAACCCACCTCTGTACCACGGTATCATAGACCAGACCTCAGATAAAGGGACCTTAATGGGTTTTGTATTGTGTGCGGGGCCTGGGTCATGACTCAGCCGGACAGATTCCACTCTCTTCTCCCACACAGACCAAAGCTTGGGCCACAAGGGGATGGTGGGCGGAGGGCTGAAGAGCCAGAAAGGGCAAGGCTGTGTGGGTGACAGGGCATTCTCAGAGTTTCCAACAATGGTGTTTCTCAGCACTGAAGTCCCAAAGCCAGTCCAAATACAAGGTCAAGTGAAAAGGATCCAGGGTTTCCTGGTAACTAAGGTTTGACTTTGTCACATTTTGTGTAAATAATATTGAAGTGATTGTTAAAAGCAAAGCAAAAGGCGTGACACCACATTCACCATGAAAAGCAGGAGCCATTGAGTGGATGCAGTAACCAACACTACGACAAATAAAAATATCTTAGGTGTGCATTTCAACAGGGTTTGCAAGGTGTTTGTCACTTCTTCCAAATAACCTGCAAGGATATGATAATAGCAGCTTCTTCATTTATGTAAGAAGCAATTTATGCAAACATCTGTTGTGCAGAGTAAATATAAAATAGAGCTCTTCCAAGTCCTATAATATTTTATAAATATATATGTTACATAGTAAACTGGGGGAAAAAAAACAGCTTATTTTAAGTAATAGGGCCATAATGGCTGAGATTCTGAAATTCAGACCAGTGAAATAAATTGCCTGATGAAACAAAACCTGTAAATAGCAAGACCAGATTTGAGACAAATTCTGTCTGGCCTAAGATAGGTGGCTTTTCCTCTTCCATAATGATCTATTTTTGTTTACGTTCAGATGTCCTCTGTGGTGCTACAGGAATACAGTGCCTCCGTGCTCTGGGTGTATTCATTATCTGCTCCTGCTTTCCACCTCCCTCCCAGCTCCCCCTCAGGGGCTCTGGCCCCCTTACCACCACCTCTCATGCTGTTTTGCCTTCCTCTGGTCTCTCATTTACAGGCCCCACACACTCGAGACATTTGTGTGCACCAACATCTGTAGTAACAGAAGGATTTTATCACAGATGAGGCAGTTTAAGGTTAGAGGTCAGGCACTACTGTTCTAAAAAGTCATGGACAATGACCCTCTTTAGGGGATATTTCACTACCTAGCTCTGCCCACTGCACTGCCCAGGAACCTCCTCTCTCCCCTTTCATCTTGTCTTCCATCCCAGAGCTCTGATAAAATATATTTGACATTGTGTCATTTTGACAAGACAATGAAAATTACCTTATTTTGTTAATCAAACCACTTTGGAATCTTTTGTCACATTGTCCCTTCCTCCAACTCTCCATCTCTAACCAGTAAGGAACAACTTTTGTCTGTGACTCCTGCTAACAAATACTTTTCCAGAATCCCCCAGAAAGTTTCACCATCAAGACCCATGTCTACCCCTAAACCAGGCACTGGTAAAGAGAAAGACAAAAAAATGACTAACAGGACTTCTTTCCCCATAACCTGTCAGGAAAGGATAGTTTCTGAAAAAAGATCACAGCTAGAAAAGGAGACTTCGTTCAGTGTTCCTATCTTTGTTATCAGTTGCTATAACAATCTGCATATCAGGGTAGCTTCATTTTTCTTGTTTTTACTTTAGATATTACATTTACTTCCATATTTTATAAGTTTAGAGAAGGCAAAGCAAAGGAATGTGGTGGTAATTTGGGGTTAATATAAAGAGAAAAATATGAAAAAATATATGTATAGCATTAGAAAAATGCAATTGATTTTTTATGACCTTGCTAAATTTGGTTGAGTTACAGTAGATTTTTAATAAAATTTATTTATTAATTCCAATTTGTTATATATAATGGCAGAATGCATTTCAACTATTTTTAAGGATAAAAGTCCATTTTCCTTCAATAATTATAGATAGATAGATATAAATGGATATGACAAAAGTTTATTTTTCACTTTCTGACATAGGCCAGGGAGCTCCCATAGTAGTGACTCAGGTGCCTAGACTCCTTCTGTTTCCACCATTTCGAACCTCCCACCCAGCTGCAGGTGCTGGGGAAGGAGTTGAGGGCTGAAGGAAGGAGCAATTGGTTCTTTGGGTTTGTTTTATTTTGTTGTGGGTTTTTTTTTAATAAAAGCAATGATTTTTAATTATTTTTTCTTTAATTTTTGTATTTGTTCTTTTAAATATACATGACAGTACAGTATGTTTTGTATATCTTACAAACATGGAGTATAATTTCCCATTCCTGTGGTTACATTGGTATGAACATAGAAGAGTTATGTCTGATTCATTCATTGTAACTTTCCCATTCCCTTCCCTCCTCCCTTCCATTCATTCCCCTTTGTCTAATCCAGTGAACTTGTATTCTCTTTCCTCCCCCACCCCTTATTGTGTGTTAGTATCCACATATAAGAGAGAACATTTTGTCTTTGGTTTTGGGGGATTGGCTTATTTCACCTAGCATGATAGTCTCCAGTTCTATGTACTTACTGGAAAATGCCATAATTTGATTCTTTTTGTGGCGGAATAATATTCCCTTGGCGCACTTGATTCTTAACCACCTCCTCTGGAAATGATCCATTACTTCCATTCACTTTCCATTGGTCAGAAGTAGTCACATGGTCAACCCAAGTGCAAAGAAGTCTGGGAAGCATCAAGGACCAAATAGATGATAGTCAAAATCAGCAGGTTCTTTCTTAAGACAACAGCAGATCCACTGCTGAGGGTCCTCTTCCTGCTTTACAGAAGATCGTCTTCTGATTGTACCCTCATATGGTAGGGAGAGAGTTGAATTGTGTGCCCTTGTTAATTTTAATCTTTTGATTATATCATGGAGGTGTCATGTTCATGACATAATCTAACCTTATTATCTCTCAGAGATCCCATTTCCAAATACTGGTACAGTGGACAGCTCACAGAGCCAAGAATGTGTTTCCTTCAACAAAGAGTCATTTCATCAAAGGCTTCCTCTTATCAATAAAAGTAACCATCAGAAGTTCTTGAGTTACAGTCTTTTCTTAAATCTTCAATTGTTCCATACTAATCTTTAGGCCAGGTTCAACATGTAACTCCTGTCCTTCCCTCTGGGCCTAATCCCCCATACTTTATGCGTTTACTTCAATTGTAAATGACATCTGAGCACAGAATTTTCTTCTATTACCCCAAGCAAATATCAAGGATGACTTTTGTTTTACTCATCATTCACTCCTTATCTGCATTGGGTCTGACACTCCTACACAAGTGATAATCCAAAAACTTTAGTCTCAGAGTTGCATTTCACTAACTTAAACATGATTCTCTAAATTGTCTTTTTGCAAATGAAACCTCTTCCTCATCATTTTCTCTAGACTTTGGCATCAAACAAGAATTACATCATTGACTTGTGGTCTGGGTCTTCTTAACTGAGACTTGGAGGTGGAGTTAAGAATGAGGAAATTTGAATGGTTTCCAATTGAGTCCTATAGCTTTCTTCCTGTGGTAGACTTTTGCCTCCAGAAAATTCTAGGGAAATCCAGTGTGGGCTGAGGCTGACAAAAAGTTCAAAGTTCTAATCCCCTGTAGAGAGAAGTGTGTTTGTTGCTTAGCCACAATTAATTATAGAAAGGAGCAGATCCCTTTGCTTGGTTCAGTGCACTCAAAATATTATCAATCTCTGCAACCCGTGGGAGATCCAAGAGCAAGAATTAGAAATAGAAAATTGAAAGAAATAGTCTTTGATTCGAACAAGTTTTTCTTGTAGTGCATTTTGATTTTTCCAAAAAAAAAATATTCTTAGCAATTCCCTGCCATAACCAAAGTTGTCATTTATAAAAAGAACCCACCTCAACATGTTGCCAATGTTAGTGTCAGGAGACTGCTCCGACCCCAGCTTTGCTATGAACTAGCTCTGGGACCTTAAGCAAAACAGCCCACTCCCTGAGTCTGTTCCATCACTGAATATTAAATAAATTTAAGTTTCCTTCCAATGTGAGGGACCATGTCTAGCACAGGGTATCTTGTCAGCTTCTCCATAGTATCTGCTATGGCTTGAATATGGCTTGTCCCCTCCAAAACTAATCTTGAAATTTGATTGCCATTGTTGTGATATTGAGATGTGGGGATATTTAAGAGGTGATTAGGTTGTTTGGGGGCATTTTTGCATTTCTAGTGGGACTATTTTAGTTCTTGCCAGAGCAGGCTGATTCTTTCAAGCCTTGATTATGTAAAACAGACCTGAGCCTTGTGCTTTTCTCTTCCCCTATGCCCTTGCACATTTCTGCCATGATATGATGTAGCACAAGGTTCTTGAAAGAGGCAGTGACTCAATCTTAGACTTCCAGTCTCCAGAACAATGAGATAAAGAAACTTCTCTCCTTTGTGAATTATCCAGTCTAAGGTATTCAGTTATAGCAACAGAAAATAGACTAAGACAATATCATTATCATTGTGAAATGATTAATGGATCATATCTATGGATTTTTTTTCTTCTTTAATCTTATAATAGAACAAAATAATCTTAACATTTCTATTGTGAAAATTCATTCAGGCTCCACATGCTGTTCTCATGACTTATCACCACCAACCTTGTCAAATATGAATAATTGTAACTGCAGATAATTCAGAAGATTTGTATAATTAATCTTTAGAAAGAAATTTAATTGATTTTCACAGTAGAGTCAGTCTCCAATTCTGTTTGCCTTGGGGTACAGCAATCCATATCACACTAATTTTGTCACAGAACCTACAATAAGATTCCCTGTGTATATATAAAGTAATTTTTCTATCCTTGACAAGGTGTGCCTTAAAATATGCAGAAATTATTTGTTTGATGACTGTAATTTAACTATAAAAGTTTACAAGGACTTTAGGATTTTATAAAAATTGCAATCTGATCTCTTATTATGGATGGACTTTGTATTTTTGCAGATCCTGTCACATCAAGTGTTGAAAAGAAAGACAAAGACAGGAGAAAGAGAATTAGGCAAATAGGAACAAAGTACCTTATCCATTCTGTTGTGAAAACTCCCTGTGAAATTTAAATGCAAATCCTTATGAAACTAGTTCTGATATTCATAAGATTTTTCCTATTACTTGTGTTGTGGAATATGCAAGTAAGATCCCCAGTTATAAAATTTGATACAAGACTTTTCTTCATAATCAAATAATGTACAGTATTGATATCATTGTGTATCCTAATTATAAATGTCCACATTATACATTGAATTTAAGTATTTTGTTAGACTTAAGCGATTATCTTAGTTAGGGCTGCCATAACAGAATATGATAGACTGGGTGTCTTAAACAACAAACATTTATTTCTCATTATTCTGGAGACTGAAAGTTCAATCTCAAGGTACTAGCAGATGCCATGTCAGTTAAGGGTCCTCTTCGTGGTTTACAGATGATCATCTTGTGATTGGACGCTTACAGGGAGAGAGATGCATCTTGTGTTTCCGATTTTATAATTTATTAATTTTATCATGAAGGCCCCATGCTCAAACATAATCTAATCCTAATTACCTTCCAAAGACCCGACTTGGGTATTAGTTTTAGCATATGAATTTTAGGATGATGCAAACATTTAGTTCATAAGAGTAATATATTCTGATCCTCAAGATTTATATAAGATTTACATAATCTGTTATTACTATTACAGCTCTTACTCAAGAGTCTGCTGGATTTAATGAAAATTATCAAGTCTCACATGCATTTAGTATGTCATCAGGGACCCTAGCTGAAACTGTCCACTAATATTTTCTGCAGGATCTATTGTATTTTAATAATAAATGAATTACTTTCCCAGCTTCTCTAGATGGTCACACTCACCTTTGAGGGCTGACTTGTCTTTGCTTACAGAGCAGAAGGTCAAACATTTTAATGAAACTTTGTTTTTCAGAGAAAAACATGATTCCACAATTCCAATTCTTCAAGATAATAAGAATAATAAGCCATTCTGTGCACAGTAGAATAAAGGTGGCCATCACGTGGGTGGAAGTATAAAGGCAGGTTATCTTTCTTTTCATGAAAACTGTGTGTGTGTGTGTGTGTGTGTGTGTTTCTGGGAGGGCTTCAGATGAGTCCTGGAGGAAATGCAAGGAAATGGATGGTAGTAATGTCATACTTTCATGTGATGATTTCTTGGGTCAGATTGCAAATAGTTTTGCACATTTTACCCAAGGAATTTTTTGAGCAACCTGAAGAAGTAAGCATGATTATTATTTCTGCTTTACAGAGAAGTAAACTGAGATACAGAAAAGTAATTTGCCCAGCATCATGCAATAGTAAGTAGCAGAATATGGATTTGAACTCAGGCATCTTGATGGGTACTGTCAATGGGAAGGGAGGAGCTGGCTTTTGCATTACAGTAAGTCACTGAGACTGGGTAAGCTGCTCAAGGGAGGAGTCAGAAGACAGATTGCCAATGGGGTACTCAGTCAATGGGAATTATAGCAATAACTGGTCTTAGATAAGTGGCTTAAGCTAGGCTTATATTTTGCCAAATCCTCTATAATTTTAGCGGCACTTATTAATCAGTAAGTAGTTTACTAATAATCTTATTCTTCTGTGTTTTGAGTGCTTGGGAATTTACATTCATTATTTAATTGTCTGCATTTTTAAAATATATTTCTTAAAATAATGTGGACTTTCATTCAAGAAAGAAATTAGAGATCCACACATGTTAGCCAGGGAGGGTTTATAGGCTTCTGGAACAACAGGGGAAAATCCAGTGCATTCAGACCCAGTTTGGAAGACTGAAACAGCATAGAAAAGGAAAGTTTATGACTCGTGTTGGAAAAGAGGTTCTTGTCAGATTCTGCCAACATGGATCATGGTGGTCTTGACGCATTTTGAAGAGAGGACTGAGACTCCATGTTAATTAAATCTTTCATCCACGTGTTTCACTTCATGGTCAATAAGTCTGGCCCCTTCTATGGAAGAGAAAAAGCATTCAGAACAATTGTCCTGAAAAGGCTCGTCAGCATTACCTGGGAAGCCATCACCCAATTTCACTTTATACCTCCTAATGCAGAGGCTTACTCCAAGCACCTTGTAAGGAAAGCCACCAAAAGGTAAAGAAAAACTCTTCTGGATTAGGTGATTGAAGCATTAATAGGAAGATTATAAGAACTGCTATTCACCTCTCCATTTAAGAAAAATCTCCACTAAATTTCATTCCAAGATAAATCTTCTTTTGAGAAATTTTAGATCCAGATACCCAGAATCTAATTCACATTAGGTATTCTTAGTCACCAATACATTGTCATTTAAAATATGGAATTATAAAAAAGTTAAAATAAATAAACAAAAATGATAAACAATTTCTTACCAGGATACATTTCTTATATAGCTTTAAAAGGAAACAAATGTATTTTTTCTTCCCTTTGTTAGTATCATGCAAATATCTGTATTTACCTGTCTTTCCACTACCTGTGTGTGTATTTAAGCACACATATTCACACGCACAACCTTATATATATACACGGAAATGCAGAGTATGAATAATTAGAATCAGATCAATCAAGCCCCTCTCCTTACTGGCACTAGCACTGTTCTGGAATCCAAGGAGTTGTTGGGCATAGGGCAGGAAAGGGAGTAAGCAGTGGGGGAAAAAATCTCCCAGTAGCAAAACTTCGCGGTAACACAATAAGTCAAGTTAGAAAGTTTGAAAAGCGGTAAACTTTAGGCAATGAACTCATGGTATTTGCATCTCAGCGTACCAGATTCTAATGAGGTTACTCAGGCTCCTGAGCTCTCCTTCAATAGAAGAATGCGAGCATCATTTTAGATAGTCTCTGGTTTTACCCAATGAGCCCCACACTTTCCTGCGGCACTTGAAATTCCAGGTACTATCAACTATTTCTAAAGCTGGTGAGTGAACTCTTTCTGTGCTACTGCCTCTGCAGAAGAGCTGCAGCAAGTAACAACTTGCCAGTTTTAAGTTTGCTGTTGTCCCATGAGTCCTAGAGCTCTATCCATCTCCCCCAAGCTACACACCTTATACACGCAGCAGTATCTGAGCATGCCTGTACAGAACAGATATGGAAAGATGCCTTCGTTTACAAACTCAGAGACTATGTCGCCTTCTCAGAATTAAACTAAGAAAACCTGTGCTCTTTATAAGGTACATAGGACTTTCCTGATGTGCCCCTCTACACACACACACACACACACTTACCTTCCCAACCACATCTTTTGCAACTCCCACATAAAACCACTCTATCTTCAGACAATCTGGATAACTTACGCTTCCTTAATCACAGTGCATATACTTTCACATGCTTCTTGTCTTTTCAGAGAAGTTCCCTCTGTCCTCTGTGCTTCTCTCCGGCCATCGCTCACCTGGTTGTCCCCTATCCCTCCTCAGCACATGGCTTCAGCATTTTATCTATTCTTGGAAGTATTTTTCCCATACCCACCCCCCTTCAAATTGGCTTCATGCTTATTCTTCCATGTTCTCTCACTTCTCTATCCTCCATGGGAAACATCAGTTACCGAATTTAGAATAGCAGATCCTCTGCTATGGAATTTAAAACTATTGCCATTGGTTTCCTTTTCTGTCTTGCTTGTGCGACTTGCTGAGCACAACGTGTCTCATTCCTATGTGAATTCATAAGGTCTTGTATAAGACTTGGCTCGGAACTGACATTTAACATAGGCCTCCAAACAAATGGGAGAATGAGATGGTTTGTGATAAATATGGTTAATGCGACTTGAGAAGCTCCCAATTCTAATCACAGGGATACGATGGGGATATGAAATGGAATATAACCAAACTCACCTTCAACAACACACAGTTTATAAATAAACACTCCCTCAATACTATCCAAAAGTACATTTATACTCCTCTGAGTCTTTTATGATTTAGTTAAAATTTCCCTTCTTGTCTGGTTCTATATTCCAGTCCCCACACTCTGAGTGACTGCTTTAGCTGAAGTGGATGTCTTTTAGTGTCTAGCCTGCACCATCTTCTTACTTCTTTCCAGTTCATATACACACTCTCCATTCTATACTGTGCTTCCCCTAACTAAATTGTTGGACTTACCAACTTCTAGCAGTCTTTCAGATCTCAGCTTAGACAATACCACTACTAGAATAGAAACCTCATCCAATCCCATAAACCAGCGTTAGATGCACCTTCTCTGTCTTTCCAAAGAAACCACACTTTCTCCCATAATGGCATTTATCTACTGTATTATAATAGTATACTTACTTCTTTGTCCAATCTGTAGCAGTTTATTCTAGACTCAATTAGTGTACCTATTAGTATACCTATTAGTACATAGCAATTAGAGTGCCTATTATACAGCTAAGCAACATGAAATGGTTACAAGAGTGATGAATAGAAAAAAGGAAAAGAAGAAAGAGGAACATGATGTTTTGGTGAGATACTGCCTCATTTCCAGCTAGGTGTCTGAAACAATGTTGTCAAGAACTTGGACATTTCAAAGTAAGATGCCTGCTCACTCTGCAGGACTGACAAAGGAGGTTGCCTACAACAGATTTTGCAAGTGTGAGCCTGATAGCTGTACTAAAGGAACAAAGGATTTAAGCGGGATTTTAGACATGAATTATCTCTGAAGCCATCTTTGAGCCTTTGAGCATTCTTCACATCTATCCCACGAAAGGGCTACTTTTCTCCTCACCTCAGTCTAAATTTCAAGGAGAACAACCTGCCCATAAGTATTCCCTGCAGTTTGGGGGCTACCAAGGTAACTTGTGATGGACCAGCTTGATGTGCCCAAGAACTCTAAAGAAGAAGAGTTGGAGTGAAGCAGGCTGTAGCAGTGGAGTAGAAGTCACGGCATGCCCACTAATGATGGGTCCTGATGAGAAAACAAGCCAGTCAGCAGCCATGTGGATAATGTTTAAGAGAGATGCTGGGAGGGCTGATGAAAACCTGGAAAAGATTGGTTGTGTGTGGGGGGTCCTCCACACAACCAGCTAGAGAAGAAACATTCATCCATGTCCTCATGGGAGGACAATCCCCAGCAACAGGCCTGGGACAGAAAGGTCTCCATCTATGCGCAGAGCAATCCATGAGAGAATTGGCTTTAGACAACTCCCACATCAGAGAGCACCAAGCCTAGCTCACAAAGATCTTGGCCTCTAAAACTTTCCCTGCCCAGCCCACCTCGCCATTTTTGACTCAGTTTTGCTCTCTAAAGATTCAAAACTAGACTTGGCACGGTGACACACACCTGTATCCTAGCATCTTGGGAGGCTGAGGCAGGAGGATGGCAAGTTCAAAGCCAGCCTCAGCAAAAGCAAGGTACTAAGCAACTCAGTAAGACCTTGTCTCTAAATAAAATACAAAATAAAACTGATGATATGGCTCAGTGATTGAGTGTCCCTCCCTAGAGTTCAACCCCCAGTACCAAAAAAAAATGGAATAAAAAATAGACTGAGCATGGTGGGGCATGCCTGTATCCCAGGGAGGCTGAGGCAGGAGGATCACAAGTTCAAAGCCAGCCCTGGCAATTTAGCAAAGCCATGAGCAACTCAGTGAAACCCTGTCTGAAAATAAAAAATAATATGGAGCATACATTGAAGAAAAGATAGTCTCTTCAACAACTGGTGCTGGGAGACTGGCTATGCATCAAAATGAAACTAAATCCATATCTCTATGCAGCAAAATGAAACTAAATCCATATCTCTCACCATGAACAAAACTCAATTGAAAGTGGATCAAGGACCTAGAAATTAGACCACAGACCCTGTGCCTAATAGGGGAAAAAGTAGGCCCAAATCTTCATCATGTCAGATTAGACCCTGACTTCCTTAACAAGACTCCTAAAGCACAAGAAATAAAATTAAGAATTAATAAATGCAATGGATTCAAACTCAAAAGCCTCTCAGCAAAAGAAACAATCTATGAGGTGAACAGACAGCCTACATTTTGGGAGTAAATTTTTGCCACATGCATGTCAGATAGAGCACTATTCTCCAGGATATACAAAGAACTCTAAAAACTTAACACCATTAAAACAAATAACCCAATCAATAAATGGGCTAAGGAACTGAACAGACACTTCTCAGAAGAAGATATACAATCAATCAACAAATATATGAAAAAATATGCAACATCTCTAGTAATTAGAGAAATGCAAACCAAAACTACTCTAAGATTTCATCTCACTCCAGTCAGAATGGCAGTTATCAAGAATACAAACAACAGTAAGTGTTGGCTAGGATGTGGGGAAAAGGACATACTCATACATTGCTGGTGGGACTTCAAATTGGTGCAACCAATCTGGAAAGCAGTATGGAGATTACTTCAAAAACTTGGAATAAAACCACCCTTTGATACAGCTATCCCACTCCTCAGCCTATACCCAGAGGACTTAAAATCAGCATAGTATAATAATACAGCCATATCAATGTTTAAAGCAGCTGTATTACTATAGTAATTTCTACAGTTTAAAACTGTGGAAGCAACCTATAAGTTCTTCAATAGGTGAGTGGATAAAGAAACTGTGGTATATATACACCATGGGATATTACTTAGCATTAAAAGAGAAGAAAATTATGGTATTTGGAGGTAAATGGATGGAGTTGAAGAATATCATGCTAAGCAAAGTAAGCCAATCCCAAAAAACCAAAGGCTGAATGTTCTCTCTGGTAAGTGGATACTGATTCATAATGGGGGAGGGCATGGGAAAAATGGAAAAATGGGCAAAGAGGAGGGAGAGAAGGGGAGGGAGTATGGGGGCAGGAAAGATGGTGGAATATGAGGGACATTATTACCCTAAGTACATGTATGACTGCACATAGGGTGCGAGGCTACATCCTATACAATCAGAGAAATGAGAAGTCATGCTGTAATTGTGAACAATGAATCAAAATGCATTGTGCTATCATATCCACCTAATTAAAATAAGCAAATACATTTTGAAAAATAAGATGGGTTTGGGATGTGACTCAGTGTGTTCAATTCCTATTCAAAGTAAATAAATAAATAAATTGAAGAATTTTCTACAGCCAAGAATTAAAAGAATGAGAAAGAAGAAAAAAATAAAAGCAGCTGATCCAACATCCACACTTCTTACCTGTGACAAGAAGGGGAAAATGTTAAATAATAATAAAATTCACCATTTTCACAGGTAAAGATGACTGGAATCTTGACTGTTGAAACAAAATTATATCATCATTTGAAGGCACATTTTCTCTAAAAGTGGGTAGATCTGTTTTTGCCCTGCCAGAGATTTTCATCTGATGGGGCAGAGAGCACTCCAGCCCAAGGGGTAATGATGGGTCTCCCTAAGAATCAAGGAATAAAGTGCTGTTCTGCTTTAGTCCTTGGACACTTGCGAACTCGTTTGATGACAGTGAGCTTAATTGATCTCTTTGTGGTACCCTGACCATGTGGAACAGGCACAGAAAACCTAGGTTAAAATTCAGAACTCTAATGTTTCCTTCTACCAGGCATCTCTCTGAATCTGTGTCTACTTCTTAGCTCTCCTTATAACTCCCCTGAAATTCTTTTCAAATTCCATATATTTAAAAATCACTGACATTTTTAAGGTTTCTTGCTCACCAGGCATTTTTACATTATCTCTTATTTGAGCATGACAACACCACCCTAAATCATATATTAGTGTCTATTTTAAAGATGAAATAGCCCAAACTGAAAAAGATCAAGTGATATTTGCAAGAGCTCAGCTATTTAGAGTAGAGCCAATTATAAACTATAGGTGCACACACTCAGGTGTCTTTTTTCCCTGGATTATCTCTTCAGCAGAAAAGGAGAAGAAATTTTTGAAAGCATGAAACCCCTCTTTCCAATCTCCAAGCCACAGAAAACCTATTTCCATCTAATCCTAAAGAGTGGCCTCCTATCCCCACCCAGTTCAACATCTTTAACAAAGTTGTCACCACCGGGGTGGAGAGTTATGAGACCCACTGAGGTCAATTCCAGATTCCATAGTCACCACTTAATGAAGAGCTGCTGCCAGAATCGACTGAGGCTGGTGAGTTGTCCTTCAAACGAACTCTGAGAGGCATTGGAGATGCCCAGAACACCTTGGCCCAGTCCACCTGGATGCAGAGTTTTTCAAACAAGATTGAATTTGCCCTGGTGAACAAGAAGGGAAAAGACTCTGGGAACTTTTAGCATAATCAAAACAATTTGGACTCCAGCTCCTAAGAGCATGCCATCTTATGAATCCTGAGGGATATAATTGCACTTGAAGGAATGCCCTGCCCTCAGAAAGCTCTCAGGTCAGCAGAAAACCCCACTCAAGAAGCTACATGTTTTGTATTGAAGTTAACCTTCCTGTTGTTTATGGATTCTCCAAGGGCTCCAATATCTATGAATCATATTGAACATTGACTTTCACCTCCTTCCAATAGATTTAGACTGAATAACTAATATCCTTTTTGGCAGATGGAGCTTTCTGGAAGAACAAAAGTGCTTCTAATGAAGTCTGTGTGAGGTCCCATGGAAAATAGATGCAGCTACCTTCAAATTCACAGATTCGAGAGATAGAAAAGGTGATTTTTAATAGCTCTCCAGTAAGACATTCATGTTGGGGCTGGAGAAAACTCAGTCTCCCATAGCCCTCAGAAGAAGAACAGAGATACAGAATAATCTTCCTGTGGGGTAATGTTTTTATAAGCCAGAAAGTCATGGAAACACAAATCCATGCATATGATGCCCATTTATTTGCCATTTCTCACCCACTGCATTAAATATCTCCATCAAGCCGAGCTGTTTCCAGGAGAAAAGACTCCTGGGACTAGGAATCTACTTAAAAATTGATTTTGGTGTCTTAGGAAGAGTCCCCAAAACGGTAGCATTTGCCATGTGTTTCTCCCTGGTCAGTCTCTTCTCTCTTTCTCAGTTCATCATTCATCAAAGCCCTGACCATGTCTTCCCTTGTGTAGGAGCCTCCCCTAAAGAGCTCCCTAGCAGCAGAGCTCCTTCCAGGTTGTTCTTTTCCTCAAAATAGTCAAGGTATACCGTTGCATTTCCTTTGCAAACATTTTCATCTGTCAGTGAAACTATAAGCTCCTTCAGAGTTGAGAAAAAGAGAAAGTACTTACATTCCAGTTTTCTCATGTGATTGCAAATAGATCATCCTTCCTCTCTGTTATACAATTTATTCTAATTTGTGAAAAGATTAGTTAATCTCCAAGGTCCCATACAACTTCAATATTCAATAGGTTTATGATTAAGTGTATCATAGTGGCTATTTATCCCCAGCTCCTCTTACCTGATATTTTAAACATAGATTCACCAGACAGTAATCACTAAGAAAAGTAATGACACCATGTCTGCTTGTTTTACTCTCTTTCTTTCCAGTCCCCAACACTGTATGACACACAGAAGGAGCCTGGGAGACATTTTATCAAATGAATGAATACATAGTCCATGAATGAATTAGCATTTATTAAGGACAGTGTTCCAGACTTTGTGTTAAGACACTTAACATGCATTCTCACATGTAGTTTCACAACACAAACCTAAAAGGCAGTGATCTCCATGTAACCAAGAAAGACAATGGAAGTTAAGGGAGAATGAACAATTCATTCAAGGTGCCACAGCCTACTTGTTGCAAAGAGGCACCCACCATCTGTCTGGCTCCTACACATGTCCTTTCCCCTGCTACTCCACAGTCTTTCAACTATCAGAGAAACAACGTCCACACCCACACTGCTAAATTTCATGCTATCATAAGGAAAGGGCTTATTTAGGCTGATTGGATGGCAACAGTACCCAGCCCTAATTTGAGGAACAAAGAATTAGGGGAAAGGTTGGGTTTCCCACCAAACCCTTCCCAGGCAAATCGGCAAGCCAGAATGAAGTTGCAAAAGGAGCTGGGAAATAGCATGCATGATGAGATGGTGGTTCTTTAGGTCTGTGATCAGGAAAGCCTGAGGCTCCTGCTACAGCTGCCAGGCCTGCAGATTAAGCTCCTTTCTTTCTTTCTTCAAAAGCAAGAATGCTGAGACCCTAAACTTGTTTTCTTTTAAATGCTATAAGCCTTTCAGGAAATGCTTTCTCTGGGAACCTGCTCATTACAGAAAGCCCCTTGAAGAAGTGCCAAAGTGTTGTTAGCGGGGAGGGGGCAGGGGAAGGGGAAATGTTGGGTTAATTCATTGGGGCCATTAGATGGTGAAAGTGCTTTTATCAAGGGAGCAGAGAACAGCCTGGCGCCTTCTCAGCCATGCAGAGCACACAGACTCCTGGGAAAGAAGTTCACCCTTGGGTGGAATGTAGCTGCAAACAGATTCCTGACATTTATGGGATGATGCACTTAAAAACTGCAATAATGGGTCAATTCTCTTGAAGACTCCAGGCACTGTACTAGGTTTATTTAACCTCATAGCCACCTTGTGGACGGATGTAATTACTTTTGTAAAGAAAAATTAAGTTCAGAAAGTAAAAATGGCTATAAATGGTAGAACTTGGCCGAGGCATTATTTGAATCCTGTTCTGACAACAAAATTCATGTTACACTGTCTATCTTTCAGAATGTGAGTACATAAAGTTCCAGATCTGTGAGGCTAAATTGAAGCAAAGAAGTTTGCAGAATGGAGAAAGTGGAAAAAAAGATATCTTCTTTTTAAATATATTCTAAGTAATTATACATGACAGTAGAATGCATGTTGATGTATCATACATAAATGGAATATAAATTCTCATTCTTCTGGTTGTTCATGATGTAGGATTACACTGGTCACATAATCATATGTAGGTTAATACACACATAGGGTAATAATGTCCAATCCATTCCACTATGCACCCACCCCATACCCCCTCCCCTCCC
>NW_026000051.1:15216476-15225080 GCF_001458135.2 Marmota marmota marmota
TATAAGAGACAGCCCCTCCCCCCACTCCCCTTTGTCTAATCCAAAGTATCCCTGTTTTTCCCTAGTGCCCTCCCTTATTGTGAATTAGTATCCACAAATCAGAGGAAACATTTGACCTTTGATTCTTGGGGATTGACTTATTTCACTTAGCATAATATTCTCCAGCTCCATCAATTTACCAGCAAATGCTGTATCTTTGAGGATTTCACCTGTGGCAGTCATAAGGTAATTTCCCTTGAACAGTGAAAAAGAAGGACCTGGAGTCCCTGGATATCTAATTATCAGTATCATTTCCTATGGAATTTATAGGACATCAACGAGGTCACTTATTCCTGAGTATCACATATGTGTGAAGGCACCAGAACCAAAAAACTTCTTTAGAAGTGTTTTCCAAGAGGAAAAATAAATTGGGAGGACATAGGGGCATTTGTGGAATAGTAAACATCTCAAGTTTTTAAATTAGATCATTGTAGCTGTGTGCTCTGGCTCTGCCATATATTCGTCTCAAAATGGGCAAGTGGCTTCACTTTTTTAAAATCTTGATTTCTTTTTCTTTGAAATAGATCTAAGAGGTGTTTACTTTGTGGGATTTTGAAGTCAGAGAACATTTGAAAATGGAGTAAACAGAGTGCGTAATCACAAGAAAATAGTTTTTGTGACTCTTGGTGGGTTTATGGTTGTTATTAGTTATGGTATCATTATCAGTGTTGTTATTATTGTCATTACTTCTATCCCAGGAAAAATGAGCAAATACTCACACTGACATAGATTGAGTTCTGAAACTAAACAATAATGGATGGCTTAATTTAAAGACAAAAAATCAAAGCAACAATGCATAATAATGTTTACCAAGTGCTTCCCAAGTGACAGGTATGATTCTATTGTACATATCATAAATTGTACACAGAGTTCTTCACAGAACTCTATTTGATGATGAACAAAATCTTATTCCCTGACAAGTTTAAGAAACTGGCTCATAGAGAAGTTTAATAATGTCTTCCACATCACAGAGATAGTGAGCATTTGAGCAGAATTCAAACCCAGGAAATCTGCTCAGACACGTTTTCGATGGGCTTTCAATAGCAGGAGCTCTCTATTTGCAAATAAGGTTCTAAAGATCCCTAGAAGCCAACAAATGTCTTAGGGAATGGAATCCATCGGCCTCTTCCTCATTTCAGATTGCTTATACTCAAGTTATATGGAATTTTAACAAATATATCTTTTGAAGAAAGGATTTCGTGGCTGACAAGCCTCTGACAGCTCTTGGTCTAGGTAGAGTGTTCTTCATGGTGTGGAAGATTGAGTCCTGAGTTTTAGTATGAAGAATGAGGACCCCAGAGTGAAGGAGCACATTCCATATCAAGCTGGTTTTCAGATAATTTGCACCAGATTTCACCCTCTTCAGGTTGGCACAGGGGTAAATTCTTCTTAGTTGGAAGGGAACCTGGGATAACTTGGGTAGGAGAGCACCCATGGCCTCCTCTGGGTGCTAAACAAGCTTGAGTTTCAGCACTCTCCTTGTGAACAGCAGCCCTGCAGCCAAGATCCGGGAGACCTAAGTCCAACCAAGGGGAAGATAGTTTGGGCTCTGCAAATGCTTGGTTGGCAGGCTTGATGGTGTTGATATGAGATAGAGTGATTCACTACTGTGATCATGAATGTATGGTCTCCTTTGTTAACACACACATAAATTAAAATGTTTTCATATACTTCTGTACTTCTTAAAAGTTATATCTCAAGTATCCATTAATTTAAAAAATAATAATATTAAAAGTGAGGGCTGGGATTAAGGCTCAGCAGAGAGCGATCATCTGGCATGTACAAGGTCCTGGGTTCAATCCTTAGCATCACATAAAAATAAATAAACAAAATAAAGGTATTGTGCCCAACTACTTCTAAAAAATAAATATTTTTTTTAAAAAGTGAATTCTGCAGCAGGGATGTTCTTACAGGAATGGATGAAGAATCCCAAATCATCCTGTGACAATCTCAAAGCTTCTTTAATGTTTCATTTTACATCTTAAAGGGTTAAAATGGCCACTATATACATCTGCCTAAGGTTCAGGTTTTGAGAAATCCATTCTTTCCCCCTTTATGTTCAATAGTTTCTGAATAACCTTTACAGATTTTGAATATTAATATTATTCCTTTTGCTACCCTAGGATGGACTTTTTATGTTTATTTTATTGTTGTTGTTTTTCACAATTTTTACTGAATAAATGAATAAAGTGTAATGGAAAGTTTCAAATAGTCAAATGATTAGGAAGTTCCAAAGAATTTTTCAGGACTGGAACTGTGTCATTTTCAATTTGCTATCTTTTTAATTTTAGCAACACGTTATTCTATTGATGTCACATGCATGACTGGATTAATGAAGACACATTTCACTCCCTATGACATTGTCTCCAGAGAACCATTACTGAACTCAGTACTTCTTGGAAGGAATAGAGAAGGAAGGGCCTAAGGAATTACCTGAAACACACCTTGATCCATTTGTTCGGAGAAGGAAGGATTGGCTTCCCTTCCACATGGGCTCTTGGGAAAAAGAAAACTCTGCCTGAATAATTCTTTTTCTGTGTGTGGGTTCTCGAGAGGAGGCAGAGGCCTGGGTTCTTCTCTGAATTGGCATGGTCCTCCCCAAATAAAGACTTCTCCATGTTCTAGGAAAAGGGATCTCAAGTGCTGACCTTTGATCATCAAATAAATGAATCATTATCTTTTCAAGTTGTTTCTTCAAATGAAAGTTATGCAGTGGTGAAGCCTCCACCATGTCTTCTCCTTTATCATCCTAATGCTCCTGGGTATCTAGTCCAGGCACAACCCACATTTCCCCTTTAGTCATGGGAAAACTGGAATGCTTAGGCACCGTGTGCTTCTCTTCCAAATAGCCTCACCCAAGTCCTTGTCTTAGGCTCTACTTTGGAGAGGAACTCAAACTAGAGTAGACAAGTCGTGTTGGAAAGTGTAATGGCTGGATCTTAAATGCCCCCCAAAGACTCATGGGTACCAAAGGGTGTGCATTTGAAGAATATCTTTGATCTCTGGATCCTCTCCTTCTATCTCTGCCTTCTAGTCACCATGAGATGACAAGTTCTGTCCCACCATGGACTCCCTGTCAGGACATTCTGCCACAAACACCACAAGCCCACAATGGTAGAGTCAAGTGACCATGGACTGAAACCTTGAGGGAAAACAAATTGTTCTTCTCCAATATTCTCAGGTATTTTGTCACAGCCAAGCAAAAAGCTAACTAACATAGTTAGTCCAATGTCAGGTCCAGTACTTTCTCCATCCTCTTTCCCTGGCTTGTCCACCCATTGACTGAGTGATGGCAGCAACCGGGCTGCTTTCTTGGCCTGCACCCTTGCTCTTCTCATCCATTCTCCTGTATACAACCAGGATGGGACTTCTCCAGCACCGTGTGATGATTCACTCCCCTATATAAGTACTTCAGTGACTTTCCATTACTCAGTGGGATGCTTGACAAACTTTGTAAACTGTGGAAACTTTTCTTCAAATAAAAGTTATAAAAATGCATGATATGTAAGAGATCAAAGTATGCCTTCTCTTGCTTAAGTTTGAGAATCAAAGTACTAATCACCCATGAAATAGAAACACACGTATACGAACACACACACACACACACACAGCAAGTCTGGTTCAGAAAGTACTCCTAGAACTCTTAGGGAATCAAACTAGTTTGAAAATCATTATTGCCTTGGGGATAATATCTGTGCTTTCAAAGCTCTCACATAAGGTAACGGGCAATGAGGTAGCTGACTTCAATTTCCCCAACTCATCCTAATTGGAGTTCTCACTGGCAGACCAGACCCACTCCTCTGATATTGCCAGGGCTCCTCCTAAAGTGCCATAAAATGTTTTTTTCTAAGTTTTGCCCTAGAGCTCTCTTTGATTCTTCACATGTTGGCTCATGGTGCAGGTGGATGAAACCAAGAAGTACCTCTGGAGGTAAAGTGACTGGGACAAGCCCTCCACTGATGGGGAAAGTAGCTAGTGGATTCATGCTTCAGGTAGCCGCCTACCAGTGGAGACCTGAGGGTGTTCTGCTTCATCTGCAGAGGCCCTGATGGAAGGGAGCCCGCTTTACAACACACCCTCGTTCTGGCTGTTTCCCTCACCTGTCTCCCTTCACACCCTGACCATCTCATTCTCAGGATAATTTCCCCAAGATTTCCTCATTTTAAAAGTGAAGCCAGCATGGTGGCACACACCTCTCATCCCAGCTGCTTGGGAAGGCAAGGCAGGAGGATGGCAAGTTCAAAGCCATCCTTAGCAACTTAGAGAGGTTCTAAGCAACTTAGTGAGAAACTGTTTCTAAATAAAATATTTTAAAAAGGGCTGGGCATGTGTCTCAGTGGTTTAGCAGGTTAAGCACCCTCTGGGTTCAATCCTTGGAGAACCTGCATCCTAGGAATCCTATTCTGGAAAACCAGAATGCTGGTTCACCCTGTGATTTCCTCTAAATATTCTCATTCAAGTCCTTGACCTAGGCTCCATCGTGGGTGTTCAAGAACCAGCTACTGTTTAGCAATAAGGCTGTGAAGTCCTGTTGTTAGCACCACCAGAAATGGAACCCTTTGAAATCTTGGGCATTTACTAGCTGGGTCACTGGAGGCAAGTTATCTTGCTTCTCTAAACTTCCATCTCCTATTCTGTAAAGTCAGGACAAAATATCTACTCTAAGTAGATCCAGCTATTCATTCGCCCTTGTCCACAGTGAAAGAATTCATATTATTAGCTGAGCACATAGATCCCCAAATAAATTCCTCATGCCCTAGCATCCTCTGTGGGAAGGCACTGCCCTGGGACTAACTTCTGAATAAGATGCAAACAAAAATATTGGGCAGTAGTTTCCAATAAGCTTCCTTAAAATACATCTTGTATAAGCCCTGACTCTTTTTTTCCATCCCTCCACCTTGCTCCTGATAAGAATGCAGACAAGATGACTAGGGTGATAGTTGCCACCCACACAGTTGGGCTAGATATGCCTGGGACCTTAAGAGAGAGGAGCAACAAAATGAAGCCATTCAACTATCTGAGACACTCTTGAACCAGAGGCACCCTGATAGCCTTGAACCCAGACTTGTGCATTAGATAAAGAGCAATTTATACCTTGTTTATGCCTCTGTTACTCAGGGTTAGGGGATTTGTGTATTACTCTCAGCCAAATTGAATCCTACTTGAAATATTAATTCTTTCCATTTTGTGAAGATTATGAGAGATTTTCTATGTAAACCACTTCTCAGAACGCTGGGGTGTGGAGAGTGATGATGGGCTGGGGATGAAGTGAAGCACTTTGACAGGACTCAACTGAGAGTGCATCTCCATTGCCCCTTCCTCGATCTTATCACCACTAATGTTTCCAGTGTGGTCTGATACTCCTTCCCAGGTACACCAGACTAGTTATATCTCACTGTTCTCCAAGCGTATACCCTTTCTTCCAGGTATTTACAGTTCTATCTTTCCTTGTGTGCTCCACCTGTGACTCTGACTTGACTTCCATGGCTCTGCCAACCTCACTCCTCATCTCCCTCAGAAGGAACAAGCACCCACACTGCACTCTGACAACACCCACCTCACTCTCCCCTGCAGCACCCACTACATTGTATCTCAATTAACTGTGAGCACTCCCCTGCCTGGAATCATTGTCTCAGGAATATTCTTCCTCACTTTCTGGGCATCACCCCAAATTCTATCAATTTCCCCTCCTTTATCAGAACTCAAGTTCTGAGCCTGACATGCATCTTGTGATTATGCATCTAGTCCAGATTTGACTTACACAAACCAGAAAATCCAATGTGCCATGATCATACCATATTTCTCTGAAAACAGGTTAACTCCAAAGCCTAATAAGCAATGTCTCTGAAAGATTAATGAGATGTTTTGAGAAGACCACATTTCTGAAATCACCACCACATTCAAAAGGTTTGCTTCCGAAAGAAACCAAGAGCATAACAATAAGTGCTGTTTCTCCCTCTGGGTCAAGTAGTGTCGATTATTTCAGAAGAGTCAAGATTCTGCTCAAGGACACACAGGTGGTAAAATTCAGAGCTGAATTTGTAGGCAGCACTTTCTAATGCCAATGATAAAACCACATCCCAAGTCTGCCTTCAAGGCAGCTCATATCTCCGTCCCACAATAACAGCAATGATAACAAGGACAACCAGAGCTAATATTTACTAGATGCCAGAAGAGATGCTAAACACTTCTTTTAATGATTATTTTATTCTGTTCTCACTTCACATGCATATACATGACATGAACTCTTTTTCTCCCCATTACACAGATAAAGAAACAGATCTCGACAGCTTAGTGACTTGCCTCTCAGGTCACAAAATACATAAATGGCAGAGTACAAATCTATAATGTGGATTCAACAGGAAGAAAAGCAAGACCTCTCACCAAATGCCCATAATGCCTTTCCCTGGATTTAACATACAGCACATATTTAGCTTTCATTTTCAACTACCTCCTAGAAGTACCAGCCCCTCCTCTTTGTTCCCACTGTACTGAGCGCACCCCTCTATTAGAGCACTCACCACGTTGTATTATAGTTATTAGCTTAAATGTCTGTCTCCTCAACTAGTCTGTCTTTTGAGTCACATCTGCATCATTTGGTCTTTGCATACCCAGGACCTGGTAGAATGGCTTATACACAATATGCATTCATTCAATTTCAAAATAATAATGGAGATAAAATAAAGGCTTCGTGGCTTCCAGTGAGCCTTGCTCTCTCCACCTGTAAAATGGAGACCACCCTGTAAATAACAACAATTCCCATTCTTGGATGCCAAGAAAGGCTCAAGATTCCGTGAGCCAATACATGTGTGCAACTGGCAAGAAACATCCTGGGTAAATGCTACCCTATTATTACAAGACACTATTGAAAAGGGACCAAAAAAGAAAATTCCTACTGTCCTAACATGATCCAGCTGCACCAGACGAGTTGTCATTACACCAGCAGAAAGTTATTGCCTCTAGACTCGAAACCAGCAGCTTGGCTGAAGTCACAGGATACAATCTTCATTGCCTATCACTATAAACCCCAACCACACTGTGCACACACACGCCATCCCTGTGTGGGGGAAGCTGCCATTGTGTCTCAGCACCAGGTATGCAAGCGGCGTCTGGTGGGCAGATTGCCAGGCTGGCCATCTGTGTTGTGCTTGGTTGCTAGGGCACACACGGGGAGCTGTGCACTGTCTTGCTCTCGCCCTAGCCACAAAAGCCTGGAGCAATGACAAAGGCTGCTCAAAGGGCTGCAGCATCAAGGAAATGTACATATTTGGCTTAATTCATGGAACTGCCATTGAAGGTCCACTCAGAAGGCTAGGATTTTTATCCAGGCTCTGCAGCTGTGGGACTTCAAGTTAGACAAGTACTCCTCTGAGTATGTAATGTCCTCATGTTAAAAAAAAAAAAAAAGACCCCAAAAAGCTCAGTGTTTCCAAGAGTCTGTGTATCACTGGCATTATGTGATATGTCTGTATGTACATGGACAAACTTCTAAACATTTTTTTAAAGAATCTATGTAAGAAAATATGAATTCTGGTAGAGCGACTTAGTTAACATGACATATTAATGTTAAGGTGGAACACTTGTGGCTGGCTGGGTGTGCAGGGTGTGTAGAATCTGGCATGGTTGCATTGGACTCTGCAATTCTATCGCCAATGGCTATGTGGACAATGTAGACAAAAATAAATTTATTTTGAAAATTACTCCATTGACATAGGACAAATCTATCAAAAATGTTTTCAAACAATTGCAGGGCATCAGGCCCCAGACAAGGCATTGTGAATATGAAGATGAGGAAAGTAGGCCCTATGCATGTCTAACCAGAGACACACCTGGGAAAATAAATAATTTAAATTTAACATGATATTTATAGCAGTATGAAGCAATCTGGGAGCCACAGAGAGAATATCAGCTCAGCCTAGGAAAGAGGAACAGCCAAAGAAACCTTCAGAGAAGAGGTGAGCATCCAATAGAGCCGTGAAGCCTGAGTAAACATTACCTGGGTGTGTAAGGAGGGAAAGACATTACAGACACAAGGAAAGGGGTGGAAAAAAGTGCTGAGTTGCAAATCTAATAGGCAAATTGTGCCTTCCTACTCTGTATTTTATAAGCAAATAAAAGCAGTCTGTGACTCCTTTGCACACTTCCGAAGTGAGAGACCCAGATGTTGAATGAAGCCATATGTGATTCTGAGCCCACGTTCTTTCTACTGTATCATGTCACCTTTACCATTTATGCTGGAAACATCACCAAGGTTTTTAATGGTATCTTCAGCTTATCTGTTCTTATTTGTTCCACCAAGCTTGGAATACCAATCAACCAAAGAAGGAAAAGAGGACTTGCTTCTTAAAGCTCAGTGTCTCCAATCCTAGGCAACTTCTGAACTTTCATATTACTTCTTTCTTTTATTTTTTTTTTAATTTTTAATTGTGGGTTGTTCAAAACATTACAAATTTCTTGACATATCATATTCCACACTTTGATTCAAGTGGGTTATGAACTCCCACCTTCACCCCATACACAGATTGCAGAATCACATCAGTTACACATCCATTGATTTACATATTG
>NW_026000051.1:15226349-15236737 GCF_001458135.2 Marmota marmota marmota
CTCCTCACCACGCCTGCGGACCCCTGGGCCTGCATCTGCAGTTGGTCACAGGTCTGCTCACCCTGCGGGCACGGGTGGCGGTTCCGCTCCGCCCCCACTCCAATTGGGGTCACGTGGCCACCACACTGGCAGGGCCTGGTCCGGGCGTGGGAGAAGGATCTGCTCTGCCCCTACTCCAGTTGGGGTGACGTGTGTACCACACTGGCAGGCCACTGGGCCTGACCCGCCAGGCTGTCACAGGTCTGTTTACCTTGCAAGCGCGAATGGCGGCTCTGCCCTGCCCCTTCTACCACGCCCATGTACCACTGGGTCTCGGGTCTGCCCACCTTGCAGGTGCGGGTGGCGGCTCCGCTCCGCCCCCTCTCCAAATGGGGTCACGCGGTCACCATGCTGGCGAGCCGCTGGGCCTGCTCTGGGCGCTGGCGGCCCGGCTCCTCCCCTCTTCCTCGAGGACAAATTGAGGAGACTCGGGTGTCTGTGCCTCACCCCCCCTACCAGGAGACCAACTGTTTCTGTCACCGCTGGAATTGATGAAGTTCTCTCCTCCGCCGCTTTCTGATGACATCAGATCTCTGCCATGTTGGTATCCTACGCGAATGGCAGCATTTCGTTCCCCTTGCCGGGCAACCAAAGCAACGGGTGAGTCCTGACCGGCCCTCAGCAGGACCCGGACCGAGAAGCAGTTTCCCCGGGCTCCTTACTTCTTTCTTTAAAACAATTATTTCTAGAGTCATTCCTCAAAGCACTTGGCATTCATTATTTTACAAAAAAGCTACAGTTTTAGAAAGACCCCCTCCCCCATGGCCTCCTGCCAGTTCATATATCGCCTCATTTCCCACAAGAAAGGATGATGACAAGATCCCATCCGTGGGGAAAATTTCATTAGAGACAAAGCAGAAAGGATGCATGAAGACCCTGGATGCCGAGTGACAGTGACAGCATTGATTAATAAGACCCTGGCATTGGGAATTCACAGTGGGGGAATCAAGTTGGAGAAACAGAACCTCAAGGGTTCCTCTTGCTTTTTCAAGTTTTAATTTGAACAATTAAGTCAAACTGCCACAAATTCTCTACACTTAACTTTTAAAACAAAAGGGTTGATTTGAAAATAGCATAGCTACTATTGTCTTTTCCTTATCCAAATAAGCAGTTACTTTAAATCCAACTAGATGTGGGCAACTGACAGTTTATATAGGTGTGTGTCACCTATGGGAATGAGAAGGAAACTGCAAAAGAGCCAAATGTGGAAAGTGTTGGTTTTTGTGTGTGGAAGAGCCAGGGAGAAAAGTAGTAGATGGTGTGTTCCCTTAAAAAGGATTTTTTTTTTTTTTTTTTTGGTACTAGGGATTGAACCCAGAGGTGCTTAACCACTGAGCAACATTCCCAGGCCTTTTATTTTATTTATTTATTTATTTATTTATTTATTTATTTTTGGAGTTTTGCTGAGTTGCTTAGGACCTCTCTAAGCTGCTGAGACTGACTTTTAACTGGAGATCTTCCTACCCCAACCTCCCGAACCACAGGGAATGCACCACCGCACCTGGCAAGTATTTTAACCTAAGGGGAGAGTTCTAATAGAAGACAACCTGAGGCATGTTATGATGAGGATAGAGGGGGGAATCTATGAATTTGGGGGTCAGAGAGGAGGTTTAATTCCACTGGAGCATTTACTAGCCATTTGACCTTGAGTTTCTCCTTTTCTCAGTGTTCTCCTATGTAAAATGGAATGCATACTACATGCTATAAGGATTACTGTGAGGTTCAGGGTGCAACTGTAGAGTAATTGACAATAAGAGACATATTACGTACTAAATGATAATATTCATGCTTGATTTAGCTAACCGACAGTAACATTTTATTTCCAAAGGAAGATAAGGTTCCTAGTCTGGGCCTCTCCGTCAGTGGTATTTTTTCGTTGTTCTTTTTTCCTTGAATGTATATCATTAAATTTTATATCTCCATAATACTGATGTGTAATTGGCTCTTGGTTTATTTATCTTGCATCTGACCAACTTTCTAAACTGACTTATCTGAATCAGTATTATTCTTGGTTAATTCTCTCTGATTCTCCAGATACAAAATCCCATAATGTAAAATAATAATTATTTTGTGTATGTATTCTAATAACTATCTCTTTTTTAAAATTACATCATTGTTCTTTTTGTTGGATTTTAATGAATTCAAATGTACTAAGTGAAGTTTTCTTTGGAATGAGACAAATCAACTGAGTGGCAGGGTTATATTCTCAGTCCCATTATGATAATTAAGGAGGACAGATTTCTTTGCTATTTCCCAGAGACATATCCATCCACAACATTCAATCAAAACTGAATTGGATCTGTGCCATTGGTGGGGGCTCATTCTGCAGCAGTGGGAAGAAGGCTCAGAGCAACTCTTCTTCTGAACAGAGTTAGGCTTTGCCTCAGGGGATTTTGTTTAACAAAACTCAAATGGAGATGTATCTGCCCTGGTGAATTAGAGTCATGAACAGCCTCAGATCCTGAAGTGAAAAGCCTTCTGGCCTCTGACATCAGGTGAACAGTCTTGTTAGTAAAATTAAGAAAACAATCTAGGTTTAGGGATCAAACTCAGCATACCCTTCAAACAAGCAGGGTCCACCACCATAATCCCTTGTCACAAGAAGAGTCATTTTAGAGGAACTCATGATGCAGGAGTTTTTTTCCTGACCTGGGAGCATTTCTCCTTTCATCTTTAATTTTCCATAACCTCTGAACATTTCCAACCCCTGTAGTCAGCAGAGGTCTCTTTATAGCACCTGTCTGGAGCCAGCATGTGTTTCTGTATAGAATACAGAATCATTGGCTCATATTTTTCTAACATTAACACCCCATCACCTACCTCTCTCAGTTTTTGGTGTTTTGTGCCTTTATACTGGCTATTTTCTCCATAATGACCTCTCTCCTCTCTTTGTGACTTCTATGCACAGTGAATTCTTGGTTAGACAAGACAATGCATCCTTCAGATTTCCTCTGAGTTCTTATTGTGTCCCGTGTCTTCCTTATCACGGCCCTTACAATAATGTCTAATTTTGTCACATTGAAAATAAGGTTATTTCTTATTTGTCACAAATTCCAGGTGCTAATAACTGAAGTGGATGCATATTATCATTATCTGTGTCTGTTGGTTGCTTTCATCAGCAAGTAACAGAAAAGCCAGTTCTAATCGGCTTAATTAACAAGAAAAAATATCAATTCCAGTCAATGAGGGCTGAAAGGTGGAGCAGGCTGGAGTTTTTATTTCAGGCTATAGTTGTGACTCAGCTTCCTCTCAGTGTGTCAACTTGCTCTTCTGGCAAACGGCTAGATGGGCCACCACAGTTGTGAACCTCAGACCATTGCAGCAGATCATTGAGGAAGACAGAGACTGATCAAATTCTCCAATATTATTTCCAAAACTGACCCACATGCCCATGGCTAAGTCAATTACTGGACCACGGAGTAAAACTACCCTTGGACCAGTCAGTTCTACCCCTGGAGCTAGAAGTGATGTCACATGACTCTGCAGCCCACAGGCACACCGCCCAAGTTGGAGTTCAGCTGAGAATTCATGGGCTGATGCATTCAGCTAGGACACTTGCAGGGGTGATTAACAAACAGGGCTTTCCTTTCTTCACACCATGAAAGGTAGGTGCCTGCCAGCTGTCATTCAGCCTCCTGAAGCTGGTCTCAGGACTGACATCTCTGAGGTCATCTTGGTCTTTTCTTCCTGAAGTTATAGCCTAGATACAAGATACCTTCTGCCTTTTTAAGCAGGAAGAAAGGGACAAAAGCCAACATAGCCAAATTTCTCAGAAAGGCAAAATTGCCCAGAAATCTCTGACTGTATTATTGCAGTGCCCACAACTAGATGACACACTACTGAACATCCTGTTGAAGATTGTGGATAAAAGCCAGAGATAATGAAATTGTGATGGCTGGACTTTCCCACCACGGGTGGGAGGAAGAAATGGCGCCCCCGTCTTCCCCCACCTGCTCCTCTCTCCTTCCCACTCTATCTCATATTCTGACTGGCGTACCTGGGATGGGGAGGGCAGCTGGATTTCCTCCTCCCTCTGTTTCTCTTTTCCTCTTCTCCCCTTCTACTTCATCAGAGCTCAGGTTTTGTCCAACACACATGGAAGGACAGAATAGCCAGGGCTCAGGTTTTTTCCTTTCCCTTCCTTCCTTCTTCTCCCATCCTAGAGAACTAAACGAGATGATTAGGGGATTGGGAGTTTGCATATTGAAGGCAGACATGTCAGCATAGCCAGAAAATGAGTTACTACAGGAAGGATTGAAAATAAATAAATAATATATTGAAATGCTGTAAGTTTAGTTTCCCATCAATGGAGAAGAGATTTACAAATATGGAGAAGTAATAAACTAGAATAAATTCCATGGTTTCATGTAGACTGAAATTGAAGGTGATGAGGTGAGTTCATGGTTTTGAATAGGTATATGTGTGTACGTATCCTGTGTGTCCTGTATGTTTGTAGGTCTATGTATATGCCTTTCTGTGTCGCTTTGTGTACCTTTGTATGTCCATCCATCATAAGAACCTGGAATCATTGGCACTTCTCTCACAATGGTCATGAGTTGGTTCTCTGGTTTTTGGTTTCTATACATGATTGGTTCCTGGCTTCTGTATATACTTCAAAAAGAAACTAGAGTCACTGAAATCATTCACTGATGCAGAAAGAAAAAATTCTTTTTAATTCAAAATTGGAGAATATTTCATTGAATCATAAACCAAAGAATTACTGATTGAAGGTGCAAAAGTCACTAGAGCCAGTTTAAAGGGCTCCACTGGCTAAGTTTTGGACAACTTGAGTAGTGATATGTAAGGTTGTAACATTGCAAATCAAACAGATGTCCATTAATTTCTACTGAGCAAAATACATGAAGTAGAAGGCAAAGCTCCAACTGAGAATGGGAGACACAAAGTTTCTCCCCTCCAAACCAGATTTTCATTAAGAATTAACCAATGAGTACAAAATAATTATTAGCTAACTCCTTGCTAGAGAAACGTTATACACATCCTTTACTCTAGTCGTAAAATGTATTAACAACAGTAATGGAACAAATTTGCATTTGGTGCCCAATGATAAATTATTAACAGTAATATATTTGTTAAAAACTCACAAATCTTGAGGAATCTCAGACAACTTCACACTGAAGGATTTTCTACAAAATAACCAGTCTGTCCTATTGAAAAATGTCATAGTCATAAAAAAAAGAAGGAGCACTTGAGAAATTATTTCATATTGAAGGAGAAGAAAAGACATGACAACTAAATGAACATATACATGTTCCTGGATTGGATCCATGACACAAAATAGTCATCACTGTGAAAACAGAAATATCGATTGAATAAACCCATTAGACAGCAATATTGGGTCAAAGTTAACTTCCCAATTTTGACGGTTGTGTTGGCATTATATAAGAGAATATTCCTGTTTGTAAGAAATAAAAACCTACGCAACTTATAAATGGTTCAGAAACAATAGTCAATAGAAGTGTGTGTGTATGAAAGACACAAAAATAATGTTAAGACAAAAGTAGAAAACTGTTAACAATTGAGGAATCTAGGTGAAGGGACTAAGGGAGCTCTTTCTACTCTTTTGCAACTTGTCTGGAGATTTTTTTAATGATTTCCAAACAGGAAGTTCAAAAAAGAAAGAAGAATGGGGATATGGATGTTGCCTGGAGACCAGGAGTGTTTATGATAACATACATGTCAGACCTCACAACCCAAATCCTCTCAAATATGCTGCACTTCCTTACATGCCCAAATTACAGGGGCATTATCCCTCATGATGCCTAAATGTAGAAAATTACCTTCTTTGACCAACTTTGCACCACATTCTAACAACCTCTGGGAATCTCCAGGACACTATGAAGTGTTCCACAAAGTTTTTCTAGTTGTCACTTTAGTATAAACCAGACCCTTTTTTTGAGACAACCATCTGCTCCTCTCCAGGTCACCCCTTGCTCTACTGAAATGATTTAACCTCTGCTGCAGCTGCTCCCCTTCTGGATCTTCCTGGTATGGCCTCCTCACCTGTCCGTGATGTCACTGACATCATACTTGACTAAGTCCAGCTGTCCTCCATGGGGACCCAATGAGCCATTAGTCTGGAAGGCTCTTCCTTTGACTACTGCTTCCAAACATAGCAAGTGCTTGTTTTGAAACCCCAGTCTCAGAGACAGTTCTCTCCACCAAGAATCTACAGAGAGCAGAGCCCTGAGGTCTGACTGAGCACAGACTTCCACAATAATGGATAAATACTTGCTTTGTATCTGTAACAGGAAAGGACCAAATATGCCCCACTGACTCAATCCAGTCCACTGCCCATTTTTATGATCTGCAAGACAATAGTTTCTATAGTTTTTTTTAAATGACTAAAGAAGAATATATTTCATGATCTATAAAAATAATATAAAATTCAACTTTGTCTATAAATGACATTTGTTGAAATAAATAAATTCTTCCTCTTTCATTTGCATAGCATTCAGGGCTACTTTTATGCTATAACAGTAGTGCTGATTAGTTGTGACGGAGACCACCTGGACCACAAAGCCTTTGATGGAAAAAAAAAATTGTCAACCCTGTCCTAGGTGAGAGAAAGAGCCTACAATGTAGTCTCACCTCAAACAAAAAATAAGTTGCACTGCCTGGTGCTCCTGAAACCAACCCACATCAGTACCCTGGAAAAGTTAATTATTTATATTTAAATGAAAGTGTTCATCTTAAAAATTGCCATAAGTCACTCAAACTGATACATTCAACCACAAGTAAATCTGTGTTGAGCTGAACTGAGTCTTTGCCAGTGGAGATGCTTGAGACCTGGTTCCCAAACAAGTCTCCCGACCGACCGCTTGAAGAATTGATCAGGTTAGACTAGGGACTGAGTGAAAGTCACCAAAGCACTAGAAGCCCCATAAATGGTGGAAAGAAAAGGGATGCCGGGGTGGTAGTAGAGGAGGATGTCTGTCATTGGATGTGAAAATGAAGACATAAAGGAGGGCCAACTAAAGTCCTGATTTCAAGCCTCTTTCCTTGGGGGACCCGCATGTTAAAGAAGAAAAAAATGTCAGGTCACTTCAATTCTGTCTTGATCATTAGATCCACAGGATATATGCCTGATGTTTTTATTCAGGTTGAATTTAGTAGCAAAGTATCTTCTTCAAAATTGATGCCAATATAATTTTTTGAATAACTTTTAATGCTTATACTCATGGAATATTATTTACATAGTTGTCATTAAAGCAGAAAAGGAAATTATCCAGAGAAAGGTAACTTAAATCTGTTGATAGTTATCAGATCTTCGGCCTTCATCTATATGGTCACAAAAAAAATGAATTCTGTCAAAAACCTGAATAATCCTGGAAGTGGATTCTTCCTCTATCAAGCCTCCAGATGAGAGCATTCACCTTAAAAATTGCCATAAGTCACTCAAACTGATACATTCAACCACAAGTAAATCTGTGTTGAGCTGACCTGAGTCTTTGCCAGTGGAGATGCTTGAGACCTGGTTCCCAAACAAGCTCAGCTGACACCTTGCTTTCAGCCTTCTGAGACCTCAAACAGAAGACCAAGTTAAGTCAGGCCTGGATTCCTGACTCACAGAAGCCACAAAGTGATGTTTTGTTATTTTACAGGTGATATATCTGTGGTAATTTGACTTACAACAATAGAAGATGAATACACTGGACAACATTCCACCCTAGTATCTTCAGGTTGCTAAAACTAAATACCATAAAGAACAAAAATGGGTTTCTCACCATTCTTAAGGCTAGGAGTTCCAAGATCAAGATACCAACAGATTCAGTATCTGGTAAGAACCCACCTCTGGTCACAGCAATGGCACCCCCTCCGTGTGCCCTCACATGGGGCCTCTTATAAAAGAAGCACATCATTCCCAGTCTTAAGCGCTCCAGTCTAACAACCTAACCACCCCACAAAGGCCCCACTTCCTCATATCATCATGCTCTGAATTAGGTTTCAACATATGAATTTGGGCGAGAGACTAACATTCAGTCTCCAACCATCCCTGTGATCATTTTTCTTTTCTCTATCATTTTCTGTTACAATGAGTCATTTGTATCCTCCAAGTCTACTCATGTGGGAAAGAGTCCAAGAACACGTCTGGATTGACATACCAAGACTTTCTTTAGCCACCTCTTATAGAAGCTGCTGAAGAAACCTGAGCTAAGAATGGGACCTACCTGTGCCTCTCCCCTCCTACACAAAGGCCAGAGAGCAGAGGGAGATGAACATATGACTTTGCATGTATATGAAATCTGAAAAAAAAATTATTTTCAGAAAACATAACCACCAATAGGGTAGAGAAGGAGGGGTGTGATGTTTGGTGTCTGAACATTTGGGAATTTCAAGACATGGCTCTCCCATTTACTGTATGATTAGGCTTCATGCATGTGTTTTCTGAGTTTCATCTTCCTGCCCATAAAATGTGCCTAATAATGATAATACCTGAAACTATTTTGTCACAAAATATTTATTATACATTGTTAGTATATGCCAGATATGAGAGTAGGCATAAATGAAGCATAGTACCCATCCTCAAGATTTGGAAGAAACCATTATCTTAAAAAATTAAACAGTGCCTGGTGCAATAGCCTAAACTCCTGTAATCCCAACACCTCTGGAGGCTGACGCAGGAGGATCCTGAGGTCAAAGCCAGAGTCTCAGGAACTTATAGAGGCCCTAAGCAACTCAGCAAGACCCTGTATCAAAATAAAAGACACAAAAAAGGGCTTCAGATGTGGCTCAGTGGTTAAATGCTCCTTAGTTCAATCACCAGTAACAATAAGAGAAAAATTAAATGGTGTTGCCAGAGATGAAAGAGGTGAAATCTTTCCTTTTTCACCTCTATCTTGTCAGCATTTTTTCTCTGTTTATTTGGGGCTCCTGGTTTCAGAGGTTCAGTTCATGGTTGGCTGATTCCAAAGCTCTGGGCGTGAGGGGAGGCAGAACATCATGGCAGAAGGGTACAAAGCTGCTCATCTCATGGTGGCCAGGAAGCAAAAGAGAGAGAGGGAAGAGAGAGAAATAAAAGGGGTCTCAAGGAAGATGAACACTTCCAAGGCATGCCACCAGAGACCCACCCCTTCCTGCCTGCAGTTATCACATTGTCAATTAAAACTAGGACGGACTGATTCGGTGACAGCTCTCATAACCCAATCATTTCACCTCTTGCATTAACACAGGAGCTTTTGGGGGTCCAAGCCACAGTAACCTCTCTAGTCAATAGGGCCACACTAGTATGACAACCAGTTTGTCTATTGAGCGACTGCCTGATGCAGAAAACTGTTAGATTATCATCTACTGATTAAACTGTACTTAGGGGAGAGAATAACTTTAAGTAGCAAAATCTCATGAGTTATTTCTGATTGAAAATTAGCACTGAACAAGAGCAGTATAAAACAATTAAGCTTTTTACCCAGGAAATAAACCAGAATGATGAGCAGCATGGTTTAAAGCACTAGAAAATAGGAAGGAGGAAAAGCAGTGTTAAGAAGGAAGGAAGAAAGAACTTCCTTGTTCCACTATAAAGTTGCAACTCTCACACATCCACACGCTCTGAGGGTGAATTGTCCGAAAGTCTGCTGTCCCCCATACCCGTGTGTGAGTTTGGGGGGAATAAATTAAGAGGAACTATTTCCAACCACCAATGAACTATGGAAGGTGAGAATGACGGACAGGGAAGAGAAGAGATGGGGAATATGAGATGCATGAGTCCAGGACCCGGGAAACATGGTGAAACCAAAGCTCATTACCTGGGGGTCACCACAGAGCATCTATTCTATCTTAGTTGTAACCAACTAAGGTGATCCCTGAAAGCTGAAGAGCTAGGGGACATGAGGGCCTGACACTGAAGGAACCAACAAATGAATGGACAAGAAGTCAAGAGCATGAGAAGAAGGCACACATGACACTGGGGGGAAGGGAGGAATTTACAGTCGTATTTTGCTGTTGGTGGGGCCTTACTGTGTGAAGTAGAAAGAAAAGCTGGCAGAGAGCAGTGAGATGCCATCTCTTCCCCAGGACACAGTGGAGCAGATACTTGGAAAAGGAAATCGACTTGGAAAAAACATGGTAGAAATTCTTGCATCATCATTGTATCATAGTAACCAGAAAGAACTCAATAAGCCTGGTATCCATGCCTTGGAGACTAGCAAGATCACCAAGAGCAGTGGGACAAGTCCTCCTTCAGATAGACCTGCCCTTCTTCCAGAGGACAGCTTCAATTCCCTCTCCTCCTCCTCTCCTCCTCTCCTCCTCCTCCTGTCCTCCTCTCCTCCTCCTCCTCTTCTCCTCTTTTTCTCCTTCTCCTCCTCCTTGTCCTCTTCCTCCTCCTCCTCCTC